>NC_052486.1:12896260-13214237 GCF_009730915.1 Dioscorea cayenensis subsp. rotundata
GGGAAATGATGGAGAAATCGGGGCTGAATCGCGGCTTTTAAAGGGCTGGAATCGGGCATCCACAATGGTGTGTGGATGTTCCACACGCCCCTATGGAATTTCCACACGGGCGTGTGGATTCTCTGAATTTTTGATTTTCTGCGGGCTATGAACAGTAACTGCTATAGCAAATTGATACAGTGATTTGCTACAATACTTGCTAGAGTACTCCACCAAAAACACTCCTGAATCCACTTTTCATCGAGGCAACATAAACGGGCACACGTTTATGTCGTAGATTGCTTCACTTCTTCAATAAACATTTTCATTAGTGAGGATCTTGCTAATAATGAACAAGTCAGGATACGCAAATGTGACTGCCCTTGTGCCCCTCTAAATCATTCTAATTGCTTGAATACATGAAGGTTGGCACACATTCATGGATCTTTGAGTCCAACTTGTGTCTTCGTGTTTGTTCCTTCCAAGATTTCATCAAATAGTGCATTCGAGATTTATTTTTGGCTTCTTTTCTTAAAACATAACTTCACAACCCTACCTACGTAAAAGAGCACAAATACACATGTATTAGAGCTTAAACCTGATAAAAGTAATGCTCCTTGTAAGGAAAGAACACTTTGCATTCTTAACACACAAGCACTTATCAATACCCACTCATTTGGCATTATTACTTCGACACCCGTGCATTTGCGATTTACATGCATATACGGACGTGTCAATGTTCGGATTCACTATCCATTGAAGTTGAATCTTGGACTTGATATTGTCTTCCATCATGATTTTATGTCTACAAAAAGATGGATTAATCCCCTTTATATCCAAAAATGCTCCAAGCAATAGCCCCTCTGTGCTCTTGTAGCTTTTCCACCAATCTCACCTTTTGAGATGCACCAAGTGCAGAAGAGATGATAACGGGTGAAAATGGATCCCCATTTTAAGAATGCATATTCCAAGTGAGCAGGGAATTTCTTAAGCTCCATCCTTGTAGTTGGTTGAACCACTTGTTCAATGACTGTGTCTTCTGAATCCACCCATACTGAATTTGTGATAATGGCACACGCATTCTTGTTATAGGAGTATGCTAGAGAGCTATCCTCCAAACTAGCCTCGTCACCCGTGAACTCTATGAATTGTGAGTCATTTTTGAATTCAACTAATGTGGGAAATTATAGAACAACTTCCCTCGCAATACAAATTTCGGTAAGCACGAATTTGCACCATTGTGTTATCTGCTCACAAAAAATTGAAAACATTTCATACAACTCATGCTGTACACTAGGAGGATCATGTTAGTAAACCGTATCACTAACATCTTGATATTTGTTCAAAGCACATTTAAGAGGTCCTCCATCATGGCTAGCTGTAAAAAAGAAAATCAAAATATATATAACAAGATTAGTCTGTGCAAAGGAAAATTAAAATACAAAACACACGAAAGGGTTAAATTGTCACCACAAACTAAAATGGCATGAAAGATAATTACAAATATACACAAAATAAACAAACTAGAACACCAGATTATAAGCTTCTTAATAGTTACCAGTTCCAGGCAACGTTGCCAAAAACTTGATGTGTTCTCCGCAAGAGCACGGGTCGCACACAAGTAATATAGTGGTACCCCATCAAGGCTAGGCTTGTCGAACCATAGGGACTGGACTAAAAATACTCACTCAACACTGACCTTTAGTGAACAATAGATTGGTGATAAGATTACTTAAAACTAAAAGAAAGAATAATGAGATACAAGAAAAGAGGGAAGATGAAGATAAAGGGCAATTAGATTGAGTTTGTGCTCAAAAGCAATATTGCAGCTGAGCCTCTCAAGTACGTCGTGTTTTTAAAAGATAACTATGGGTTCAAGCTCACAAAGTTATGCCATTCCTTAAGGCAATGACAGCTGTGACAATCCACCATCAAGTTTCATCTATGCAACTACGCAATTCAAGCACCTTAAGTTTTGCAATATAAAATTTAACACAGGAACGAAAAGAACTCCATAAATCATAAAGAGTACAAGTGTTTAAAGCATACAAAGTGATAAAGTTCCTACCTTGGGGCACCATGGCTAGCTAGCCCCTCATGCGTGAGTACAATATGAATGAGATAACACTAGATATAAAAAAAGAAGACATGACTATGTTTTCTTCGAGATTGACTCCAATGTTGAACTCCATGTGCTAGCACCACTTCCCTTGTGCCTCCAACTTACTCCTTGATGCCTTAGAAAGGGTTAATAAGCTTGATCTTCACTCTCATCAATGTCTTCCAAGTGAAGAAGTAGATCCTCAAACAAAGGATAGAGAGGAAACCATAAAAATTATAGTTAATAAGAGAAGATTCGGGCTCGACACGGTCTGCGCATGAGCTTGTCCAGACCGTGTCATGTCGAGGAAAAACTAAGTGAAATGCAGTGTCTCTGTCTGGAAACTTCAGTGGAAGGGACACTGTTATGTCTTGACCATTCAATGATGTGATACGATCATGTTAGGAGCACCCAGCTTGTGTCACCTATTCTTCAATAAAATTGCCCTTGGCTTGGGTTTTCAGGGGCATGGACACAAGTGTCTTGAGTGTGTCTGGCTGAGAAGTACCCTTCTGCACAGACTTCTTGCTAGATTAATGACACACCTCTTGCGTGTGTGTAACGCAAGTGCAAGGGTTGTCGAAGTAATCAAGTACCCTGGTGAGTGGATAGTCCTATCCACAGGGAATCGTGCTTGGAAACACAAGTATTTCTATTTAATATAGTGAAAACAATTGAGGAGTTATGTGAACAATATCAATGCAAATGAAATAAAAAAGAAGAAAGAGACGCAATAGAAATAAGTAAAGGCAATCGATATATAATGGGGCACCTGGACATTGCTCACCCTATGACTATTGTTTCAAGTGCAAGACTCATCATTATGCCTCCTAACTAATGTCTAATAATTCGTGGACATCCCAAGACACACGGTCCCAAACTTAAGGTCAACCGTGACTAACCCTACCCTATGCCCCGGCGGAAAGGGATACTCTCAACGCCTCACACTGTGTGGGGTTACATGAAGCTCTAGGGATTCCAAGTGGTAAACCCTATTGATTGACAACGCAAGTGTATGGGATCACCAAGTAATACCTCGTGTGAAGACATAAGGATCATATTCCACATGCCTAAGGATCTCCTATTACTCCTTCTCGACCTATTATCTAGCCTAACATCTTAAGTGAACGGATTTACTCTACTAGATGCAATTAAAGCTAAATACAAGATTATCAACAAATTAGAGAAAACAAGTAATGAGCAAGCAAGAATAACAATGAAATGCAAAGGCCTATGGATGTGGATCCCTTGAGACTCAAGTAATTGCTCAGCCTCGTTAGGGTACTTATTCCTAAGTGATCCACCCGCCGCGGCATCAAAGAGTTGGCGAGTAGCATAGTTCAGCACATTGTAGATAATCTATAGTCATATCCATGAAGAAAAACCATGATGGGGCAGCTTCTAAGGAGATCCTTGAATCTTTCACATGCTTCAAACAATGTCTCGGACTTCCCTTTTTCGAATACCGAAATTTCTTGTCTAAATTTGGCAGCTTTGCTTGGCAGAAAATACCTCCCAAGGAATTTCTCAACCATATCTTTCCATGATTTTATTGACCCTAGATATAAAGATATAAGCCAACGATATGCCCCATCTATCAAGCTGAATGGAAATAGCCTCAATCGGATAGCATCATCTGACACCTCATTTATCTTGAATGTAGAGCAAATTTGGAGGAACCGGGAAAGCTGGTCATGTGAATTCTCATTTGCAAGACCATTAAATTGAAATGAGTTTTGGACCATACTGACTGTACTTGCTTTAATTTCAAAATTATTGGATGCCACGGTTGGTGCTTACACACTAAACTCTTCATTGAGGTCTTTCATATTCGGACAAAGGGCATCACTCTTCGGCCATGATTGAAGACTCTCTATCCTCAATTTAATGTTTTGTGCACCCGAACCTTCACCAACTTCTATCAATCTCCGATGAAAGGTTCTTTCAATTTCACTATCCAATGTAATCAAAGTCGATGGATTTGTGTGTGTCATGCACATTACCTTGCAAAACCAAGGAGGATGGAAGAAAGTTAAGAGCAAAAGAAAATAAAAGAAAAGAAATGATAAAATGAGTAAATAATGAAATGGCTAGAGCAATAAGCTAAAAGTTTCCTAGAATTACATAAAGTCCCGGCAACAGCGCCAAAAACTTGATTGATTCCCCACAAGTGCACTTATCAGAACCTTCACCAACTTTCTCTCAATCTCCGATGAAAGGTTCTTTCAATTTCACTATCCAATGTAATCAAAGTCGATGGATTTGAGTGTGTCATGCACATTACCTTGCAAAACCAAGGAGGATGGAAGAAAGTTAAGAGCAAAAGAAAATAAAAGAAAAGAAATGATAAAATGAGTAAATAATGAAATGGCTAGAGCAATAAGCTAAAAGTTTCCTAGAATTCCTTAAAGTCCCCGGCAATAGCGCCAAAAACTTGATTGATTTCCCACAAGTGCACTTATCAGACCTGATTGGGGGTTAGGGATCTTTCGCCTAGAAGTAGGGTTAGATCTATCCTTAGGAATGGGTTTCAATCTCAGGTATACCTAAAGCTTGTTGTGGTCATATGGGGTTTGAGGTGTTGAGATTGAGCGATTTCTCCACCGGGACCTTGTCGGAGATTAGTATTGATGACTTGGAGGCAAGGGCCAATTGTTCTTGGATTACCTCGACTCATTAAAATTGTTTTAGAAGCATTTAGCATGTCTCGAGCTTCAATTTAGATCCTAGGGGGAGCATTACCAAGGTTCCTCATCTTTATTGATTGAGATCTTCTTTACTTTCTATCTTTCCCTTCTTTACTTATTAATATTCTTGCAATTAGTTCACTTTATCACAACCATTGATTTTGAATAGATAACTAAGAATTGGTTATTACTAATATTTCCGTTCCCTATTGATTCAACTACCCCCTCACCAGGGTATTTTATTACTTCAACACCCGTGCACTTGAGGTTCACACACACGCAATTTGGACATGTCAAGGGGTTAATCTCTGTGACAATTGGAGTTGAACTACTTTAGGATTCTCTTGGCCCAAACTACCATCTCAACATTTCATTCTAAATTCAGGACCCAATTACAATCCTAGGGGGATTCACTATCCAAATCACCCCTTCTTTTGTTCGATTCTCCCTTGAATGCTAATTGTTCATAGTAATAGTCTGGATCTCATTCTAGTTAGTTCTTTCTCTTTTTGTAATTATTGTTTATCATTCGATGTGTTAGGCTAGGAAATAGATGAAAGGGAAGTATTAGCAACTCCTTGGGCCCTAGGAATATGACCCTCGCGTGCTTGCACAAAAGGTATTACTTGACAATCCTGTGCACTTGCATGTGTCACATTAATCACCTTTCCTGATAGTAGAAATTTCTTGTCTCAATCTGCCTGCCCCTCTCAAACTGAATAGAAATAGTCTTAACCTAATTCATCATCTGAGACATAGTTGATCTTGAAGGTAGACCAATTCTGAAGGAAGCAAGAAAAGAGGGCATGAAGGTTCTCATCAGCCAATTCATGAAACTGAACAGAATTCTAAATCATCCCAATCGTACAAGCTTTGATCTCAAAGTTGTTCGCCGGCACAGTGGGGGCTTGCACATTGAACTAATCCACAATAAACTATGGCCTCTCATAGTTAGACAGGGTTCTTCTAGGTTCAGCCATGACAAATGGTTCACTCTGCTCAATTTACACCTGCTACTGCACTGAACTCTCCGCTTCTTCTCTTAGCCTTTGGTGCAAGGTCCTTTCTATCTCTCTGTCTTATTCTTGCAGATTTGTGTGCTTAGCTCTTGTCATATGAGGGATACCCTTCACAAGTAGATACCCAAGAATCAAAAATTAAAAAGAAAACAAGAAGAATAAATGAAGACAAAGAAATGAAAATATGTGTACACCAAACAAAAATAAAAAAACAAAGGAAACAAATAAAACAAACAATTGCTAAAATCAACAAGCTCAAAGTTTTCCGAGTATTCCTCGTGGGTCCCTAGCAACGGTGCCGAAAACTTGATTCAGGATGCAAACACAAGTCACGGGGTTGTCAAGTAATACCTCTCGTGTAAGAAAAAGAGGGTCATATTCCTACCACCCAAGGAGCCATCCATACTTCCTCTTCATGTGTTGTCTAGTCTACATGTTTGAGTGAGTGCTCTAAACTATCAAAGAAATAGAAAAAACCTTAGGACGGATGTCTACAGTCAAGGTAAAGTGGGGGTAAAACTCAAGAGATGAAAGTGATCATAGATGTGGATTCCCCTAGGGCTACTAAAGTGAGGAGGATGCTAGAACTACTATGCAATTGGGGTTTGGACCAAGCGATTGCTAAAATAGGTCAACTCGATGGTTACGGCAATTAACCCCAAATCCAATACGAGTATTGATACAGAATTACTTCTGACCAAATCCTTCTATGATCGCATTAAAAGTGTGGAAATCTCTAATTAGGGCCGAGATTTATCGTTTCCGAACTCCTTCATGCTACATTGTGTATTACAGTACCAGGCTCTAAAACGTCAATCTATGTGTCATTTTCTTTCTCATTTGTGTTGTCGAGCTCACCTGGGAATCGTCAAGGCCTATAACACGAATAAGACCAATTAAACCACAAAAACAACATTGATTCATCAATTAATACATGAATAGTATAATAATTATATGTATAAAATACGAACATTTAAGTGTTTATCATGCGGATACACACAAATGATGGCTTAGGGAATGTAGGTAACGCTCCCAATGAATTGGTGCTTTGAACGAAGGTTCTGCGTAAATAATCCTTGTACTCTCTTGGCCTTATGATTTCTTTGGTTGAGGACCCTTACTAATCTTTTACTTAGGCATAATGACCTCCAAGAGAAGGAATGATGACTAATTACTTACTTAAAATAATGTGAATAATAACAGCAGGGTCGTGCGTTAGAGAAGCACGACCGTGCTTATGTGTAGGTGCACACAACAACTATTAAACAACACACGAAGCACGAAAGGGAAAATAGAAGATTAGGTACAACCTACCAACCATAGAATTCAGGCAGACAAGAACAAAACAAACTAGGATAAGAAATATACCTTGACCTCCAGCGAAGATAGGCAAGGAACTAAAAAGCCAAGGACCAACTGCTGACCTAACACCTAAAAAAAAACATGAGTTTTTAAAGAAAAAGGAAAGCACGCCCGTGCTTCGACTCCTGTTCAAGGTCGTGCTCACACTTTAAAAAAAATCCCGAAAGTAACATGGTCGTGCTTAGGACAATGCTTTTTAATGGAAATTTTTTTCAAAATTTAGAAAATAAAACGCAACCGCGTGAGGTGTTGCTAGATCATCCTCAGGAAAGCACAATCAATAGCATGTGCATCAACAATCCCTTTCTTTCCCCATTTTCCACAATTTTAGTAACTCCTATTAAATGTAGGGCCAAGAGCATGGTCGTGCTTGACCTAGAAAAAGAAGAGGAGCTGTAGGACAACACTAACCACTCCCAAGCATTTCTAACAACAAAACAGAGCTTGAAATAATTCTATTTAAAAACAACTTTGAGCTAAAAAAAATACCCAACAATGGAAGAAACAAACAAATCTGACTGACGAACAATTTATCCAATTGACAACACCCCTTGCGTGTACCCCACAAGTGCATGGGTTTGTCAAATTAATAAATCCCAAGTGAGTGGGGTATCATATCCACACGGGAGTAGGGAATAAAAATACTAAAATTGCTACTGAACCAAGCGAAAATGAATAATGATTGTTTGGATAAAGTGTAATGTAAGGAAAAACAAAAGAAACAATAACTAGAGGCCAAGTAAGTGAGAGGAAAGGCAATCGATAAAGTGGGGTACTCAAAAAATGCTCTCCCTAGGACTAATGTTTCAAGTGAAAGACCTACTATTATGCTTCATAATTAATGCTTAATGAGTCGTGGATATCCTAAAGTACATGGTCCCAAACCTAAGGTCAACTGTGACTAACTCTACACTATATCCCGACAGAGAAATTGCTCGGTCTCAACAACTCACACTATACAAAGTTGCATGGAGTTCTAGGGATTCCAAGTGATAAACCCTATTCCTATGTGTAGATCTAACTCTTTGGTCCAGGCAAAAAATCTCTAGTCACAATTAAGCCACAGATACTAAAGTCACTTTAACGCTTCACTCTGTTGCTCACGCAATTAAGCCTCCATGCCCCTCAAACTCATTGTAATGACTTGACTACATGGAGGTTGGCACACATTCACGTCTCTTATAGCCCCACTTGTGTCTTCGCGTTTGTTCCTTCCAAGATTCCAGCAAATAGTGCGTTCACGATATACTTTTGGCTTCCTATCTTAATACTCATCTTCATAACCCTAAATGTGCAAATGAACACAAATACACATGTATTAGTGCTTAAACCTTATAAAAGTAATGCTCATCGTAAGGAATGAACACTTCGCATTCTTAACGCACAAGCACTTATCAAACTCCCCCACACTTAAGCCTTTGCTTGTCCTCAATAAAAAATAAAACATTGAAGAATAGAAGAAAGAAAATTTGAAAGTGCTTGGCCTTAGGTTCATGACATGTCCGTATATGCGTGTAAACCGCAAGTGCATGGGTGTCGAAGTAATAATCCCAGATGAGTGGGTATCGTATCCATAGAGAGTAGGGAATAAACACACATATGTTTTTTCTTAACTAATGTGGAATATGAATAGTGATAAGTGTGACAAAATATGAAATAACTAAAATAAAAACAACAAGATAGAGGGCACAAGTAAAGGAGAAGGTTTGGTAATCGATAAAGATGGGGAACCTGGATATTGATCCGCCTAGGACAATCGTTTCAAGTGCAAGAACCCTCTATTATACTTCCTAATTGATGCAACAATGAGTCGTGGAAATCCTTACTTACATGATTCCAAATTTAATGTTAACAATGCCTAACTCTATACATGTCCCGGAGGAATTATTGAATAACCTCTCAACCTCGCATTCGCATAGAATTGCAATGAGCTCTATGGATTCCAAGTGATAAACCCTATTCCTATGTATAGACCTAACCCTTTGGTCCAGGTGGAAGATCCCTAGCCACAATTAAGCCCTAGGTGCTAAAATCACTTCAACACTTCACTCCATTGCACTCGCAACAAAGCCTCAGCGGAAGGTCATCCCTTAGCCTATTCACTCTACTATGGCCACAAAGAACTCTTGGAATGTGTCGGTAGGATAGATCACACTGGAGGGTAAAGGGGATACCCCACTAACTCTTGACTCAACCTCTCAACCCTCTCCAATCTAGCTTTGTCTAACTCTCGTGGTATGTCACTCACTCACAAGAGTTACCAAGAAGAACTCTCAACCATAGTGTCAATCTAGGGGAGTATTCATACAATCAAGTGTCCAATATTGGAACTCACAATAAACATCAATTAATTGAAAGCATAATAAAGTGGTTCAATGAAACGAATACATCCTAGGGTTTACAAATACCCAAGTACCCACTAGGGGTTTAGCTCTCCATGGAGATAGATACAATCAATGAAATCGAATATAAAAATAAAGCATCCATAGAAAACCCACTCATTAGTTGTGGTGATGGTCTTGTGGAGAGTGGGTAGTCAAATCCAGAGTGGGTATTCATACAATCAAGTGTGCAATATCACAAGTGCACGGGTGTCGAAAGTAATAATTACCCCGTTGAGTCGGTAATCGAATCTACAGGGAACGGAATTATTAGTATTAACCAATTCTTAGTTATCTAGTCAAAATAAATGGATGTCATGAAATGAACTAATTGAAGAGAATTAATAAGCAAGAAAATGAGCAAGAAAACAAGTGAAGGAGATCTCAATCAATAAGGATGAGGTACCCGGGCAATGCTCCCCCTAGGCTCTAACATGAAGCTCATAATTCACTAAATGCTTCTAAACCGAGTCTAATGAGTCGCAGTAATCCAAGAACAACCGGCCCTTGCTTCTAAACTCAAATCGAATTGGATTGAATAGAAACATAAAGCAAATCATTACAAAAACATAGATCCTAGGGTTCACATGCCCAAATACCTACTAAGGTTTAGCCCTCCATGGAGCAAGTTACAAAACAATGATTATTACAATTAAAAGCAATGGAAACCATGAAGTAAAACCCCCTTAAATTCGTGATGATAGCCTTGATGGGTTGCCCAACATCCTGAAGAATCCTTCTCCGAAGCTAGGTCGTCGAAGGCTCCCTCTATGCTATGACGGAGAGAAGACCGATCAAAGTTGGTGATGGACGACCCCCAATATCGCCAAAGACCTCCTCCAAAACCCTAGCCGCCTTGCCTTCAAAGTGCTCGTGAAAACCCTCACCAAAAGTCTCTCCAAAATAGGGCAAACGACTTATTTAAAGCCCAAAACCACGCCTGTCACGTGCCCTCACGCGCTCGTGTGAATTTTCCACGCGATCGCATGGGCTGCAGGAATTTCCACGCGGCCGTGCGGAAAGGCTATAAAACTTTTCTTCATCGACATATCTTTGAGAGGTCTTGCAATCTTTACAAAGAGAAGGAACATGAAGATGTGGCTGGCTTTGTGCCCTTCCAACTAGTGAATTGACTTGAATCTTCTTGGAAGTTGGCACACATCTCCACGTTTATGAACTCCTCTCGTGTCTTGGTCCTTGAATTGAACAAGAACTCCCAACATTGTGTCTTTATAGCCTATCTTTGCTTCCTTTTTACCCTTCAAGGCATTCACAACCTATATGCATAAAAGAACACCAAATACACAATATGAGACATAAACCATGGTAAAAATGATGCTCAATGCATGTAAAACATATATAAAAGTATGTCTACTCAAGCACTTATCATCCACGCCCCTGTGCACTTTCGGGATAATCAGCCAATCTCTACAGGAATTCACACGCCCGTGCAAAAATTACCCACGGGCGTGCAAGAATCGCATGGTTATTCACATGGGCGAGTCCACGCCCTTGTGCCTTTTCTGGATGAGCTCTGAATACAAATTCACGGGCATGCTGAAATTCCACACGCCCGTGTGTTTTCTCTGGATGCCTTAGAAAACTCTGCAGGTTTTGTAGAAAATTTATGAACATGTTTACACACTCAGAGCCTGCCCTAATATGGAAATTTTACCAGTAAAACATGAGAAATAGCTCAAACGACCCAACTTCGCCAAATCCACATGAAAACACATGATGACACTTTAAAACCCACAATAAAATCGCAGCACAAGTATATAAATATCAGGACACCGACACTCAACGCTTTATTCATGCACACATTAAACTACTAAACTGCGAAAACAGTAAACACTTGGGTTGCCTCCCAATAAGCGCTTGTTTAATGTCACTTAGCTTGATGTACCTTGTCTTACCTCATGAGGGCTCATAGATGAAAGTTGCCCTCTTACCCATGGCTTGGAAGCACGACGAGTGAAATCTCTTGAGGGTAGAGGGTGAATTATCGGGCTTGGGACCGCCTAATAATGGTTCATCCAACTTCTTTGGTTCAAGCACGTCTCCAGTAGCCTTGGAGCATTTCCGGTGGCATCTCCTCATCCTTTTCATCTTTCGGAGCACCTTCATTAAGATCCCTGGGGTAGATGGCACTTCTTCCACCAAACCAAGCATCATTACTTCTTCATTATCCTCCTCTTGGTCGAACAGACACTCATACGGGTCTGGATTGAACATTTCCTCCATGTATTCATCAACAATCTCATCAGTAGTGTCCAGAAAATACAAAGTATCATCGAAATCAAGAGAATGCCGCATGGCTTTAGCACGGCGGTATGTGAGCTTGTCCTCTTCAACTCTCAAAGTTAGCTCTCCATTGTCCATGTCAATCAAGGCTTTGGAAGTCCGCAAAAATGGCCTCCCAAGTATCAAGGGTACATCCGCATCCTCATTGACGTCTAGCACCACAAAGTCTATAGGAAATATATACTTGTCCACCTTGACAAGCAAATCTTCGATGATACCCCTCGGATGTCTCATCGTTCGACAGGGTCTAGGCTTGCCGAAGCCTAACTTTTGGAAGAAGGTGTATGGCATGACGTTGATACTGGCCCCTGAGTCCGCCAATGCCATTTCTTCACCTAGATTGCCAATATTACACTGAATGATGAAGCTTCCCGGATCTTTCTTCTTGTTCGGCATGTTCTTTTGCAAAACCGCCGAGCAAGATACATCTAAAATCACTGAAGCACTATCCTCTAACTTCCTCTTGTTGGTCAACAAGTCTTTCAAGAATTTTCCATATTTAGGCATTTGGGCCAATGCCTCAACAAAAAAAATATTGATGTGGAGTTGTTTGAACAGACTCAGGAACTTCTTGTACTATTCATCCCCTTGGTCATTCTTCAATCTAGAGGGATAAGGGATTCTTGGCTTCAAAGTTGGGGGTGCCAACTCCTTCTCTTTGCTTGCTCCTTTCTCAACCTCTATAACCTCGGGTGCGTGTTCATTGGGCCTCTCACTCAGAAGCTTACCCTCAACCTCACGACCACTTCTCAAAGTGATCACCTTCCTATGCTCTCTAGGGTTGGTCTTGGTGTTACTCGGTAAGCTTTCTTGTGGCCTTTCCAATAAGGACTTCGCAATCTGCCCTACTTGATTTTCAAGATTATTCAAAGAGGCGGTGTGGTTGTGAAGTGTAGCCTCAAGTGATTGGAACCTTGTATCAGATGATTACACAAACCTAGTTAGGGCCTTCTCTAAATCGTTCATTCGGGTCTCCAAACCTGAAACTCAGTTCTCTATGTTTGGGGCTTGCTGTTGTTATTGGAAACCCAGTGGCCCCATGGCCTGTTGTGGACCTTGGTTGCTCCATGAGAAATTTGGATGATAAGTGTTGCTGTATAGATTTCCTTGATTCCTCATGCCATTACCCACAAAATCGACATTCTCAACTGCAGATGCATCACCAATAGAGATCGAGCGATCGGAGAGAGCATGTCCTCCACCACACCCGGTGCAAGTAGTCACAGCTGCCACTCTATTCGAAGTTAGGAGATCTAACTTCTTACTTAATGATTCCATTTGAGCCGCCAACGAAGTCACTGCATCGATCTCATGGAGACCGGCCACCTTCTTCTTCTCCCTAGCATTCCATTGGTAGCTGTTTAACCCCATTTCTTCAATTAGTTGATGGACCTCACCGGGGGTCTTGATACCTAAGGTACCTCCTGCTGCCGCATCCAAGAGTTGCCTTGTACTCGGATTCAGACTGTTATAAAAGGTCTGAACAATTATCTACTCCGGGAATTCGTGTTGCGAGCACTTTTTCAGGAGCTCCTTGAACCTTTCCGACAACTCAAATAGAGACTCCAATTCCAATTGTACAAAGGATGAGATCTCATTCTTAAGCTTTGCTGATTTTCCAGGAGAGAAATAGTGCCCAAGAAAAGCTTCTACCATCTCCTCCCATGTGGTAATCGATGCTTTAGGTAATGAGTGTAGCCACTGCTTCGCTGTTCCTTTCAAGGAAAATTGGGAAGCCTCTCAACTTGATGACATCATCTGTCACCCCCTTTAACTTCAGCATATCACACACCTCGAGAAAGTTCTCTATATGATTGTTCGGATCCTCATCGGCCAAACCATTAAACTGTGCGGATTGCTGCAACATGTGAATGAATGCCGGCTTCAGCTTGAAGTTTTGAGCTGTAATCGGGGGATGCAAAATGCTCGATTCTGTCCCCATTATTGAAGGTCTGGCATAATCGAATAATGTCCGCTGCTGCTCATTCTGTTATGCCATGTTTTCAGATTCTTATACTTCCAAATCAGCTAGATTAGACTATTCTTGCATAGGTTCTTTCCCTTTTTCTTCTAAGTGTACATTCGAGCTAGGGATCTCCTTCAATTAGTATGGAGGGATTCCCTTAGGTCATAACCTGGAGATGCACCTAAAAAGAAAGAAAAAGAAATCAAAATGAATAGCTAAGAAAACAAAGTGCAAAGTATCTCTAAACGCCTACTCCCCGTCAACAGCGCCAAAAACTTGACACGTCCGTATATGCGTGTAAACCACAACTGCACGGGTGTCAAAATAATAATCCCAGATGAGTGGGTATCGTATCCATAGAGAGTAGCGAATGAATACACTTAAGTTGTTTCTTAACTAATGTGGAAGATGAATAGAGATAAGTGTGACAAAATATGAAATAACTAAAATAAAAACAACAAGATAGAGGGCACAAGTAAAGGAGAAGGTATGGTAATCGATAAAGATGGGGTACCCGAATATTGATCCGCTTAGGACAATCGTTTCAAGTACAAGAACCCTCTATTATACTTCCTAATTGATGCAACAATGAGTCATGGAAATCCTTAATTACATGATTCCAAATTTAATGTTAACAATGCCTAACTCTATACATGTCCCGGAGGAATTATTGAATAACCTCTCAACCTCGCATTCGCATAGAATTGCAATAAGCTCTAGGGATTCGAAGTGATAAACCCTATTCCTATGTATAGACCTAACCCTTTGGTCCAGGTGGAAGATTCCTAGCCACAATTAAACCCTAGGTGCTAAAATAACTTCAACGCTACACTCCGTTGCACTCGCAAGTAAGCCCCAGCGGAAGGTCATCCCTTAGCCTATTCACTCTACTATGGCCGCAAAGAACTCTTGGAATGTGGAGGTAGGATAGATCACACCGGAGGGGAAAGGGGATGCCCCACTATCTCTCGACTCACCCTCTCAACCCTTTCCAATCTAGCTTTGTCTAACTCTCATGGTGTGTCACTCACTCACAAGAGTTACCAAGAAGAACTCTCAACCCTAGTGTCAGTCTAGGGGAGTATTTATACAATCAGGTGTCCAATATTGGAACTCACAATAAACATCTATTAATTGAAAGCATAATAAAGAGGTTCAATGAAAACGAATACATCCTAGGGTGCACAAATACCTAAGTACCCACTAGGGGTTTAGCTCTCCATGGAGATAGATACAATCAATGAAATCGAATGTAAAAACAAAGCATCCATAGAAAACGCCCTCGTTAGTCGTGGCGATGGTCTTCTGGAGAGTTCTCTACTCGTCGCAAGGGTCCCTTTATCCGGCCTAGGATACACCTCGCAGGATCGGTGCTGACGAAAGCTCTCCTACTAACCATCTTCCAAACGGCATGCGATAATAGAGCCATAGAACCTCTCCAATGCAGTAGCCAATACCTCTCAAAACCCTAACTGCCATCCTCTCTCAAGTTGGGGAAAGGATGGAGAAAAAAATGTTAAAATCATGGCTGAAATCAGAATTTAAAGGGCTGGAATCGGGAATCCACACGCCATGTGGGCGCCCCTGTAGATTTTTCACACAGGCGTGTGGAATTTCCACACGCCCATGTGGATTCTCTGTTTTGATTTTTCTTAGCTGGCTATAAACAGTGCTGTTGCAGTATTTTGCTACAGTGTTTTCTTTAATAACGGAATCCATACTTTCATCGAGGTAATGCAAACGGGCACACATTTACATCGTGGATCACCTTGCTTCTTTAATAATGGACATTTTGTAGACATCTTATTCTATATGCACAAGTCGGAATGCTTGAATGTGACTGCCCTTGTTCCCCTCTAAATAGTTGTGCTAACTCAAGTAAGAGGAGGTTGGCACACATTTCAGCATCTGGAACCTGACCTATGTCTTCGCGTCTGAGCCTTAGCAAGATTTCCTCCAAATTAGTACATTACGACCCACATTGGCTTCTTTCTCTCATAATCGGCCTCACAACCCTACCCATATAAAAGTAACATAAATACACCCATATTAGTGTTAAAACCCGAGAAAAATAGTGCTCAACACAAGGAAAGAATGCTTCGCCTTCTTATCGCACAAGCACTTATCAGTTCAGCAAAGCATGCAAGGAGAGAATTCTACAAGAAAAGGAACTTTCAACACTAAATACGAAAATTTAATGCTCTAGCTAAAAACTTGAATAAAAAAGGACAACAAACTCGACGTCGTGTAAGTGTGTGTAAACTCACTCAAGTAAACCCAAAGTATACTCCTCAAAGTTCTAAGTACAAGGGACTTATTTATCTACAAGCATAACAAAACAAAAGGATGGTAGTAGCCTCACACATCCTCTAAAGTATCCCTTATCAAAGCGGCCGCTAAGATGGCTTTCACACTTTTGAGGTGGTAGCTCTTTCTACCGGGGTGGTAGCTTTCACTAATCCCATGAGATAGCTCTTTCAATCACTAGGGCATAACTAGAATCTGACTTATGAGAGTAGCTTCATACTTCATACATGGTAACTCTTTCCCACCCCAATGCACTACTAAACAATCTTTTTTTTTCGTTTTCCATTTTTTTTTTGGCAAAATATTATAAGAAATGAAACTAATTAGTCCCTTAAACATCAAACTTGAGTTTTCAAAAGAGTTTCATTAGTGAGTGGCGCACAAATAGTAATTGGGCAAAAATTCCTAGAAAATCAAGTAAAAACTAGAGCATGAGAACATTCAATGTTAAAATTTCTCCTTAACTCAAGAATATAAACATTGCAACTAACGTGAACTGCCATTGGCTACATGAGCATGTATGTCAATCAAAACTTGCGTAAAGGACATGTGCAAAGTGAACCCCCCTCCCCTCCCCCCAACATTTAAGATGTACATTGCCCTGAATGTACACATGGAAGCACAATAGAAAGTATAGCAATCAAGCAAATATGTGGGAGTGGGAAATTGAAACAATACTCCCTTGACTCCTACTGTTGCATTTGATGAAGCTAAATCCTTAGGGGTAAGGTTCTAATGGGTTGTGAATCACAAATGGCACACATTGGCCATGTCCATGACTAGATCTCAATTCCCATACTAACAAGATCATCTGCATGCATACACAAGGAAGTTCAGTGAAGCTCAATAAATAAAAATAACTCGAGTATATAAAAGATAGAGCAATGAAATACAACTCGAGATAAAAATAAAAGATAAAATCAGAAGGAAGACCCTTTCTAAGTATACTAGTCCAAAATAAAATGCATAAAGAAAGAAATGAAAGGTGCATCAAGTGTTAGTGTCATCGGTGGTTGGCTCTGTAGCTAATGTCTGTGCCAGGTCGAATGGTGCAGGTGGATCTGGTGACAGTGATGCTAGTAGTGTCATAGGAGCACTCGGTCTCCTAGTGATCGCTGAGGATGTGTCTCGCTCTAATAACTGCAGTATAGTGTCAAGACGCGCCGTCATCCCTGCGTACTACGAAACCTGTGTAGCCCTGACCTCGGGGATCTCGGTCTGAAGCACATCCATAGCACCCTCGAGCCTCTCAAAATTATCATGGGCTCGAGCAGGAGTAATGACACACGTCCGAATATGCGTGTGAACAGCAAGTGCATGGGTGTCGAAGTAATAAAATATCCGGTGAGTCGGGTAGTCGAATCCACAGGGAACAGGGCTACTACTACTAACTTCTTCTCTGCTTTCTAGCCTAATGATAAATGGAAAGGTGTGGTGATCTAATGTGCGAAGAAATGAATACCGAAGACGAATATGCAAGGGTGAAATGGGTGGAGATCTCAATCAGTAAAAGTGGGGTATTCGGGCAATGCTCCCCTTAGGATTCAGGTATTAGGTACCGAATGAGCAAAGTGTTTCTATGAAGAGTAAGTTAAGTCGTGGAAATCCAAATATAATCGGATCCGGCCTCCCCATCACTCATACTAGTCCCCTACGAGGTCCCGGTGGAGAAATCGCTCAATCTCAACACCTCACACCACATATGACCGCAAAGCACTCTAGGGATTCCAAGAGGTATATCCGATTCCTAAAGATTGATCCAACCCTAATTCCCGGAGAAGGATCCTAACCCCCTACAAGGTCCCGGTGGAGAAATCTCTCAATCTCACGCCTCACACCAAATATGGTTGCATAGAGCTTAGGGAACGGAGATAGAATACACCAATCGGAGGGGAAAGGGGATGCTCACTATCTCATGACTCGCCCTCCCAACCCTCTTCAATCTTGAGATTCTAACCCTAATGGAGACCTCTCCCTCACCAACGTAACAAATCAAGCAAACCAAATAACCAAAAGATCAATAAGGCAAGCAAGCATTAGACAATCAAGATTAAAACTTAATCAAACTCGGATTAAATAGAAACACTAAGCAACCCCAAAAAATGAGATTCGTAGGGTTCACAAGCCCAAATACCCTCTAGGGTTTTAGCTCTCCATGGATCAACATACAAAACACACCATCAATGAATGAAAGTACATTAAAACCATAGAAATAAACCCCCTTATATATGAACTGATGGCCTTGATGGAAACCTTCGACGTCTTGAAAGACCTACTCCGAAGCTAGGTTTCACCGGTGGCTTCCTTGATGCTATAACGGAGGAGGAATCTATCAAAGTTGATGATGAAGAACCTCCAAAGCCGCAAAGACCTCCTTTTCAAACCCTAGCCATCTCACCCCTCAAGAGCCGCATAAAAGATGAGAAAGAATAGGGCAAAATGGCTATTTATAGGCCTTAGATCGCGTTTGTCACGTGCACCCACACGCCCATATGGATTTTCCACGCACCCGCATGGGCTATAGGAATTTCCACGTGGACGCACGTCCATGTGGTAGCCTATAAAACTTTTCTTCATCGACATATCTTTGAGAGGTCTTGCAATCTTCACAAAGAGAAGGAACATGAAGATGTGGCTGCCTTTGTACCCTTTCAACTAGTGAATTGACTTGAATCTTCTTGTAAGTTGGCACACATCTCCACGTTTATGACCTCCTCTCGTGTCTTGGTCCTTGAATTGAACAAGAACTCCCACCATTGTGTCTTTATAACCTATCTTTGCTTCCTTTTCAGCCTTCAAGGCGTTCACAACCTATATGCATAAAAGAACACCAAATACACAATAAGAGACATAAACCATGGTAAAAATGATGCTCAATGCATGTAAAACATATATAAAAATATGTCTACTCAAGCACTTATCAAGTAACAATGTGTACCAGACGCCAGGGTATCTCTTGTGCTGTGAAAGGTGCCCCGGTCTCCCTTGGTGCAAACTGAGGCTTAGGGGCCTGCCGTGAACCCAATGCTCCATCTACTGCACTCTCGGTGGTCTCTAGGGTAGGTGTAGCCAAAATGTATGCTCCAGGCCCATATCTGCGCACTAACCCCATCATCCTTATCGTATCAAGTCCAAGAGGGGATTGGATTACCGTCTTTTCAGCACCTCGGATAGGGTCCACTAGGCTCATCCCCAGAACGAGTCTAGTGATGTAAGGGTCAGTGAATAATACTCCCACTCTCACATTCTGACCCTGGTGCCTTAGGAAGTCCGCTACTATGTGGCCCAGGTGAATCGGCACGTCCTGGACCATGGAATATAAATAAAGTAGTTCCAGTCAGCACAGAACACCTGTGTTGTCGCCTTGACCATTCACAGATCTGCTAAGGACTAAGTGTAAGTATTTGTACCTCGGCCAGGACAACCAGGAAGCCTTGGACAGTCCCGATTCATAGTACCCCTATCTATATAGAGCTCGGTATGCCTGCTGCGGGGTCAGGGTACCAGGGTAATCTACCGATAAGTATCCATACTCCTCTATATCTGTGTATCTCTCATCATACAAGCCCATCTAAACTGAAAACTCAGTGACACTCATACTGAATTGTTATCCGAATGCCCTAAAATGTATGACATCAATGCTGTCAAACCTCCTATACGACTGATCGAACTTGAAGGATGCCAATACCTCGAATGTCAATGTGCGGAAAATTAGCTCTCGAATCGATAATAATCTCCTCCAACTTCCCACGGCCAACCGCTCGTCTATCTCGTCAGCTAACTCATTTCCTTGTTAAACCTCTTACAGTGGACTCAAGTCCATGAAGCGGGACTGTCCAAACCTGAGTCTCAACAACAACTCAAACCGAGTCCGATGCTCAGGATTCAAAAATTCAATGTGTGCCAACTCAGGTGAAGTCTCCCTAAGACGCTTATCCTCTTACTTCTTCGAACAAGGTGTCATATCTGCAAGAATTGAAGAAGAAACAATCAAAGAAGTTTACAAAGTAAGACTGCAAAAATCCACACGGTCGTGAGGAAATTCCACACGCCCGTGTGGAACCACGGGCTTAAAAACCAAACGGGTACATGTTAGAATTGCAGAAATACATCACCAACTCATGGCTAAACTCTTCCTAAGCGTGATGAACCCAGAAGGGTATAGGAATTAAGCAATATTCACCGTTATAATCAATTAAATTTAGGAATTGATGAAGCTAACAAGAAATGAGGGTTTCCCAACAAGTTGAAGATGTAAAACATAGAATAGGCCTGAAAATCGAATAGAAACCTATCTAAATTAGTGTCACAAAGTCGGGAGAGTAATAGAGAGTATTTTTTGAAGGATTTAGAGTGTAATGTTGAAGAGACGCAAAGAGATTTTAAGGAAAACATGCGTCTTTTGGAATACTACACACCCACACGGGTGTGCAAAAATTACCCACGGCCGTGTGACTCCACTCAGAGAGACCCACAGGGGTAGACGCACGCCCCTGTGTGCTCTAAGAAAAAGACTCAATGCTTGTTAATTCACCCACACGGGAGTGTGGAAATTATCCACGGCTGTGTGCCCGACCCAAAGGGCAGACACACGCCCCTGTGGCTTCTCTATCCATCCAAGAAGAATCTCTAAGTGTTGCACATGCCCGTGCAGTAATTCCACAGGGGAGTGGGCCTTCACAAGACCAACTCGCAGGGGCACTCGCATGCCCCTATGTATTCACGAGATGGAAGAGAGCTCTACTGCAGAGCTCTCCCACACCAGTGTGTTTGTTACAGGGTCATCCATAGGGGTGAGTCCACGCCCCTGTGTCCTCTCGGGAAAATTTCTATGTCTCTCCAGGAAGACACACGCTCGTGTGAAAATTACCCATGGGCATGGACTGTCACAAAGTCATTCACAAGGGTGAGTCCATGCCCTGCGTCATCTCAGGATGAGATCACAGTAGAGACCCACGGCCATGTGGAAATTCCACACGGCCGTGCATTTTCTCTGGATGCCTTAGAAAACACTGCAGGCTATGTAGAAAATTTCTGAACATAGTAATACACACAGAGCCTACCTTATCATACAAACTATTAGGGAAAAACATGAAAAAAAACTCCCTCAAATGACCAACAACTTGGCCATAGACATTTAAGCACACGATAACACCAAAATGTCCATGAGAAAATCACAGCAATAGCATCTAAAAATTAAGACACCAACAATTAAAGCCTTATTCATGCAAACACTAACTAAAAACTAGGAAAATAGTAAAAACATGGGTTGCCTCTCAAGAAGTGCTTGTTTAACATCACTTAGCTTGACGTACCTTGTCTTACCTCACGGGGGTTCATAGATGAAGGTTTCCCTCTTACCCATGACTTAGAAGCATGATGAACATAACCTTTTTAAGATAGAGGTAGAGTTGTCGAGTTTGTTACTACTTAATGGTTCGTCACCGTTATTCCATTCTTTCGCATCCCCAATAGCCTTGGGGCATTTCTTGTGGCATCTCCTCACTCGTTTCATCTTCTGGAGCATCTTCTTCACAATCTCTGAAGTAGATAGTACCTTCACCTCTAGAGCAAGCATCATCACCTCTTCGTTCTCTATTTCTTTGTCTAGCAACCCCGCGTACGGCTCCGGATTTTAACATTTCCTGTACATATTCATTGATTAGTTCATCGGTAGTGTCAAGAAGATAAAGACTATCATCAACGTCAAGAGAATGTCACATGGCTTCAGCGAGGCGGCTTGTGTGCTTGTCATCTCCAATACTCAGTGCCAACTCCCAGCCGTCCATGTTAATAAGTGCCTTGGAAGTGTGCAAGAATGGCCTCCCAAGTATCAAAGGAATATCTGCATCCTCATTGACATCCAACACTATGAAGTCTACAGTAAATATGTACTTGTCCACATCGATAAGTATGTCTTCAATGATGCCCCTCGGATGTCTTATTGTTCGGTCCACCAATTGCAATGTCATCCGAGTGGGCCTAGGCTCTCCCAAGCCTAGCTTATGAAAGAACGAGTATGGCATAACGTTGATACTAGCCCCGGAATCTGCCAATTCCATCTATTCACCCAAATTGCTAATGTTGTATGGAATCACAAAGCTTGTGGGGTCTTTCTTCTTGTTCAGCATATTTTTTTGCAACAATGGCGAACAAGAGTTATCTAAAATCACTGATGCACTCTCCTCCAACATCCTCTTGTTGGTCAAAAGATATTTCAAGAACTTTGCATACCAAGGCATTTGAGACAATGCAATCACAAAAGAAATGTTGATGTGCAATTACTTGAATAGACCCAAGAACTTCTTGTATTGCACTCCTCGGGTCATAACCTAGAGCTGCACAAAAATAAAGAAAACAAATCAGAACGATGATAGAAAAAGAAGACGTGAAATAGAATGAATGATGAATGGCTAATATAACAAAGTGCACAGTATCTCTAAACGCCTACTACCCGGCAACGGCGCCAAAAATTTGACAACGCGCCTTGTGTGTGACCCGCAAGTGCCCGGGTTTGTCGAATTAATAAATCCCAAAAGAGTGGGGTATCGTATCCACAAGGAGTAAGGAATAAAAATACTAAAATTGCTACATAACCAAGAAAAAATGAATAATGATTGTTTTGATAAAATGTACTGTAAGCAAAAACAAAAGAACAAAGAATGAGAGGTACAAGTAAGTGAGAGGAAAGGCAATCGATAGAAGTGGGCTACTATGATAATGCTCCCCATAGGACAATGTTTCAAGTGCAAGACCTACTATTATGCTTCCTAACTAATGCTTAATGAGTTATGGAAATCCTATATTACACGGTCCCAAACCTAAGGTCAACCGTGATTAACTACTATACTATGTCCCGGCGAAGAAATTGCCCAGTCCTAATACCTCACACTATGCAAAGTTGCATGGAGTTCTAGAGATTTCAAGTGATAAACCCTATTCATATGTGTAGATCTAACCCTTTCATCCAGGCGAAAGACCCCTTGTCATAATTAAGCCGTAGATACTAAAGTCACTTCAACACTTCAGTTCTTCACTCTTTAGTTCTTCACTCTATTGTAACAGTAAAGAACTCTGGGAATTAGAGATAGGATAAATCATACAGGAGGAGAAAGGGGACGCTCCGCTACCTCTCGACTCACCCTCTCAACCCTCTCCAATATAGCTTTGTCTAACCCTCATGGCGTGTCACCCATCCACAAAGGTTACCAAGATGAACTCTTAACCCTAGTGTCATTCTAAGAGAGAAATCATTCAACAAGCATTCAAGATTGAAACTCAATTAAAAACATCAATTAAGGAAGGCATAGTAAAAGGTCAAAGAAACATTGACATCCTAGGGTTTACAAAATCCAAGTACCCACTAGGGGATTTAGCTCAGTATGGAGCAAGATACAATCAATAATCAAATTTAAAGTAAAAACAAGTAATCCATAGGAAAACCCCCTTGGTATTCATGTCGATGGTCTTGTGGAGTAGCCTCTTCTTCTCCAAAGGTCCCCTTGTCCGACCTAGGGCACACCTCGCCTGATCGGTGCCGATGAAAGCTCCTCCAACAACCTTCTTCAATGAGAATCGTGATGTCAAATCCGTAGGACCACTCCAAAGACTTTCCAAAAGCCTCTCAAAATCCTAGCCGACGCCCTCTCAAAAGATGGAGAAAGTTGGAGAGAAGGGTGAAAGATTCCTCCCAAAATTGGGTTGAATCGCGGCTTAAATAGGGCTGGAATCGGGCATCCACATGCCCCTATGGGACTTTCACACGAGCCTATGAAATTTCCACACGGGTGTGGGGAATTTCCACATGCCCTTGTGGATTCTCTGGAAACCTAATTTTTGTCCAGCTGTGAACAATAACTACTACAGTGTTTTTTTACTACAGTGTTCTACTACAGCAAACTGCTACAGTGCTCCGTCAAAACACTCTGAATTCCACACTTTTGATGGAGGCAACATAAACGGGCACACGTTTATGTCACATATTGCAACTCTTCTTCGATCAAAGTCATCATTGGTGACGATCTTGGTATCAATGGATAAGTCGGGATACACAAATGTGACTACCTTCATGCCCCTCCAACTCATTGTAATGACTTGACTACATGGACGTTGGCACACATTAACGTATATTAGAACCCCACTTGTGTCTTCACGTTTGTTCCTTCCAAGATTCCACCAAATACTACGTTCCCGATCTAATTTTGGCTTATTTTCTTAATACTCAGTTTCACAATCCTAAATGTGCAAAAGAACACAAATACACATGTATTAGCGCTTAAACCTGATAAAAGTAATGCTCATCGTAAGGAAAGAACACTTCACATTTTTAACACACAAGCACTTATCACCAATACAAGCAAAAACATGGAAAAAAAAACACTTGGGTTACCTCCCAAGAAGTGCTTGTTTAATGTCACTAGCTTGACATAGCTGGTTACTCCTTAACTAGATGGCATAACAGTAGTTGCTTGATAAGTGCTTGTGCAATATGAATGCGAAGAGTTCATTCCTTATGTTGAGCATTATTTTTCTTAGGTTTTTACATCAATATTTGTGTTTTTATGTTACTTTTACGCAGGTATGGCTGTGAGGCCGAGTATGAAGGAAATAGGCCAATGTGGATCATAATGCACTTATTTTGGAGGAGATCTTGCTAAAGTTCAAACGCGAAGATATAGGACAGGTGTGAGATGCTAGACTGTGTGCCAACCTCCTCGCATTCGAGTGAGCACATCCATTTGGAGGGGCACAAAGGCAGTCACAGTCGAGCATTCCGACTTATGCATATAAGAACAAGAGCTCCACCAACATGTATATCATTGAAGAAGCAAGTGATTCACGATGTGAACATGTGCCCGTTTGCGTTACCCCGATGAAAGTATGGAATTGGGAAGTTATCCAGGTCGAAGACTGTAGCAGAGCACTTTAGCAATTACTGTTGCAGCACTGTTCATAGCCGGCCGAGAAATCAGAGAAACAGAGATTCCACACGGGCGTGTGGAAATTATACACACCCGTGTGGAAATTCCGCACGGGCGCGTGTATCGTCCACACCCGTGGAGTTGCCCGATTCCAGCCCTATTTAAAGCCGATTCAGCCCCGATTTTGGTATTCTTTTCTCCATCTTTTCCCCAACTTGCGAGAGGGCTTCGGCTAGGGTTTCGAGGGGTATTGGCCAAGGTTTTGGAAAGGTTCTACGGCTCTGACATCGTGATTCCATTAGGAAGAAGGTTGGTAGGGGAGCTAAACCCCTAGTGGGTACTTGGATTATTATGAACCCTAGGATGTATTCGTTTCATTGAACTTCTTTATTATGCTTTCAATAAATTGATGTTTATTGTGAGTTCTAACCTTGAATGCTTGATTGTATGAACATTTCCCCTAGAGTGACACTAGGGTTGAGAGTTCTTGTTGGTAACCTTGTGAGTGAGTGACACACCACGAGCGTTAGACAAAGCTAGGTTGGAGAGGGTTGAGAGGGTGAGTCGAGAGGTACAGGAGCGTCCCCTTTCCCCTCCGATGTGATAGATTCTACCTCTGTTTCTCGAGTTCTTTGCGGCCATAATAGAGTGAATGGTCTAAGGGATGAACCTCCGCTGGGGCCTAGTTGCGCGTGCAATGGAGTGAAGCGTTGAGGTGATATTAGTATCTAGGGCTTAATTGTGGCTAGGGACCTTCCGCCTGGACCAAAGGGTTAGGTTTAAATCTAGGAAGAGATTTATCACTTGGAATCCCTAGAGCTCATTGCAACTCTATGTGAGTGCGAGGTGTTGAGATTGTTCGATTTCTCCTCTGGGACATGTATAGAGTTAGGAATAGTTGACCTTAGATTTGGTACTATGTATGTAAGGATTTCCACGACTCACCATTGCATTGATTAGGAAGCATAATAGAGAGTTCTTGCACTTGAAGCGATTATCCTAGGTGAAGCATCATCCGAGTACCCCATCTTTATCGATTGCCTTGCCTGCTCCTTACTTTTGCTCTCTTACTTGTTGCTTTTAATTTCTGAGATTTGAATCATTACCACACTTATCATTGTTGATACTCCACATAGCTAAGAATCGAATTAAGTGTCTTTACTCCCTACTCCCTGTGGATTCGACCCCGCTCATACGGGATTATTACTTCGACAAACCCATGCACTTGCGGGATATAAGCAAGGGGACCTTGTCAGAGGACAATGTACAACTTAAGTGTGGGGGGGAGTTTCATAATGTGCACATCTTTTCTATTGTTCTTGATTGATATATATGCTCACATAGCCAATGCCGGTTCACCTTAGTTGCAATGATTGTATTCTTAAGTCTAGGAGAATTGTTAACATTGAATGTTTTCATGCTCTAGTTCTTGCTTGAATTTTTAGGAATTTTTCCCCGATTTACACTTAGTGCACTACTCACTCTTTGAACTCTATTGGAAACTCATGTTTGATGTTAAAGTGATTAGTTAGGTTTACTTGTTTTGCTAAGTTTTGAAAAAAAAAAAAATTTTGAAAATGAAAAGAATGAACAAAATAGTTTTATTGTTTATTTGTGTTTGTTGGGTGGAAAGAGCTACCACCTATGAAGTATGAAGCTACTCTCACAAGTCGGATACTAGTTATGCCCTAATGAGAGAAAGAGCTATCTCATAGGATGAGTGAAAGCTACCACTCGGGTAGAAAGAGCTACCACCTCGAAAGTGTGAAAGCCACCTTAGCGGCCGCTTTGGAAAGGGCTACCTTAGAGGATGTGTGAAGCTACTACCACCTTTTAAAATTTTTATCACTTTTGTAGATAAATAAGTTCCTTGTACTTAGAACTTTGAGGAGTATAACTTGGGTTGTTTTGAGTGAGTTCACACAGTTACACGAAATTCGGGTTTGTTGTCCTTTTTGATTCAAGTTTTTAGCTAGAGCATTGATTTTTCATATTTAGTGTTGAAATTTTCCTTACTTGTATAATACTTTCTTTGTATACCTCGGTGAACCTAAGGCCAAGCACTTTCAATATTTTCTTTATTGATGCACAGAATGTTTTAATGTTTGCTTGAGGACAAGCAAAAGCTTAAGTGTGGGGGAGTTTGATAAGTGCTTGTGCGATATGAATGAGAAGCGTTCATTCCTTATGTTGAGCATTACTTTTCTCAGGTTTTTACATCAATATGTGTGTTTTTATGTTACTTTTACCCAGGTATGGCTGTGAGGCCGAGTATGAAGGAAATAGGCCAATGTGGATCATAATGCACTTATTTTGGAGGAGATCTTGCTAAAGTTCAAACGCGAAGACATAGGACAGGTGTGAGATGCTAGACTGTGTGCCAACCTCCTCGCATTCGAGTGAGCACATCCATTTGGAGGGGCACAAAGGCAGTCACAGTCAAGCATTCCGACTTATGCATATAAGAACAAGAGCTCCACCAACATGTATATCATTGAAGAAGCAAGTGATTCACGATGTGAACATGTGCCTGTTTGCATTACCCCGATGAAAGTATGGAATTGGGAAGTTATCCAGGTCGAAGACTGTAGCAGAGCACTGTAGCAATTACTACTGCAGCACTGTTCACAACCGGCCGAGAAATCAGAGAAACAGAGAACCCACACGGGCGTGTGGAAATTATCCACGCCCGTGTGGAAATTCCGTACGGGCGCGTGTAGCGTCCACGCCCGTGGAGTTGCCCAATTCCAGCCCTATTTAAAGCCGATTCAGCCTCGATTTTGGTATTCTTTTCTACATCTTTTCCACAACTTTAGAATGGGCTTCGACTAGGGTTTTGAGGGGTATTGGCTAGGGTTTTGGAGATGTTCTATGGCTCTGACATCGCGCGTCATTTGGAAGAAGGTTATTGGGAGAGCTTTCGTAGGCATCGATCCGGCGAGGTGTATCCTAGGCCGGACAAAGGATCCCTTGCGACGAGTAGAGGACTCTCCACAAGACCATCGACAAGACCAACGAGGGGGTTTCTTTATGGATTTATTGCTTTTACATTCGATTTCTTTGATTGTACTTAGCTCCATGGAGAGCTAAACCCCTAGTGGGAACTTGGGTGATTGTGAACCCTAGGATGTATTCGTTTCATTGAACTTCTTTATTATGCTTTCAATAAATTGATGTTTATTGTGTGTTCCAACCTTGAATGCTTGATTGTATGAACATTTCCCCTAGAGTGACACTAGGGTTGAGAGTTCTTGTTGGTAACCTTGTGAGTGAGTGACACACCACGAGCGTTAGACAAAGCTAGGTTGGAGAGGGTTGAGAGGGTGAGTCGATAGGTACAGGAGCGCCCCCTTTCTCCTCCGACGTGATAGATTCTACCTCCGTTCCTTGAGTTCTTTGTGGCCATAATAGAGTGAATGGTCTAAGGGATGAATCTCCACTGGGGCCTAGTTGCGCGTGCAATGGAGTGAAGCGTTGAGGGGATCTTAGTATCTAGGGCTTAATTGTGGCTAGGGACCTTCTGCCTGGACCAAAGGGTTAGGTCTATAATTAGGAAGCGATTTATCACTTGGAATCCCTAGAGCTCATTGCAACTTTATTCGAGTGTATGGTTGAGAGGTTATTAATCTCTCCTCTGGGACATGAATAGAGTTAGGCGTAGTTGACCTTAGATTTGGGACTATGTATCTAAGGATTTCCACGACTCACCATTGCATTGATTAGGAAGCATAATAGAGAGTTCTTGCACTTGAAGCGATTATCCTAGGTGAAGCATCATCTGAGTACCCCATCATTATCGATTGCCTTACCTCCTCCTTACTTTTGCTCTCTTACTTGTTGCTTTTAATTGTTGAGAATTGAATCATTATCACACTTATCATTGTTGATACTCCCCATAGCTAAGAATCGAATTAAGTGTCTTTACTCCCTACTCCCTGTGGATTCGACCCCGCTCACCCGGGATTATTACTTCGACAAACCCGTGCACTTGCGGGATATACGCAAGGGGACCTTGTCATTGCTCATGGGATTTTGACGAGAATGATTATTCCCCGAGAAAATAAAGTTTCAAATGATGACCATTTACCATAATCGTGCCCTTTCGGGGACGTGGGATTTCAATTACTCTATGAGGAAAATTTTGAGTGATGGTATAAGGGCCCGACCATTGAGATTTTAACTTATTGGGAAACATTTTTAACCTTGAATTAAATAGCAACACATGATCACCATGTTGAAACTGTTTGCTACCTTCGATGTTTTTGTGATCAAAGCGCTTAATTCTTTCTTTATACAAAACTGAATTTTCATAAGCCAATTATCGGAACTCCTCCAACTCATTTACCTAAAATTTTCATTATTCCTCAACCTTAACTAGATAAAAATTTAAAAGTTTGATTGCCTAATGACACACCCCTTGCGTGTGGGTACCGCAAGTGCACGGGTCGAATCCATATGGAATAGTTGTTCGGAAACACCAAGTATTGCTATTTGGCTAGATTTGATTCAATATATTATTGTGAAGAAAAGTAAAAGATACAAGAGATCAAGCAAGAGGAGTAAAGAGAGGTAATCAATACTAAATTGGGGTACCGAGACAATGCTCAACGTAGTACTATTGTTTCAAGTGTAAGACTAATATTATGCCTCTTAATTGAAGTTTAATGAGCCGTGGACATCCAAAGACACACGGTCCCAAACCAAAGGTCAATTATGACTAGCCCTCTACACTACTGTCAACATCTCACACTGTGGGACTGCTTGAAGTTCTTGGGATTCCAAGTGATAAACCTTATTCCCTAACCTAGATGTAACCCTTTGGTCCAGGCGAAAGACCCGTAACCACAATTAAGGCCCCAACACTAAAGATTACTCAACACTTAAGTCTGTTGCTTACGCAACTAAGCCCTAGTGGAGTTTGTCTCTTATCACTTCACTCTATCATAATTGCAAAGAACTCTTGGAACATGGAGGTAGGATAAATCACGTCGGAGGGGAAAGGGGACGTTCCGCTATCTCTCGGCTCACCCTCTCAACCTTCTTCAATCTTGCTATGTCTAACCCTAATTAAGTTGTCACCCCTTCAATGGATTACCTAGATAGGTTCTCAGCCATAGTGTCACTCTAAGAGAAAATCAAATCAACAAGCTCACAAGATTGAAACTCAATTAAAACATCAATTAGAGGAAACATAATAGCAGTCCATGAAATAAAATCATCCTAGGGTTTACAAGTCTAAGTACCCACTAAGGGTTTAGCTCCCAATGGAGCAATACAAAGTCAAAGGAAAAATCAAAGATAAATGCAAGCAATCCATAGAGATAGCGACCTTGTCGTCCGTGTCAATAGTCTTGAGGAGCTGCCTCGTCTTCTCTATTGACACTTTTGTCAAGTCTAGGGCACACCTCGCTGAATCAATGCTGATGAAAGCTCCCCCAATAGCTCTACTCCATAGGAACGCTCCAAAATCCCAGCAAAAACCTCTCTAAACCCTAGCCACACTCACCCCAAAAGATAGACAAAAGATAGGAAGAAGCTCTGTAAATAAAACTCTCAAAGCTTTATTTATAAGGCTGAAATAGGGCATCCACAAGGGCGTATGGATTTCCAGGCTTCGATTTCCTGTGCGCTATGAGCAGTAACCGCTACAGTTCTTTGCTATAGTAAACTGTTATAGTACTTTCACTGCAATGCTCTCAACTTCATTTTCTTCATCGAGGCCACCAAGTTGGGCACACAACCATGTGGTAGATCACGTCACATCTTGCTTACAAGTACATTAATGAAGCTCTTGACAATGTTGCACAAGTCCGAACATGTGAGTGTGACTGCCTTTATGCCCCTCCAGTTTGTATATTCACTTGAGCATTTTGGAGGTTGGCAAACACCCGCATGCCTACGAGCACAACTTGTGCCTTGATCCTTGTAAGGTCAAAGAGTTTCCTCAACAATTGTGTCCATGACCTATTTTTGCTTCCTTTCTTCCAAACTTGTCCCCATAAAGCTAAATGCACAAAAAAACACAAATACACATGAATGAGATATAAAATTTGATAAAAGTGATGCTCAATATAAGAAAAGTATACTTCCTCACAAGCACTTATCACCCTATAAGCTTGATGTTCTATTTCAACTAGTAAATGACATACCTTTCCATATACTAGGCGGAATCGGGTGTGGCCTATGGGCATTTTATAAGCTATCCTATAAGCCCATAATATTTCATCCAACTTCTCATACCAGTCCTTCCGATTGTGGTGCACAGTTTTCTCTAGAATGAGCTTTTATTCTCTATTTGTAACTTCAACTTCACCATTCATTTAAGGAAAATATGCGGTGGCCACACAGTGATTTACCCCGAATTTCTTCATCACCTTCTCAAACTGAACATTGCAAAAATGTTTCCCCCGATTGCTAATAATTTTCTAGGACTACCAAACCACCAAAATAATTTATTCAAAAACTTTACAAAAAGCATCATTTTGTTAGAATTACAAGCCTCTCCCCATTTTGACAAATAGTCTACCGCTATCAAAATGTTTTTGTTTCCATTTGAGATGGGAAAAGTTCCAGTGAAATTAATTCCCTAAACATCAAACACTTCACATTGTTGAATAGGAGTGTACTTCATCTCATCACGTTTAGTTAGATTTTTGCTCCGCTGACAATTGTCACAAGCCTCAACAAATTTTTGGCCATCATGGAACATGGATGGCCAGTAACCTTGCTTCCAAAATTTTTTCACCTGTTTAGTTCACACTAAAATGTCCTCCAACAACTCTTGGAAGACAATGATGTCGGATCTTTCAACCTTCAGCATGCAAAATACACCATTTCAATATCAGGTTAGCACAGATCTTATAAAGAAATAGATCATCCTAAACAAAATGCTACACATCTGATAAGTGTTTGTGTACGCTTGTTATTGAGTATATTTTACTTATAATGAGCATTGCTATTATCAGGTTTTATGGCTTATTTATGTGTTTTTGTGTTCTCTTTTGCATTCAGGATTGTGGAGGCAATATAAGAATAAGGAAGCAAAAATAGGTCATGAACACAGATTTTGAGGATTCTGTTTCATGGAAGAAGTGTCAAGACACAAGCTGTGATTATACGCATAAGAGTGTGTGCCAACTTCCAAGAATGTGCAAGTCTAGCTACTAGTTTGGAAAGGCACAACGACAGTACCACACTCATGCTCCAGCCTGTGAAGAGTTTTCAAGAGCTTCATCAACACATTTGAAGAGAAATTCAGGATCAATGTTCACGATACTGCAACACTTACTGTTCATGCAGTGTAAAACTAAGAAACCAGAGAGTCCACATGCCCATGAGGAAATTCCATAGGGGCGTGTGAAATCCCAATTTTTGTGTTTTAAAAGGCCAACTGAAGAGAGTTTGAAGGGACCTTATTTTTATCTTTCGGAGAGAGCATGGCTACGGTTTGGAGGATGTTTATGCTAGGTTTTGGAGAGTTTCTGGCTAGTTCAACATCATCTTCCTTCGAGGGAGGGTTATTGGGGAGCTTTCAACGGTATCATTTCGGCAAGGTGTGCCCTAGGCTCAACAGAAGAGTCCTTAGAGAAAGAGAAGCAGCTCTTGGAGATCATCATCATGGACAACAAAGGGGTTATGTTTATGGATATTTTGCATTTATCTTTAACTTCATCTTTGATTTTGTATTGCTCTATGCAGAGCTAAAGCCCTAGTCGGTACTTGGACTTGTAAACCCTATGATGATTTCGTTTCATTGACTCTTATTATATTTCCTTTAATTGAGTTTTAATTTTGTTTTAATCTTGTATAATTATGGTTTGATTTTTCCCTTAGACTGACACTAGGGTTGAAAATCCATCTAGTAACCTTTTTGATGACTGACCATCACTATTAGGATTAGACTTAGCAAGATTGAAGAGGGCTGAGAGGGTGGGTTGAGAGGTAGCAGAGCATCCTCTTTCTCTTCCGATATGATTTTTCCTACCTCCATATTCCACGAGTTCTTTGCAATCACGACAGAGTGAGGGGTTGATAGATCCTCTCTACTGGGGCTTGTTGTGTAGGCGCAATAGAGAGAAGTGTTGAGAGATCCGTTCCGCTAGGGAGTAGTTGTGATTAGGGATCCTTCACGTGGACCAAACGGTTTGATCTAGATTTGGGAATAGGATTTATCACTTGGAGTCCATAGAACCCCAAGCAGTCCTACGTAGTGTGAGGTGTTGAGAGTCTTTCTTTCCACCGGGGCATACACAGATGGCTAGTCATAGTTGACCTTAGATTTGGGACTTTGTGATTTTGGATTTCCGCGACTCTTAAAATCTTAAATAAGGAAGCAAAATGTTAGTCTTGCACTTGAAACAATAACGTAGGGTGTGCAGTGTCCAAGTACCCCACTCTATCATTGATTGTCTCTTACATTTACCCTTTGCATATTTTCTTGTTATTTTATTTCATCAACATCGTGAACACAATCACCAATTGATTATCATTTTAGATAATTGGTAATACTACTTGTTTCTAGAGTTTATTCCCTGTGGATTGGACTACCCATCCCTTGGGTACTTTATTACATCGACGCCCGTGCACTTGCGGTACACACGCAAGGGGGTGTTGAGAAGTGCTTAAGTGAACATGTTTTTATGCATGTTTTACATACATTGAGCATCATATCTTATATAGTTTATATCTCATTTAATGTATTGGGTGTTCTTTCATGCATATAGGTTGTGAAGGCATTGGTAATTCAAAAGGAAGCAAAGATAGGCTAGCAAGGCACAATGTTGAGAGTTCTTGTGTGAATCAAGGATGAAGTCACAAGAGGAGTTCGTGTATGAGGAGATGTGTGCCAACTTCCATGGTTATGCAAGCCAATTTACTAGTGGAAGGGCACAAAGGCATCCATGTCTCCACATTCTTTCTCTTTGTAAAGATTTCAAGACTTTTAAAGACGCGTTGATGAAAGAAAAGCCTTATAGCCTACTACATGATCATGTGCCCGATTGTGTGGCCTTAAGAGGAGAATGCTTGTCATAGCACTTGCAGAAATCACTGTAGTATAGTACTGTAGCAAAATTATTATTCACGCGCACGCATGGAAATTCTTGCAGCCCACGCGGGCACGTGGAAAATCCACGCGGGCACATGGGAGCACGTGACAGGCATGACTTGAAGCTATAAATACATTGTTTGGCAGATTCTTTATGGGAATTTTTGCTAAGCTTTGAGAATAGACTTGAAGAGAAAGGCGGCTAGGGTTGGAGCAGAAGGTCTTCGCCGATTGAGAGGGAGTTCTTCACCAACTTTGATAGGTTCCTTCGATGTCATAGCATTGGGGAGCCATTGGTGACCAAGTTTTGGAGAGGAACCCTTCAAGAAGTAGAACTAGCAATCAAGGCCAATCCGCACGAATCCGAGGGGGTTTTCTCTATGGGGTTTATTGTTTTTCATTGTATCCATTATTGTTTTGTAACTAGGCCCATGGAAGGCTAAACCCTAGTAGGTATTTCGGCATGTGAATCCTAAGATCTATACTTTGTATTGATCCTCTTAATACTTTTTGTTAATCTGAGTTGTTTTGAGTTTCAATCTTCTGATTTAATTGCTTGCTATTATTGTTAATCCTAGTGGTTGATTTACATTGCATGATTTAATACTTGGATGTGAGAGGTCTCCATTTGAGTTAGATTGCCAAGGTAAAAGTGGGTTGAGAGGGTGAGCCTTGGGACAGAGGAGTGTCTCCTTTCCCATTTGATTGAGTGTTTCCTATCCCCGTATTCCCTTTTCTCTTTGCAAGCATATTTGGTGTGAGGCGTGAGATTGCTCAATTTCTCCGCCTGGACCTTGTAGGGGGTTAGGATCCTTTGCTGGGAATTAGGGTTGGATCTACATTTTGGAATCGGTTTCACTCTTAGGTTTCCTTAGAGTGTATTGCGGTCATATAGGGTGTGAGGTGTTGAGATTGGTCGATTTCTCCATCGGGACATTGTAGCGGACTAGTGCCTTTTGCTTGGAAACAAGATTGGTTATCATTGAAATACCTCAACTCATTAGACTCAATTCAAGAGCATTTCGTGAATCTTGAGCATTTCGTGATTGAGACTCTTCTACTTTATTTCTTGCGTACTTGTTTGCTTTTCTTGCAATTAAGTTCACTCTATCATATTAATTGATTCCGACTAGATAATTGAGAAGTGGTTATTACTAATACTTCCGTTCCCTATGGATTCGACTACCCGACTCACCGGGTAATTATTACTTCGACACCCGTGCACTTGCGGTTTTATACGCATATTCGGACGTGCCAAGTCTTTGGTGCCATTGCCGGGGAACGGGATATTAGGAACACTAGGAATTAATTACTTTAGTCATTCACATTTTCATTTGCCTTTCTATTTCACACTTCTCTCTTCCACGTTTCTCATTATTCGTAGCCTTGTTTCTTTCTCCCTATTAAGTGAACAGTGATTTCTGGCCTTTTATTATATTTCAGGATGATGTTTGACGAAGCATTGCTAATGGAAACAATAAAGGGACAGATGGCATCTAATGAGAAAAAGATAGAATAAGTTGTAGCCTACCTAGACTCAAGAAGGCTACAAGATAAGGTTTTGGGGGTAAGGACAGCCGAACTGTAAGAGATTGTTCAAGGACATGGAATATCTTATCAAGGGGCTGAATTGTTGAGCTTGTTAGAAGACTTTGACAAATCTGCATTTATGTATTCTAAGAATGGGCCTGAAGATAAATCAGTAAAAGTCTCTATATCTATTTCAAGGGAAGTTGGAGCAGGGTTAATTGGGCCTGAATCTGAGACAAGCGAAGAAGATGAAACCATCGGTTGTGTTCAATCAATCTCGTCAATTAAGGTCTGTAGTTTGGATGACCAATTGGATGATGAAGATGTTTTGGGTGGCCTTGGTGTGTGTGAGCTAGAGTAGGATGTAATTAAGGAAGAAGTCGAAGATACCTCACAAGGGTTTGAAGAAATTGATCGGAAACAAGCAAGCAGGTTGCGACCGTTGGTGGAAGAACCCCCTGAGTTAGAGCTAAAAACATTACTGGCACATTTGGAGTATGCATTCCTCACTGAGTGGTCAAAGTTTACGGTGATCATTGCTTTAAATTTATCTCCGGAACAAAAAGAGAAACTTGTTACCATGTTGAAGTTGCACAAAACAGCCATAGCTTGGAAAATTTCAGATATCAAGGATTAAATCCTTCCTTCTGCACTCACAAGATTTTGATGGAAGATAATTACAAAACCATGATTTAACCTCAATGAAGACTAAACTGAAATATGAAAGAGATGGTTAAAACAGAGGGTGGCATGACGGTGGTTAAAAATGATCAAAATGAATTAATTTCGACAAGAACTGTGACGGGATGGCGTGTTTGCATCGATTATCGGAGGTTGAATGATGCCTGATAAGTGCTTGTGCTATATGAATGCGAAGCATTCATTCCTTATGTTGAGCATTACTTTTCTTAGGTTTTTACATTAATATCTGTGTTTTTTTATGTTACTTTTATGCAGGTAGGGTTGTGAGGCCGAGTATGAAGGAAATAGGCCAATGTGGATCATAATGCACCTATTTTGGAGGAGATCTTGCTAAGGTTCAAACGCAAAGACATAGGTCATATGTGCGATGCTAGAGTGTGTGCCAACCTCCTCGTATTCAAGTGAGCACATTCATTTGGAGGGGCACAAAGGCAGTCACACTCGAACATTCTTATATATGCATATAAGAACAAGAGATCAACCAATGTGCACATCATTGAAGAGGCAAGTGATTCACGACGTAAACGTGTGCCCGTTTGCGTTACCCCAATGAAAGTATGAAATTCGGGAGTATTTCCGGAAGAGTACTGTAGCAAACCATTGTAGTAAGTACTGTAGCAGCCAGGCCGAGAAATCAGAGAAACAGAGAATCCACACGGGCGGGCGGAAATTCGACAGGGGCGTGTGACATTATACACGCCCTTGTAGTCGCCCGATTCCAGCCCTATTTAAAGCCGATTTCAGCCCCAATTTTAGTATTTTTTTCTCCATCTTTTCCCCAACTAGTGAGAGGGTTTCGGCTAGGGTTTCGAGGGGTATTAGCCAAGGTTTTGGAGAGGTTCTACGGCTCTGACATCATGATTCCATTAGGAAGAAGGTTGGTAGGGGAGCTTCGATCGAGGTGTATCCTATACTGGACGAAGGAATCCTTGGACGACGAGTAGAGGAATTTCCACATGACGATCGACACGACCATCGAGGGGGTTTCTTTATGGATTCATTGCTTTTACATTCAATTTCTTTGATTGTACTTAGCTACATGGAGAGCTAAACCCTAGTGGGTACTTGGGTGATTGTGAACCCTAGGATGTACTCGTTTCATTGAACTTCTTTATTATGCTTTCAATAAATTGATGTTTATTGTGAGTTCCAACCTTGAATGCTTGATTGTATGAACATTTCCCCTAGAGTGACACTAGGGTTGAGAGTTCTTGTTGTTAACCTTGTGAGTGAGTGACACACCATGAGCGTTAGACAAAGCTAGATTGGAGAGGATTGAGAGGGTGAGTCGAGTGGTACAGGAGCGTCCCCTTTCCCCTCCGACATGATAGATTCTACCTCCGTTCATTGAGTTCTTTGCGGCCATAATAGAGTGAATGGTCTAAGGGATGAACCTCCGCTGGGGCCTAGTTGCGCGTGCAATGGAGTGAAGCGTTGAGGGGATCTTAGTATCTAGGGCTTAATTGTGGCTAGGGACCTTCCACCTGGACCAAAGGGTTATTAGGTCTATAATTAGGAAGCGATTTATCACTTGGAATCCATAGAGCCCATTGCATCTTTATTCGAGTGCGAGGTTGAGAGGTTATTTAATCTCTCCTCCGGGACATGAGTAGAGTTAGGCATAGTTGACCTTAGATTTGGGACTATGTATGCAAGGATTTCCACGACTCACCATTGCATTGATTAGGAAGCATAATAGAGAGAGTTCTTGCATTTGAAATGATTTTCCTAGGTGAGGCATCATCCGAGTACCCCATCTTTATCGATTTCCTTACCCTTTTCTTTATTCTTGCTCTCTCACTTGTTTCTTTTATTATTGAGAATTGAATCAATTTCACACCAATCACTATTGATCTTCCACATAGCTAAGAACCAAATTAAGTATTTTCATTCCCTACTCCCTGTGGATTCGACCCCGCTCACCTGGGATTATTATTTCGATAAACCCGTGCACTTGCGGGATAAAAGCAAGGGGTTAATTGTCAATGGCACAAGGAAGGATCACTTTCCATTGTCATTCATTGATCAAATGTTGGAACGACTAGCTGGCCACAAATTCTATTGTTTTCTAGATGGTATGTCGGGATATGTCCAAATCCCAATCGCCCATGAGGATCAAGAGAAAACAACCTTCACATGTCCTTTTGGTACTTTTGCCTATAGAAGAATGCTATTCGGACTTTGCAATGCACCCGCTACTTTCCAAAGATGTATGATGGCTATTTTTGATGACTTGTTAGAAAGATGTAATGGAGGTTTTCATGGATGATTTTTCGGTATTCAGGAATTCTTTCGAGACATGCTTGAAAAATCTTGAGAAGGTGCTTATGCTGTGTGAAGAGACGAATTTGGCCTTGAATTGGGAGAAATGCCACTTCATGGTCTAAGAGGGGATTGTCCTTGATCGGGCGAAAATTGAAACTGTCGAAAAACTACCTCCTCCAACTAATGTTATGGTAATTAGGAGTTTCTTGGGCATGCAGGTTTTTATCGCCGATTCATTAAAGATTTCTCGAAGATAGCTCAGCCGTTGACCAAGTTGTTGGAGAAAGATGCCATTTGAGTTTAATGAAGCTTGCTTGCTTGCCTTGAACAATTTAAAGGAAAGACTTGTGCAAGCACTAATCCTTATTTCACCAGAATGGAACCTCCCCTTTGAACTTATGTGTGATGCTAGTGATCATGCCGTGGGGGCTGTTCTAGGCTAGAGAAAAGATAAACATTTTCAGCCCATTTATTATGCGAGCAAGAGTTGGACAAGTGGCCAAGAAAACTACACTACTACGGAGAAGAAACTGCTGGCTGCAGTTTTTGCATTTGACAAATTCAGATCATACCTCATCCTTTCACAAGTGATTTTTTTCAGAGACCATTCTGCATTACGTTATCTAAAGAAAAAGTTTGATGCAAAGCCAAGGTTGATTCATTGGGTATTGTTACTGCAGGAATTCAATGTTGAAATTAGGGATAAGAAAGGGGCTGAAAACATTGCAGAAGATCATCTTTCTCGCCTTCAAGGTTTAGAAGAAGAAGGGTCACGGAAGACTGACATTAATAATCCATTTCCTGAGGAGCATTTGTGTACTCTGCAGGAAATTTCATAAGTTGATACGCCATGGTTTGCTGACTTCGCCAATTATTTATCGGGGAGAGTTCTACCTAGAGGACTCTTGTTCCAACAAAGGAAGAAATTCTTTGCTGATTTGAAGCATTTTTCTTGGGAGGATCCTTACATTTTTAGAATGTGTGAAGACCATAAAGTGCTAAGATGCGTATCGTGAAAAGAAGGATGGGATATTTTAGCTCATTGTCACTCGGGATCGGTGGGTGGTCATTATGCTTTAAGGAGGACGGCCAAAAAGGTTCTGGCAGTTGGTTTTTATTGGCCAACATTATTTCAACATGCAAGACAATTTGTACAATGTTGTGATAGTTACCAAAGAGCAGGGAATCTGTCTAAACGGGATCAGATGCCACAAAATCCAATGCAGTTTTGTGAGGTTTTTGATGTTTGGGGCATCGACTTTATGGGGTTGTTTCCTACCTCTAATAGGAATTGTTATATCTTGGTCATTGTGGACTATGTGTCTAAGTGGGTTGAAGCTCAAGCTCTCCCCATGAACGATGCTACAATGGTAGTCAAGTTTCTCATGAAATTGTTCACTCGTTTTGGGACACCTAGGATTATCATAAGTGATTGAGGTACTCATTTTTGCAATGCACAACTTGAGGAAATTCTGAAAAGATATGGTGTGAACCATCGTCTTGCTACTCCATATCATCCCCAAATAAGTGGGCAAGTGGAGGTGACCAACTGAGAGTTAAAGAGAATTTTGTCAAAGTTGGTGGAGCACAGGGGAAGGACTGGTTAGAAAGATTAGATGACACGTTTTGGGCATACTGGATAGCATACAAACTCCGATGGGGACCACGCCGTATAACTTAGTCTATGGGAAAGCATGCCATCTATCGGTGGAATTCGAGCACAAGGCTTATTGGGCAATTAAAGCAATGAATTTCAGCCTTGCCTGTGCCAGTGACCAAAGAAGGCTGCAGTTGAACGAGTTAGATGAGTGGCTTTTGAGAGCTTACGAAAATGCATGAATCTACAAAGAAAGAATATGTTTATTGCATGACAAGCACATTAGACTGCACAAGGATTTCAAAGTGGGTGACCGAGTGTTGCTTTACAACCCCCGATTAAAGTTGTTTCCGGGGAAGCTAAAGTCAAGGTGGTCAGGGCCATTCGAGGTCACTCAAGTATTTCAACATGGTGCGATTGAGATCACTCACCCGGAGAAGGGAACCTTCAAGGTAAATGGACATAGGTTGAAGCCTTACTTTAAAGGAGATAGGAAAGCCGCTAATAAAGAGGTTTTCCATCTTTATGAGCCACAATGAGGTAAGACAGGTGCGTCAAGCTTAGTGACGTTAAACAAGTACATCTTGGGAAGCAACCCAAGCTTTTAGTTAGTTTTTAGACTTAAAATTTACCTCCTACCATAATAATATCATGAGTGTGTGCCTTGATCAATTTCTGATGTATGCTTGTGTTTTCATGAAATCTTTCGGCGTTGTGAATTATTTTTCATGTGTATGACATGGTTCAAGGTGATTTTAATTTTAATTGTCGAAAAATTAGTTTTAATTGGGAGTTTGGTCCCTCAGTGAACTGACTGCAGAAATTTCGCAGTTCACGTGGCCGCGTGTAATTTTCACGCGGTCATGTACAGTACTCACGCGGGGGAGTGGAATTCCACACCCATTTGCTTATAAGAATGTGAAGGGGCACTATTCATCATTTTCCATTTTCAAAGAACCCTTTCATCTTCCACTCTTCACTCTTATAAAACTCAAGTTTTGATCTCTAAAACCAATTGTTTTCAACTCTTTGAGGATTAGAGGTGATTTGAAGGAGTTTACACCGAGTTTTCTTTTCGATTTGATCCGGTAAGCTTTTACTCCCTCCCATCCTTTCCATGTTCTTCATAACAATTTTCTTGGTATTTTCATTGTATTTGTGTGCTATTTTTCATAGTAGATCATGTTGGACACTTATTGAATGCTTGAAAATGGTTTTTATGCTGTGTAGGAGCCCTACTCCGGTGATTTCGCCGGAGTCGGGCGCCTATGAGGGCGCGCGACATGCCCACTCGCAGTCCGCAGGGCTACATGGTCGCGTGGCTGGGCCATGCGCCCGCACGATCCCCTTGGCGTTGAGCAGCCCTAGCCACGCGCGCACGTGCTAGGGCGCGCGGGCGCGCGGCCTGGCTGGCGACGCGCTCTGGCAAGGCACACGCCTGTGCGGCTCACCAGTGCAGCCGCGTGCTCTGCGCCCGAGCACTGGGCACCAGCCATGCTGTTGCATGCTAGGCTGGCAGAATACAGCACGCGCCCGGGCTGAATAGTGGGTGTTTAGCCCTGTTTTCTCTCCGGCTCGCTGCCTTCACGCGCGCAGTGCAATGCTTACATTGTATATATATTTTGAACTGATATTTTTACATGTTTTTATCGCAATTATTTCACCGCTGACCAAGAGATTGTCTCAGAAACGTTCTCAACATGATAGGGAGCCAACCCCACAACCACCAGTCGAATTTCCTCACCTCGTTCATCAACAATGGTTCGAGCGTCTCCAGAATCTCAAGATTGGACGGTCAAGATTTACTAACTTAGATGCACTAGAGGATATTGGTCTTGCTGAGGAGGTTAGGGAACTAGTTAGTGTTGGAGGTTGGGATCAACTGTTTGCTATTCAGGAGCCCGTCAAACGAGATATCACCTTGGAGATTCTTGCCTCATTTTCCTTTGATCGTGACACAGTTGATATCAGTTTTGACATGGAGGATATCATTCATTTCCGAGCCTTCGGTCAGCCGCATTGGATGTCTTTGACCCAGTTCTCGATATATTTCGGATTGTATGATCAGGACTATGCTTATACTATCGAGTACACTGAGCTCCTCACCGATTATCCTTATGATCTCACTCTAGGCCAGGTTTTCCATAATTTATGCGGTGGTCGTCAGTATTCCGTAGTCCAGTCAAAGGCCTCTTTGCTCACTAGACCAGCGTACAGGTACATTCATGCCATTCTTAGCAAGTCAGTGACAGGTCAGGGAGATGGTACTGGTTCACTTCACAGGACAGATCTTTTGTACCTCCACTCCATGATCCATGGAGTCCCTCTCCACTTAGGATATGTTGTCGCCGATTACTTTCGTCACCAGAGTGAGTACTTGTGATTAGAAGCATTGTTTGAGGGACAGTACATCACTCATCTTATGTTCAAGATGGGTCTAATCCGTTCGGTTAGGGGTGAGGAGAGGGTCAGTAGTCCAGCACCATTGGGTATGGTAACTCTCCAGTTGATGGGCATTGTGAGATGTACAGGCACAGGTGGATACACACTAGTGGAGTCGTCATCCGAGGACGATGAGGAGCCTGCTGAGGCCACAGAGACACCATCGGCAGCAGAGCCCAGGATCACCGAGGCAGCACCAATAGCATCCACGGATCCAGAGTGATCTTCTCCTCAAGTGCCTGGCTCGACTCGAGGCTATTGTCGCCACTATCTTGAAGAACCATGCACAGATTATGGAGCAACTTGACCATATTTAGCAAACTCTTGATGAGGAGGACTCATCTACTTCTGTACCAGCGTCCGCGCCAGCACCGGCACCAGCTCCAGATGCCGACACTTGTGGCATCACAATCCTGAGACTTTTTATTTTTATTTTTTGCATTTTATGTTTTTGTGTTTCATCTTTAGTTTGTGGACTTGTGTGCTCAGAAAGGTTTCACCTTCTCAGAGTAATCTTTATGCTTTCGTTTTGTTATTTGCTTGCATTTATATTTTCTTTGCTATTTTGTTAAGCTTTACTGAACCCGTTGTATTCCGTGCAGTTGGCCTTGAGTGTGATGTTGTTGATGTTTTAGTCATAGACACGATCATGTGTGTTATTCCATAGTCGTGTGAGTGATGTTGTTAAGCTTTACTGAACCCCTTGTATTTCATGTAGCTAAGTCCTGTAGCAATTTCACTGTAGCAGTACTGTAGCAAAATTAATGGTCACGCACCCGCATAGAAATTCATGCAGCCTACGTGCGTGTTGGAGGATGTGACAGATGTGATTTGAAGCTATAAATACACTGTTTGGCCGATTCTAAAATGACTTTTTACTAAGCTTTGGGCATAGACTTGGAGAAAAAGGCGGCTAGGGTTTGAGGAGAAGGTCTTCACCGATTGAGAGGGAGTTCTTCACCAACTTTGATAGGTTCCTTTGACGTCATAGCATTGGGGAAGCCATTGGCGACCGAGCTTTGGAGAGGAACCCTTCAAGACATGGAACAACCAATCAAGGCCAATCCGCATGAATCCAAGGGTGTTTTCTCTATGGGTTTATTGCTTTTCATTGTATCCATTATTGTTTTGAAACCAGACCCATGGAAGGCTAAACCCTAGTACGTATTTGGGCATGTGAACCCTAAGATCTATACTTTGTATTGATTCCCTTAATGCTTCTAGTTAATTCGAGTTGTTTTGAGTTTTAATTTTGTGATTTAATTACTTGCTATTGTTGTTAATTCTTGTGGTTGATTTACATTGCATGATTTAATACTTGGATGTGAGAGGTCTCCATTTGAGTTAGGTTGCCATGATTAAAGAGGGTTGAGAGGGTGAGCCTTGGGATAGAGGAGTGTCCCCTTTTCCCTTTGGTTGAGTGTTTTCTATCTCCGTATTCCCTTTTGTCTGCGCAACCATATTTGGTGTGAGGCATGAGATTGCTCATTTCTCCGCCAGGACCTTGTAGGCGGTTAGGATCCTTTGCCGGAAATTAGGGCTGGATCTTTATTTTGGAATCGGTTTCACCCTTAGGTTTCCTTAGAGCGTATTGCTGTCATATAGGGTGTGAGGTGTTGAGATTTGTCAATTTCTCCACCGGGACCTTGTAGGGGTCTAGTGCCTTTTGCTTTGAGACAAGGATTGGTTATCAATGGAATACCTCAACTCATTACACTCAATTCAAGAGCATTTAGTGAATCTTGAGCTTCATATAAGATCTTAGGGGGATCATTGCCCGATTATCGGCTTGCTGTTATTGGAAACCCGGTGGCCCCATGGCCTTTTGTGGACCTTGGTTGCTCAATGAAAAATTGGGATGATTCTTCCAACCCGGATTGTAGGTGTTGCTATATGGATTCCCTTGGTTACTCATTAAATTAGCCACAAAATCGACATTCTCAACCGAAGATGCATCACCAATAGAAATCAGGCAATCGGAGGGAGCATATCCTCCACCACACCTGGTGCAAGGAGTCACGGCCGCCACTCTATTCGATGTTAGAAGATCTAACTTCTTACTCAATGATTCCACTTGAGCTGCTAATGAAGTTACTTCATCTATCTCATGGAGCCCGGCCACCTTTTTCTTCTCCCTAGTATTCCATTGGTAGCTATTTAACCCCATTTCTTCAAATAGTTGACGGACCTGACCGGGGGTCTTGCTACCTAAGGTACCTCTTGCTACCACATCCAAGAGTTGCCTTGTACTCGAATTCAACCCATTGTAAAAAGTCTGAACAATTATCCACTCTGGGAATCCGTGTTACGGGCACTTACTCAGGAGCTCCTTGAACCTTTCCCACGTCTCAAATAGAGACTCTAATTCTGACTATACAAAGGACGAGATCTCATTCCTAAGCTTTGCAGATTTTCTGGGAGGAAAATAACGAGCCAGAAAAGCTTCTACCATCTCCTCCCATGTGGTAATCGATGCTCTAGGTAATGAGTTTAGCCACTGCTTCACTCTCCCTTTTAAGGAAAATGAGAAGGTTCTCAACTTGATGGCATCATCCATCACCTCCTTTATCTTAAGCATATCACACACCTCGAGAAAGTTCTCTATATGACTGTTTGGATCCTCATCGGCCAAACCATTAACCTGTGTGGATTGCTGCAACATGTCGATGAATGCTGGCTTTAGCTCGAAGTTATGAGCTGTAATCGGGGGACGCAAAATACTCAATTGTGTCCCCAATATTGAAGGTCTGGCATAATAGATGATGTCTGCTATTGCTCATTCTATTCTGCCATGTTTTTAGATTCTTCTACTTCCAAATCAACTAAATTAGACGGTTCTTGCACAGGTTCTTTCCCTTTTCTTCTAAGTGTACGTTCAAGCACAGGATCTTCTTCAATCAATATTGAGTGGTTCCCTCGTCTCATAACCTGGAGCTGCATCAAAAAAAAAAGAAAAAGAAAATCAGAATGATGATAGAATAAGAAGAAATGAGCTAGAATGAATGAATGAATAGCTATGAAAACAAAGTGCAAAGTATCTATAAACGCCTACTCCCCGACAACGGCCCCAAAAGTGCAAAGTATCTATAAATTCCAAATGAGTAGGGTATCGTATCCACAGGGAGTAGGGAATAAAAACACTGAAATTGTTTCTTAACTAAGTGAAAGATGAATAGTGATATGTGTGACAAGATGTGTAATAACAAAAGTAAAAGAACAAGAAAGCGAGCACAAGTAAAGGAGAAGGTAAGGCAATCGATATAAATGGGGTACTCGGATATTGTTCCGCTAGGAAAATCGTTTCAAGTGCAAGAACCTTCTATTATACTTCCTAACTGATGCAATAATGAGTCATGGAGATCCTTAAATACATGGTCCCAAATCTAAGGTCAACCTTGCCTAACTCTATACATATCTCGGAGGAGAGGTTGAATAACCTCTCAACCTCACACTCGTATAGAAATGCAATGAGTTCCAGGGATTTCAATTGATAAATCCTCTTGTTAGATGTAGACCTAACCATTTGGTCCAGGTGGAAGGTCCCTAGCCACAATTAAGCCCTAGGTGCTAAAAGCACTTCAACGCTTCACTCCGTTGCACTCACAACTAAGCCCCAGCGGAAGGTCATCCTTTAGCCCATTCACTCTATTATGACCTCAAAGAACTTAAGGAAATGGAGGTAGAATAAATCACACCGAAGGGGAAAGGGGACGCTCCGCTACCTCTCGACTCACCCTCTCAACCCTCTCCAATCTAGCTTTGTCTAACTCTCGTGGTGTGTCACTCACTCACAAGGGTTACCAACAAGAACTCTTAACACTAGTGTCACTCTAAGGGAGTATTCATACAATCAAGCATTCAAGATTGAAACTCAAATAAAATATCAATTAATTGAAAGCATAATAAAGAGGTTTAATGAAACGAATACATCCTAGGGTTCACAAATACTCAAGTACCCATTAGGGGATTTAGCTCTACATGGAGCTAATTACAATCAATGAAATAAAATGTAAAAGCAAAGAATCAATAGAAAACCTCTCGATAGTCGTGGCGATGGACTTATGGAGAGTCCTCTACTCATCCAAGGGTCCCTTTGTCCAGCCTAGGATACACCTCGCCGGATCGGTGCCGATGAAAGCTCTCCCACTAACCTTCTTCTAAATGGAGCGTGATATCAGAGCCGTAGAACCTCTCCAAATCCCTAGCTAATACCTCTCCAAACCTTAGCCGCAGCCCTCTCTCAAGTTAGGGAAAAGATTGAGAAAAGAATTCTGAAATCGGTGCTGAAATCGGCATTAAATAGGGCTGGAATCGGGAATCTACATGCCCATGTGGGCGCCCCTATTGATTTTTCTCAGGGGCGTGTGGAATTCCCACACGCCCATGTAGATTCTCTGTTTTCATCCTTCTTCGGCCGGCTGTGAACAGTACCTGCTATAGTGTTTTGCTACAGTTTTGCTGTAGTGCCGTACCACAGTACTGGCCCAAAACACTCCCAAATATATGTTTTAATCAAGGTAATATAAATAGGCACACATTTATGTCGTAGATCGCTTTGCTTCTTCAATAGCGGACATGTTGGTGGAGATCTTGCTATACATGGACAAGCCAGTAATGTTTGAATGCGACTGCCCTTGTGTCCCTCCAAATCGTTGTGCTAACTTGAATGTGAAGAGGTTGGAACACATTCCCGTATTTTGAGCCCGACTTATGTCTTCGCGTTTGAACCTTCTAAAGATTCCCTCCAATTGGTGCATTTATGATCCACATTGGCTTCTTTCTCTAATATTCGGTCTCACAACCCTATATGCTTGAAAGTAACATAAATACACATATATTAGCGTTAAACCCCGAGAAAAGTAATGCTCATCATAAGGAAAGCGCACTTCGTGTTCTTATCACACAAGCACTTATCAACTAGCCGTCTACACTATACCCCGGTGGAAAGAGATACCCTCAACACCTCACACTGTGTTGGATTTCTTGATGCTCTAGGGATTCCATGTGATAAACTCTATTCTCTAACCTAGATCTAACCCTTTGGTATAGGTGAAAAACCCCTAATCATGATTAAGCCCCAGCACTAAGGATTACTGAACACTTCACTCTGTTGCTCGCATAATTAAGCGCTAGTAGAGTTTGTCCCTTAGCACTTCACTCTATCATGATCGCAAAGAACTGATGGAATGTGGAGGTAGCATAAATCACGTCGTAGGGGAAAGGGGATGTTCCACTACCTCTCGACTCACCTTCTCAACCCTCTTCAATCTAGCTAAGTCTAATCCTAATGAAGTGCCACTCATTCAAAAGGATTACCTAAATAAATTCTCAACCCTAGTGTCACTCTAAGGGGAAATCAAATTAATAAACAAACAAGATTGAAACTCAATTAAAACATCAATTAAGAAAATATAATAGAAGTCAATGAAGCAAAATCATCCTCGAATTTACATGTCCAAGCACCAACTAAGGGTTTAGCTCTCCATAGAGCAATACAAAGTGAAACACAAAATCAAAAATAAGTGCAAGCAATCCATAGAGATAACCCCCTTGTTATCCATGTTGACGGTCTTGAAGTGCCCCCATCGTCTTCTCCAAAGACTCTTCCATCAAGCCTAGGGCACACCTCGCCTAATCAATGTCAATGAAAGCTCCCCCAATAACGATTTTCAGAAGAAATCGATGTCAAAAGCCACAGAAACTCTCTAAAAACTCAGCAAAAACCTGAGCAAACCCTAGCTGCACTGTCCCCAAAGGATAGGAAGAAGATAGGAAAAAGATTTCCAAATCCAACTCTCAAAATGGCATTTAAGGAGCTGAAATTGGGCATCCACACGCCCCTTTGGAAATTCCACACGAATGTGTGGATTTCCAGGCTTCAATTTTTGTACACTCTATGAATAGTAATTTTTCTACAGTACTGCTGCAGTACTTTCACTATCATACTCCGACTTCAATTTCCTCATTGTGGACGTATGATTGGGCACACATTCATGTGATAGATCATGTTGCATCTTCACTTTGGAACATATTGATGAAGCTCTTGACAATGTTACACAAGTCGGAACATATGAGTGCGACTGCCTTTGTGTTTCTCTAATTTGTGTATTCACTTGAACATTGTGGAGGTTGGCACACACCCGCATGTCTATGAGCACAACTTGTGCCTTGATCCTTATTCGGTCCAAGAGTTTCCTCAACAATTGCGTACATGATCTATTTTTGCTTCCTTTCTTCCAAAGTTGTCTCCACAGCCCTAAATACACAAAAGAACTCAAATACACACAAATGAGACATAAAATCTGATAAAAGTGATGCTCATTGTAAGAAAATTATACTTAGTAATACTTATACACAAGCATTTATTAGTTAACGTCTTGCTGGCATAGTAAATGTGGTGAAAATGCTTATCATGCCACTGTCCCACCCCATCGCTCGATCACTTGCATCACACATAAGCTCAAACGGAAGGTTCCTTTTGGGTGCTTAATAAGTGCTTGTGTATAAGTAATACAAAGTATACTTTTCTTATATTGAGCATTACTTTTATCAGATTTTATAACTCATTTGTGTGTATTTGTGTTCTTTTGTGCATTTATGGTTGTGGAGATAAGTTTGGATGAAAGGAAGCAAACGTAGATCATGAAAGCAATTGTTGATGAAGTTCTTGGATTGAACAAACGTGAAGACACAAGTTGTGCTCAAAACATGTGGGTGTGTGCCAACCTCCATTATGCTCAAGTGAATACACAAAGTGGAGGGGCACAAAGGCAGTCACATTCATATGTTCTGACTTGTGTGACATTATCAAGAGCTTCGTTAATGTGGTTTCATTGAAGACACAACTTGATCTAACATATGATGTGTCCCATTCATGCGGCCTCGATGAAAAGAGTGAATTCTGGAGCATTTTGGAGAAGTAATGTAGCAGTTTGCTATAGAAAATAAATGTAGCAAAATTATTATAGCAGTTACTTTTCACAGCACGTAGGAAACCGAAATTTGGAAATCCACACGGCCGTGTCGATGCCCGATTTGCAGCCCTATAAATACCGCTTTGAGAGTTTTATTTGGGGATCTTCTTCCTATTTTTTCCCTATCTTCTAGGGAGCTGGCAGCTAGGGTTTGGAAAGTCTTTTGCTAGTTTTTTAGAGCGGTTCTATGACCTTCGACATCAAGTTCCTTTGAAAGAGAGCTATTGGGAGAGCTTTTATCGTCATCGATTCGGCGAAGTGTGCCCCATGCTTGGCAAGGGAACCTATGGAGAAGACGAGGTGGCTCCATAAAACAATTGATACAGGCTTCAAGAGAGTTTTCTATATGGATTGCTTGCACTTATCCTTGATTTCATATTTTCTTTTGTATTGCTCCACGGAGAGCTAAACCACTAGTGGGTGCTTGGACTTGTAAACCTTAGGATGATTTTGTTTCATTAACTCTTATTATGATTGTTTAATTGATGTTTCAATTGAGTTTCAACTTTGAAAGCATGTTGAATTGATTTTCCCTTAGAGTGACACTAGGCTTGATAATCTATCTTGGTAATCCATGTGAATGAGTGATACTTCATTAGAATTAGACAAAGCAATGTTGAAGAAGATCAAAAGGGTGAGTCAAGAGATAGCGGTACTTCCCCTTTCCCATCTGATGTGATTTATCCTACCTCCACGTTCCAAGAGTTCTTTTCGGTCATGACAGAGTGAAGTGCTAAGAGACAAACTCCACTAGGGCTTAGTTGCTTGAGCAATAGAGTGAAGTGTGAAGTAATCCTTAGTGCTAGGGTGACACCACTCTTTTGCGTGTGAACTGCAAATGCAGGAGTTTGTCAAATTATTAATACCCCGATGAGTGGGTAATCGAATTCACAAGGAATAGTGATTAGAAACACAAAGATTGCTATTTAACTAGAACGAAAATGAATTAATAGTGATGTGAACAACATCAATACAATTAGAAATAAGAAAATAAGAGAGAGGCGCAAATAAAAGATAGGAGAGGCAATCGGCGATAAATGTGGCACCCGGACATTGCTCACCCTAGGACTATTGTTTCAAGTGTAAGACCAATCAATATGTTTCCTAACTAATGTATAATGAGTCGTGGAAATCCTTAAACACACGGTCCCAAAACTTAAGGTCAACCGTTGCTAACCCTACACTATGCCCCGGTGGAGAAATCTCTCGGTCTCGATACCTCACACTGTGCTAGGTTGCTTTAAGCTCTAGGGATTCCAAATGATAAACCCTATTCCCTAAAATAGATCTAACCATTTGGTACAGGCAAAAGACCCCTAGTTACAATTAATCCCTAGACACTAAGGATTACTTCAACGCTTCACTCTGTTGCTTGCGCAACTAATCCCCAGCGGAGTTCATCTCTAAGCACTTCACTCTATTGTGATCACAAAGAACTCTTGGAACGTGGAGGTAGGATAAATCACACCAGAGGGGAAAGGGGCATTCCGCTACCTGTAGACTCACCCTCTCCAATCTAGCATTGTCTAACCCTCATGGTGTGTCACTCATCCAGAAAAATTACCAAAATGGATTCTCAACTCTAGTGTCACTCTAAGGTAAAATCAACTTAACAAGCATTCAAGATTGGAACTCAATTAAAACATCAATTAAAAAAGGCATAATAAAAGGTCAAAGAAGCAACATCATCCTAGGGTTTACAAGTCCAAGTACCCACTAGGGGTTTAGCTCTCCATGGAGTAAAATACAATCAATAATTAAATCAAAATTAAAAATATGCAATCCATGGGGAAATTATCCACGGGCGTGTGACCATAACAAGGTCATTCACAGGGGCGAGTCCACGGCCCTATGTCCACACGGGAAGAGCTCAAAGTAGAGACCCATGGCCGTGTGGAAATTCCACACCGCCGTGTATTTTCTCTGGATGACTTAAAAAACCCTGCAGGCTATGCAGAAAATTCCTGAACATCTCAATACACTCAAAACCTACCCTATCATGCAAAATATACCAGGGAAAACACAACAAACTCATTCAAACTACCAACAACTTCACCATATACATTTAAGCACACGATAACACCAAATGATCCACAAGAAAAGTACAGCAAAAGCATCTAAAAAATCTAGACACTAACAGTCCCAAGAAGCGCTTGTTTTACGTCACTTAGCTTGACTTATCTCCTCTATACCTTATGGGGGCTTGAAAAGAGTGTGTTCCTCCCCACTAGACATTACATTGCTACTTCCTTTAAACTAAAAATCTACTTGTGGGGCCGGAATATTTCTTGGAGAGTCCAACCATCTTACCTTTGGCCTCCAATGATACAATTTAGGTTGGGAATTGTATAAGCTTAGCATAGGTGGGTCATTAGATGGCTTCAATCTCCTACTCACATCTTCTTCCAAACCCAGAATCTCTTTCTTGCAATTTATGAGTTAATAAATCCCAAAGAGAAATGCTTGTTCAATTACCTTAGGGTTTGATTCTTCTTCCATTTCAACTTGAAAGCAATATATCTTCACCAAGCCTTCTTGCATCATTCCTTGCTCACAAACACATTGTCCATTGAAGCAATCCCCACTTTGAAAGAAAGGTTCTTCTTGCATCCTCTCACTCTCTACAACATTATACCTATTTAGTCCTACTTCTACATTGTCATTCACTACCACATCATTTCTAGAAGGAACTTGAATTGCTTGCTCAAATACTTGTTGTTTCTTAGAGAGTGTGTCAAATGTCCCTCCTAATTGATGTTCAAGGTTTTTAAAGGAGGCTTCATGACATCTAAAAGTGGTCTCGATATTTTGGACATGGACATCGGTCGGTTCAATAAAATTAGCTAATACATTTTCCAACTAAAGCGTATCCTCTCCAAGTAGCTCACCCATTTGACAATCATCTTGAGGTGCTTCCCAATGTTGTCCATCATTATTCCATAATGGGTTTGGGTAGCCCACTTCAATTGGATGATATGTGCTGTAACATGGATTGCTCTGTTGTTGTGAAGTAACAATTCTATCAACTTTTTTACTCAGAGCTTCAACTGGAGAATATAGAGCCATGAGCGAATCAATCATCATTTAAGCTCCTTGCAAGAAAGAGTAAGACATGACAAAAGGAAACAAATGAGAGTGATGGAAGAATAAGAAAGTGTGAAATAGAATGAATGATAAATAGCTAAAATAGCAAAGTGCAAAGTGCTTCTAAAACACCTATTCCCCGGAAACGGCGCTAAAAACTTGACATGACCGAATATGCGTGTAAATCGCAAGTGCACAAGTGTCGAAGTAATAAATCCTAAGTGAGTGGGTATCATATCCACAGGGAATAGTGAATAAAAACACAATGATTGCTATCTAACTATGATAAGAATAAATTGAAGGTATGATGAATGAGATTGATATAAAAAGAGATAAAATAAATAAGAACGGGAGGCACAATAAAATTGAGAGGAAAGGCAATCGATAGAAGTGGGGTACTCGGATAATGCTCCCCCAAGGGTTAATATTTCAAGTGCAAGACCACCTATTATGCTTCCTAATTGATGCTTAATGAGTTGTGGAAATCCTAAAACACAAGGTCGCAAACTTAAGGTCAACCATGACTAACTCTACACAATGTCCCGGTGGAGAAATCGCTCACTCTCAACACCTCATACTGTGCAAAGTTGCAAGGAGGTCTAGGGATTCCAAGTGATAAACCCTATTCCTATGTGTAAATCTAATCCTTTGGTCCAGGAGAAGGATCCCTAGTCACAATTAAGCATCAGATACTAAAGTCACTTCCACACTTCACTATGTTGCTCGCGTAACTAAGCCCCAGCGGAGTTCATCCTTTAGCACTACACTCTATTGTGACCACAAAGAACTCCAGGAAATTGAGGTAAGATAAATCATACCAGTGGCAAAGGGGATGCTCTGTTACCTCTCGACTCACCCACTCAACCCTCTCTAATCTAGCATTGTCTAACCCTCATGGTGTGTCACTCATCCACAAAGGCTACCAAGATGAACTCTCAACACAAGTGTCACTTTGAGGGAGAAATTATTCAAGAAGCATTCAATATTAGAACTCAATTAAAGACATCAATTAAGGAAAGCATAATAAAAGGTCAATGAAACAATAACATCCAAGGGTGTACAAAATCCAAATAATAAAATCCAGGGGTTTAGATCTCCATGGAGCAAGATACAATCAATAATAAAATCAAAAGAAAATGCAAGTAATCCATAGGAAAACCACCTCGGTATTCGTGTCGATGGTCTTATGTAGTGGCCTCGTCCTCTCAAAAGGTCTCCTTGTCAAGCCTAGGGCACACCTCGCCGAATCAGTGCCGATGAAAGCTCCCCCAATAACTATTTTTCAAGAGAATCACAGCGTCAAAATCGGAGAACCACTCTAAAGGCCTTGCCAAAACCCATCTAATCCCTAGCAGCAACCGTCTCAAAAGAAGGAGAAAAGATGCGGAAAAGAATGCTGAAATCGGGCTGAAAAACGGCTTTAAATATGCTGGAATTTGGCATCCACACTGGCCTATGGATGTTCCACACACCCCTGTGGAATTTCCACAATGGCCTGTGGAATTTCCATACGCCCGTGTGGATTCTCTGGAATTCTGATTTTTGGCCAGCTGTGAACAATAACTACTACAGTAAATTGCTACAGTGCTTTGCTACAATACCTAGTATAGTACCCCCGCTAAAAACACACTCGAACCCAATTTTCATCGAGGTAACATAAACGGGCACACGTTTATCCCGTAGATTGTGTCGCTTCTTCAATAAACAGGTTCATTGGTGAAGACTTTGCTTTCATTGTACAAGTTGGGATACGCAAATGTGACTGCCTTTGTGCCCCTTCAACTCATTTTTATGGCTTGAATACATAGAGCTTGGCACACATTCACGTATCTTAGAAACCCACTTTTGTCTTTGCGTTTGTTGCTTCCAAGATTCCACCAAATAGTGCGTTTACGATCTACTTTTGGCTTTTTTTCTTAATACTTAGCTTCACAACCCTACATGCGCAAAATAACACAAAAACACATGCATTGACGATTAAACCTGATAAAAGTCATGTTCATCATAAGGAAATAATACTTTGCATTCTTAACATACAAGCACTTATCAATTGCGTTTAGAAGCGTAGAGTGTGATAAGTCGCTTGTGCGATAGAAATGCGAAGCTTTCTTTTCTTATGTTGAGCATTACTTTTCTCGGGTTTTAATGCTAATATATGTGTATTTATGTTTCTTTTATGCAGGTAGTGTTGTGAAGCCGATTATGAGAGAAAAAAAGCCAATGTGGGTAGTAATGCACTAATTTAGAGGAAATCTTGATAAGTTCAAACTAGAAGACCTAGGTCGGGTTCTAGATGTAGGAATGTGTGCCAACCTCCTCGTACTTGAGTTAGCACAACTATTTGGAGGGGTATAAGGGCAGTCACATTCAAGCATTCTGACTTGTGCATATAGAACAAGATCTCCACCAACATGTCCGTTATTAAAAAAGCAAGGCAATGCATGACGTAAATGTGTGCCTGTTTGTGTTACCTCGATGAAAGTATGGATTCGGGAGTATTTCAGGCCGGTACTGCAGCAAGGAATTGTAGAAAAAAATGTAGCAAAATACTGCAGCAGCACTGTTTACAGCCGGCCAAGAAAACAGGAAAACAGACAATCTACATTGGCGTGTGGAAATTCCACATGTCCGTGTGAAAAATCCATAGGGGTGACCACATGGGCGTGTGGATTCCCGATTCCAGCCCTTTAAAAGATGATTTTAGCCGCAATTTCACCATTCTTTTCTCCATCTTTTTCCCAACTTGAGAGAGGACGGCAGCTAGGGTTTTGAGAGGTATTGGCTTGGGCTTTGGAGAGGTTCTACAGCTCCGACATCGCGCGCCATTAGGAACAAGGTTAGTGGGAGAGCTTTCGTCGGTACTGATCCGGCGAGGTGTATCCTAGGCCGGACAAAAGGACCCTTGCGATGACTAGAGGACTCTCCACGACTAGCGAGGGGATTTCCTATGGACGCTTTGTTTTTAAATTCGATTTCATTGATTGTATCTAGCTCTATCTAGAGCTAAACCCTTAGTGGGTACTTGTGTATTTGTGAACCCTAGAATGTATTCGTTTCATTGAATCTCTTTATTATGCTTTCAATTAATTGATGTTTATTGTGAGTTCCAATCTTGGAGACTTGATTGTATGAATACTCCCCTAGAGTTACACTAGGGTTGATAGTTCTTCTTGGTAACTCTTGTGAGTGAGTGACACATCATGAGAGTTAGACAAAGCTAGATTGGAGAGTGTTGAGAGGGTGAGTCGAGAGTTAGCGGAGCGTCCCCTTTCCTCTCCGGTGTGATCTATCCTACCTCCACGTTCCAAGAGTTCTTTGCGGCCATAGTAGAGTGAATGGGCTAAGGGATGATCTTCCATTGGGGCTTAGTTGTGAGTGTAATGGAGTGAAGCGCAGAAGTGATTTTAGCACCTAGGGCTTAATTGTGGCAAGGGATCTTCCACCTGGACCAAAGGGTTAGGTCTATACATAGGAATAGGGTTTTTCACTTGGAATCCCTAGAGCTCATTGTAATTCTATGCGAGTGTGAGGTTGAGAGGTTATTCAATCTCTCCTCCAGGACATGTATAGAGTTAGGCATGGTGGACCTTAGATTTGGGATCATGTAATTAAGGATTTTCATGACTCATTGTTGCATCAATTAGGAAGTATGATAGGGGGTTTTTGTACTTGAAATGATTGTCCTAGGCGAATCAATATCCGGGTAGACCATCTTTATTGATTACCTTACCTTCTCCTTTACTTGTGCTCTCTATCTTGTTGCTTTTATTTTTGTTATTTCATATTTTGTTACACTTATCACTATTCATCTTTCACATTAGTTAAGAAACAACTTAAGTGTCTTTATTCCCTACTCTCTGTGGATACGATACCCACTCATCTTGGATTATTACTTCGACATCCGTGCACTTGCAGTTTACACGCATATACAGACGTGTCAAGTTTTTGACGCCGTTTCTGGGGATTAGGCATTTAGAGATACTTTCCACTTTGTTTTCTTAGCTATTCATTTATTCATTCTATTTCATATTTTCTTATTCTATCATCATTCTGATTTCGTTTTCTTTCTTTTTGGGTGCAGCTCCAAGTTATGACCCGAGGGAACCCCTCAATATTGATTGAAGGAGATCCCGAGCTTGAACGTACACTGATAAGAAAAGGGAAAGAACCTGTGCAAGAGCAGTCTAATCTAGCTAATTTAGGAGTAGAAGAATCTGAAAACATGGCAGAACAGAATGAGCAACAGCGGACATTATCTAATTTTCCTAGACTTTTAGTATTGGGGACACTATCGATCATTGGCCGTTCCCTGATTAAAGCTCAGAACTTCGATCTGAAGCCGGCATTCATCCACATGTTGCAGCAATCCATACAGTTTAATGGTTTGGCCCATGAGGATCCGAACAGTCATATAGAGAACTTTCTCGAGGTGTGGGACATGCTTAGGTGTTGTTTGGATCAGCTTATAGCTGACCCAAAAGCACTTATTTTATAAGTTAAGTGCTTATGAGGTTTAATATTGTGTTTGGATGGGCTTTTGTGAATAAGCTCAAGCTGTGAAATAAGCCCAAATAGTGCTTATTTTATAAGCTGCCAAAGACCAGCTTATGGAAATAAGCTGTTTTTTATAAACTATTTGGTCAAGTGCATTTACTAAAATGCCATCAGTAAATCTAGTAAAAGGACATTTTAGTAATTTGTTGCTATAAAAGTACTTTTTGAATAAACATCCAAAAATTTTTACAATTACAGAAGTGTTTCTGAAACTAATACATCCAAACAAAAAAAAATGCATAAGCACTTAACTTATTTCAAAAGTACTTTTTCCAAAAGTGCTTCTACAAAATTAAAAAAAAAACACTTTTTTTAAAAGCCAATCCAGACAACACCTTAAGATAAATGGGGTAACAGATGTTGCCATCAAGTTGAGAGTCTTCCCATTTTCCTTGAAAGAGAGAGCAAAGCTTTTCTTGGCTGATATTTCCCTCTAGGAAAATCCACAAAGCTTAGGAATGAGATCTCATCCTTTATACAGTTCGAATGGGAGTCTCTATTTGAGACGTGGGAAAGGTTCAAGGAGCTCTTGAGAAAGTGCCCGCAACACGGATTCCCGGAGTGGATGATTTTTCATACCTTTGACAACGGTCTGAATCCTAGTACAAGGTAACTCTTGGATGCAGTAGCAGGAGGTACCTTAGGTAGCAAGACCCCCAATAAGGCCCGTCAATTAATTAAATAAATGGGGTTAAATAGCTACCAATGGAATGCTAGGGAGAAAAAAAAAGGTGGCCGGTCTCCATGAGATAGATGCAGTGACTTCATTGGCGGCTCAAGTGGAATCATTGAGTAAGAAGTTAGATCTTCTAACTTTGAATAGAGTCCCGGCTGTGATTACTTGCACCAGGTGTGGTGGAGGATATGTTCCCTCTGATTGCCCGATATCTATTGGTGATGCATCTTCGGTTGAGAACGTCGATTTTGTGGGTAATGGCATGAGGAATCAAGGAAATCCATACAACAATACCTACAATCTAGGTTGGAAGAGTCATCCTAATTTCTCATGGAGCAACCAAGGTCCACAAAAGGCCATAGGGCCATCGGGTTTCCAACAATAACAGCAAGCCCCAAACATGGAAAACAGAGTTTCAGGTTTGGAGACCGGAATGAATGACTTGGAGAAAGCCTTAATTAGGTTTGTGCAATCATCTGATACAAGGTTCCAATCAGTTGAAGCTACACTTGGCAACCACACCACCTCTTTGCATAATCTTGAAAATCAAGTTTGGCAGATTGCGAAGTCCTTATAGGAAAGGCTATAAGGAAGCTTACTGAGTAACACCGAGACCAACCCTAGAGAGCATGCGAAGGCGATCACATTGAGAAGTGGTCACGAGATTGAGGGTAAGCTTTCGAGTGAGAAGCCCAATGAACATGCACCCGAGGTTATAGAGGTTGGGAAGGGAGCAAGCAAAGAGAAGGAGGTGGCACACCCACCTTTGAAGCAAAGAATCCCTTATCCCTCTAGATTAAAGAATGACCAAGGGGATGAACAGTACAAGAAGTTCCTAAGTTTGTCCAAATAACTCCACATCAATATTCCTTTTGTTGAGGCATTAGCCCAAATGCCTAATTATGCAAAATTCTTGAAAGACTTGTTAACCAACAAGAGGAAGTTAGAGGAGAGTGCTTCAGTGATTTTAGATGCATCTTGCTCGACAGTTTTGCAAAAGAACATGCCGAACAAGAAGAAAGACCTGGGAATCTTCATCATTCCGTGTAATATTGGCAATCTTGGTGAAGAAATGGCATTGGCGGACTCAGGGGCCAGTATCAACGCCATGCCATACACCTTCTTTCAAAGTTAGGCTTGGGCGAGCCTAGACCCACTCTGATGACTTTGCAATTGGCGGACCGAACCGTGAGACATCCGAGGGTTATCATCGAAGATGTGCTCGGAAAGGTAGACAAGTATATATTTCCTGTAGACTTTGTGGTGCTAGACGTCGATGAGGATGCGGATGTACCCTTAATACTTGGGAGGCCGTTCTTGTGGACTACCAAGGCATTAATTGACATGGACGGCGGAGAGCTAACTTTGAGAGTTGGAGATGACAAGCTCACATACCGCCTTACTGAAGCCATGCGGCATTCTCTTGATTTCGATGATACTTTGTATTTTCTAGACACTACTGATGAGATTGTTGATGAATACATGTAGAAAATGTTTAATCTAGAACTGTATGATGGTTTGTTCGACCAAGAGGAGGATAATGAAGAAGTAATGATGCTTGGTTCGACAGAAGATGTACCATCTTCCCCGGGGATCTTGAAGAAGGTTCTCCGGAAGATGAAGAGGGCTAGGAGATGCCACCATAAATGTTCCAAGGCTATTGGAGACGTGCGTGAACCGAAGAAGTTGGATGAACCATTGTTAGGCAGTCCCAAGCCTGATAACTCACCCTCTACCATCAAGAGATTTTGCTAGTCGTGCTTCCAAGCCTTGGGTAAGAGGGCAACTTTCATCTATGAACCCCCGTGAGGTAAGAAAAGGTATGTCAAGCTAAGTCACGTTAAACAATCGCTTCTTGGAAGGCAACCCAAGTGTTTACTATTTTTGTAGTTTAGTAGTTTAGTGTGTGCATGAATAAAGTGTTGAGTGTTGGTGTCTTGATTTTTATATACTTGTGTTGTGATTTTATTGTGGGTTTTGAATTGTCATCGTGGTGTTTTCACGTGGATTTGGTGAAGTTGGGTCGTTTGAGCTATTTCTCATGTTTTTCACGGGTAAAATTGGCATATTATGGTAGCCTCTGAGTGAGTAAACATGTTCAGAAATTTTCTGCAGAGCCTGCAGGATTTTCTAAAGCATCCAGATAAAATGCACGGGCGTGTGGAATTTCTGTACGCCCATGAATTTGCATTGCGAGTTCATCCAGAGAAGGCACAGGTGCATGGACTTGCCCCTGTAAATTACCATGCGATTATCGTACTCCCGTGCGTAATTTCCGCAAGGGCGTGTGAATTACTGCATTGATTGGCAGATTATCCTGAAAGAACACAGGAGTGTGGACTCGACCCTGTGGGCAACCTTGTGAAAATCGCATGGGCGTGGGTAATTTCCGCATGCCCGTGCAAATCTCTGCATAGGAGCTCTCTCTATCCCGAGAAGACGCAAGGGCGTGCGCTTGCCCCTGTGAGTTGGGCCTGTGAATGTCCACGCCCGTGCGGAATTTCCAAACGGGCGTGCAGAACACTTAGCAATTTTTCTCGAATATCCAAAGCAGCCACAGGGGCGTGCGGCTGCCCCTGTGACTCAGGCTCACAGGCGTGGTTATTTCCCACACGCTCTTGTATTTGTGTTCAGAGGTAGTGAGTGTTTTCCCGAGAGCACACAGGGGCATGCACCTGTCCCTGTGAAGTTTTCCTATGGAGACGCACGGGCGTGGGTAATTTTCACACGCCCGTGTGGATGCGCAGAATTCCAAGAGACGCGAGTTTTTCTTAAAAACCTTTGTGGATTCTCTTCTTCTTCATCTCCAATCACTCAAAAACCACTCTTGATCAACATAAAAACCGTTGTTTCGAAGGATTTTTCTTCACATTTCGTGCCGATTATCGAAGTATTATCATCTATTTCATTGGTAACCCATTTTATCCTCTTTTCTTCGCAAATCCTTGGTTTTTATTGGATTGAAGGTCTTGAGTTGTGCCAATTTTCATGATATAATGTCTTATGCATGTTTAGGAAGCAATTAGGGGTGGTTTTAAGTTCAATTTTTGGTGAATTGGTGCACAACAGTGCGGTTTTCATGCCCTATAGATCCATACGTACGTGGGGAATTTCCATAGGCTAGTGTGGAATCATGCAATGTACTATTCTCTGAGCTTCTTTGAGCATTTCTTCATTGGTTATTGCAGGTATGGCACCACGAGTGAGGAAGAATGAAGATAAGCATCTCAGAGACACCCCGCCTGAGCTAGTAAATATGGAATTCTCAAATCCCGAGCATGAGGCTCAATTTGAGAGATTATCAGCACTCGGTTTTGGTAAGACTCGCTTGTTAGATTTGTAAATGCTGAGAGACATTCAGCTGGGTGATGAGCTAGCTGATGAAATTGATAAATTGCTGGCAATGGGGAGCTGGGGGAGGTTACTGACGACCTGTGACCAGCTTTCCGCGCGTTGACGCTAGAGTTGATAACATCTTTTGAGTTTGATCAGCCGTAATGGGGATTTGACACCATGGATGCTATACAGTTCTGAGCATTTGGACATCTATTTTCCATGAGTGTCACTGAGTTCTTGGTTTGTATGGGCCTGTATGACGACATGTACATAGGTTCAGAGAAGTATGGAAGTTTACCGACGGACTTCCCAAGTACAGTGACTCTGCATCATGCATACAGGATTTTGTGTGGCTATAGGCAGTATGAGCCAGGGATGTCTAAGGCCACTAGCCTATCCCGGTTGAGCTACAGGTATTTACACACTGTCCTCAGTAGGTCTGTCTCAGGTCGAGGTGACAACACAGCTGCTTTGAGCAGGCAGGACTTAGTTTATCTATACTCCATGTGCCGCAATGTGCCAATTCACTTGGGGCACATAGTGGCAGACATGTTAAAGCACCATGGCTAGTCTGTGAGAGTAGGATTACTTTTTGCTGGTCCTTACATCACCAGACTCATCCTAGGGATAGGCTTGATGGATGCTATACGTGGTGCTGAGAGGACGGTTGTGCCTACCCCTCTAGCATTTGAGATGATCAGGATGATGGGGTTGTTACGTAGATGTGGGCTTGGGACATATATTATATCTACGTCTACCCAGAGACCACTAGAAGCCTAGGAGATGCAGAGGAGGGTCCCCGACAGTTTCCCGGGCCTCAGTTTGCATCGACGGGGAACGGAGCACCCCTTGCAGCACAGGATACATTCTGGCGTTCAGTACCCATTTTTGCTCCTCCTCGAGCTCATGATGGTATTGAGAGGCTCGAGAGTGCTGTGGGTGAGCTTCGGACCGAGATCATGGAGCTCTAGGCCATATAGGCAGCACAATATACCGATATGGTGGCCCGTTTCGATGCATTACGCCAGCAATTGATTGGCAGACCACTGGCCCCTCCGGCACCACCATCATCATCACCACCCCTGTTGCCACCTTTTGATTATCCAGCATCAGCAACAGATCCAGAGCACGTCATCGACACTTGACTTTATATTTTATTTTATTTTAGTTTTCATTTCTTTTACTTCCGCATTTTATTTTGGACTTGTATACTCGGAAAGGATTTTCCTTTTGTGTTTATTTTCATTTTGTATCTCGACTTGTATTCATTGTGTTATCTTTTACATACTCGAGTTATGTTTGTTTTTATTGAGATTCACTGAACCTCCTCGTGTATGCGTGCAGATGGTCTTGTCATCATGGGAATTGAGACTTTGTCATGGGCACGGCCAAGGTGTTTCGGCACTTGGCCGTGTGAGCTTCACAACCCATTGGAACAACACTCCAAAGGACTTAGCTCCATCAAATGCAACACTAGGAGTCAGGGGTGTATTATTTTGATAGCTTATCCCACATTTGAATTTAATTGATATACATTATGAATGATCTTGCATGTGTACATTGGGGGCAATGTACAAATTAAGTGTGGGGGGGAGTTTCATACTTCACGCATCTCTTTTATAGTAGTTTTGATTGATATACATGCTCACATAGCCAATGGCGGTTCACCTTAGTTGCATTGATTGTATTCTTGAGTTTAGGAGATTTTTTAACATTGAATATTTTCATGCTCTAGTTTTTGCTTGAATTTCGAGGAATTTTTGCCCGATTGACACTTGTTGCACTACTCACTCTTTGAACTCTTTTTGAAACTCATGTTTGATGTATAAGGGACTAGTTATAGTTGTTTCTTGTGTTGATTCTGAAAAAAATTGGAAAAAATGAAAAGAAGGAACAAAATAGTTTTATTGTTTATTCGTGCTTGTTGGGTGGAAAGAGCTACCACCAATGAAGTATGAGCTACTCTCCTAAGTCGGATACTAGTTCTGGCCTAATGAGAGAGAGAGCTATCTCATAGGATGAGTGAAAGCTACCACTTCGGTAGAAAGAGCTACCACTTTGAAAGTGTGAAAGCTACCTTAGCGGCCGCTTTGGAAAGGGCTACCTTAGAGGATGTGTGAAGCAACTACCATTTTTGAAATTTTTGTTACTTTTTGCAGATAAATAAGTCCCTTATACTTAGAACAGTGTGGAGTATACTTTGGGTTGTTTTGAGTGAGTTCACACACTTACATGATTTCGGGTTTGTTGTCCTTTTTTATTCAAGTTTTTAACTAGAGCATTGGTTTTTCGTATTTAGTGTGGAAATTTCCCTTACTTGTAGAATGCCCTCTTTGTATGCTTTGGTGAACCTAAAGCCAAGTACTTCGAATATTTCCTTCATCCATGCACATAATGTTTTAATTTTTGCTTGAGGACAAGCAAAAGCTTAAGTGTGGGGGAGTTTGATAAGTGCTTATGTGATAGGAATACGAAGCGTTCTTTCCTTATGTTAAGCATTACTTTTCTCAGTTTTTAACGCTAATATGGGTGTATTTATGTTACATTTATGCAATTAGGGTTGTGAGGCTGATTATGAGAGAAAGAAGCCAATGTGGGTCGTAATACACTAATTTGGAGGAAATCTTGCTAAGGTTCAAACCCTAGGATGTATTTGTTTCATTGAATCTCTTTATTATGCTTTCAATTAATTGATGTTTATTGTGAGTTCCAATCTTGGCAACTTGATTGTGTGAATACTCCCCTAGAGTGATACTAGGGTTGAGAGTTCTTCTTGGTAACTCTTGTGAGTGAGTGACACACCATGAGAGTTAGACAAAACTAGAATGGAGAAGGTTGAGAGGGTGAGTCAAGAGGTAGCGGAGCATCCCCTTTCGGCTCCGGTGTGATCTATCCTACCTCCATATTCCAAGAGTTCTTTGCGGACATTGTAGAGTGAATGGGCAAAGGGATGACCTTCCGCTGGGACATAGTTGCGAGTGCAACGGAGTGAAGCATTGAAGTGATTTTAGCACCTAGGGATTAATTGTAGCTAGGGATCTTCCACTTGGACCAAAGGATTAGATCTATACATAGGAATTGGGTTTTTCATTTGAAATCCATTGAGCTCATTGCAATTCTATGCGAGTGCGAGGTTGAGAGGTTATTCAATCTCTCCTCCGGGACATGTATAGAGTTTGGCATGGTTGACCTTAGATTTGGGATCATGTAATTAAGGATTTTCACGACTCATTGTTGCATCAATTACGAAGTATGATAGAGGGTTCTTGCACTTGAAATGATTGTCCTAGTTGGATCAATATCCTGGTACCCCATCTTTATCGATTGCCTTACCTTCTCCTTTACTTGTGCTCTCTATCTTGTTGCTTTTATTTTTGTTATTTCATATTTTGTTACACTTGTTACTATTCATCATCCACATTAGTTAAGAAACAACTTAAGTGTCTTTATTCTCTACTCTCTGTGGATATGATACCAAGACATCTGTGATTATTACTTCGACAACGGTGCACTTACGGTTTACACGCATATACAGACATATCAAAGTGTTTTCCAGAGAGCACATAGGGGCGTGCATCTGCCCCTGTAGGTCTCCCCTGTGGAGGCACATGGGCGTGGGTAATTTCCATATACCCGTGTGAATATACATAATAAACACAAGAGCCATGGATTTTCTTTAAAATCCTTTCGTTCTTCTTTATTCTCATCCTCCCAATCAATCAGATAACACTCATAATCCCTCTCCCAATCTCGCACCTTTGATTTAGGGAGATTTACTCGAGTTTTCTGGCAGAAATCAAAGTTTTTAACTTCATCCCATCAGTAACCCTTAATTCTCTCTTTTCTTCATCATACTTGATTTTAATTGATTAAAATGGTGAATGTTGCTTTGTTTCTACAATTAGAAGGTGTATTCATGTTTAGTAAGGACTTAGAAGCGATTTGATGATGTATTTTTGAATTTTTAACCTGCGGCCATGCATTTTTCACACCCCGAAGATCCATACGAGCATGTGGAAATTCCACATGACTGTGTAGATTTCTGCTGTATTATTCTGTGAACTTCTTTGATCGATTGTTCTTTAATTTTTACAGATATGGCACCTTGGTCGAAAAGGTAAGCTGAGAAACGTCCGCATGAGTCATCACCTGAACCCGAATAGATGAAATTTGTGATTCCTGAGCATCAGGCTCGGTTTCAAATATTTGCAAAGCTAAGGTTTAGACAGAATGTTTTCCCTACATGGATGCAATGAGAGAGGTTCAGGGGACATGTGACATGGTAGAGGAGATAGAGAAGATGCTTGCGGTGAGGCGGATAGAGTCGGTTGCTAGCCATACAGGATCCTGTGATCTGTATGTTGATGCTCGAGGTGTTATCATTATTCGAGTTTGACCGCTCTTATTCCAGCTAGACAGCGTAGATACTATGCAATTTAGAGCACTCGGACAACATCACAGCATGTCAGTTACCTAGTTCTCGATTAGACTGGGACTTTATGATGCGGCATTCACGGATATAGATGACTATGAGCAGTTGCATATGGATTACCTCAGTGTGTTGACACCGTAACGCGCATACCGAGCGCTATGTGGACAAGGACAGTATGAGCCCGGGGTGTCTAAGGCCACATGTCTCTCCCGGCCGAGTTACAGGTACATAAACACTATTCTGAGTAGGTTAGTTAACAGCCATGGTGACAGCAATAGTGTGCTCTGCCGACATGAGCTACTATATCTCTATTTGATGGTACAGAGCACACCGATACACCTGGTACACATCTTGGCAGAGTATATATCACATCAGGGGTAGTATGTTAGATTAGGAGTGATATTCTCCGGCACCACCATCACCTATCCCAGCACCAGTTGTCCACATAGTACATCATCGCCACCAGCAGCAGCAGAGGAGACCCAGCTAGACACCGACACTTGATGCGTCTTCTTTTTCTTTATTTCTTTCTTGTTTCTAAATTTTATTTTGTATTTTTGCTAGACTTACACTACTCGGAAAGGATTCTCCTTCTGAGTTTGTCTTTTACTTTCATTTTGTTGTCTTGAGTTGTATTCATTGCCTTATCTTTTATATACTCGAGCTATTTTTGTTTTCATTGAGCTTTACTGAACCTCCTTGTGTATGCGTGCAGATGGTCTTTTCAGCATGGGAATTGAGAACTAGTCATGGGCACGGCTAATGTGGGCCGTGTGTTCTTCACAACCCATTGGAACTTTACTCCCAAGGATTTAGCTCCATCAAACGCAACATTAGGAGTCAGGAAAGTATTATTTCAATTGCCCACTCCCACATATTTACTTGATTGCTATACTTTCTATTGTGCTCACATGTGTACATTGAGGGCAATGCACATCTTAAGTGTGGGTGGTAGTTCACTTTACACATGTCTTTTACACAAGTTTTGATTGACATACATGCTCACGTATCCAATGGCGGTTCACCTTAGTTGCAATGTTTGTATTCTTGAGTTTAGGAGACGTTTTAACATTGAATGTTCTCATGCTCTAGTTTTTTTAACTTAAATTTATAGGAATTTTTGCATGATTGATATTTGTTGCACCACTCACTCATGAACCTCATTTGGAAACTCAAGTTTGATGTTTAAGGGACTAATTAGTTTTGTTTCTTGTTCTATTTTGTTGAAAAAAAATTCAAAAAAAAAGAAAGAAAAAATAGATATATTGTTTAGTTGTGCATTTTGGGTGGAAAGAGCTACCACCTATGAAGTATGAAGCTACTTTCATAAGTCAGATACTAGTTATGCCCTAATGAGAGAAAGAGCTATCTCATGGAATGAGTGAAAGCTACCACCCCGGTAGAAAGAGCTACCACCTCGAAAGTGTGAAAGACACCTTAGCGGCCACTTTGGAAAGGGCTACCTTATTATAGTTTTTAGCTAGAATATTGATTTTTCGTATTTAGTGTTGAAACTTCCCTTACTTGTAGAATGCTCTCTCTGCATGCTTTGGTGAACCTAAGTCCAAGCACTTTCAATATTTCCTTCTTCTATACTTCAATGTTTTATTTTTTCTTGAGGACAAGCAAAAGCATAAGTGTGGGGGAATTTGATAAGTGCTTGTGTGTTAAGAATGTGAAGTATTCTTTCCTTACGATGAGCATTACTTTTATTAGGTTTAAATGCTAATGCATGTGTATTTGTGTTCTTTTGCGCATGTAGGGTTGTGAAGCTAAGTATTAAGAAAAAAACCAAAAGTAGATCGTAAACGCACTATTTGGTGAAAAAGCCAAAAGTAGATCGTAAACGCACTAGTTGTGAAGACATAAATGGGACTCTAAGATACGTGAATGTGTGCCAACCTCCATGAATTCAAGTCATTACAATGAGTTGGAGGGGTACGAAGGCAGTCACATTTGCGTATCCCGGCTTATGCATTGATAGCAAGATTTTCACAAATAAGGCCTTTGATTGAACAAAAGTTGCGATCGATGGCATAAACATGTACCCGTTTTTGTTACCTCGATGAAAAGTGTGGAATTGGGAGTGTTTTGCGGAGTACTGTAGCAGGTTACTGTAACAAATCATTATAGCAATATATTGTAGCAGTTACTATTCACAGTAGGGCGAAAATCAGGTTTCCTGAGAATCCACACAGGCGTGTGGAAATTCTCCACGCCCATGTAGAAATTCCACAGGCCCGTGTGGAGAATCCACAGGGGCGTGTGGATGCCCGATTCCAGCCCTATTTAAGCCGCGTTTCAGCCCGATTTTGAGAATTTTCCACCCTTCTCTCCAACTTTTCTCCATCTTTTCAGAGGCCATCGACTAGGGTTTTGAGAGGCTTTTGACAAGTCGTTGGAGCGGTCCTACGGATTTGACACTATGCTTCTCTTGGAAGAAGGTTATTGGGGGAGCTTTCGTCAGCACCGATCCGGCGAAGTGTTCCCTAGGCCTGACAAGGGGACCTTTGGAGAAGACAAGGCTACTCTATAAGAACATCGACACGAATACGGAGGGGATTTTCCTATGGATTACTTGTTTTTACTTTCGATTTTATTATTGATTATATCTTGCTCAATGGATAGCTAAACCACCTAGTTGGTAGTTAGATTTTGTAAACCCTAAGATGTTATTGTTTCTTTGACCTTTTATTATGCTTTCCTTAATTGATGTTTTAATTGAGTTCCAATCTTGAATGCTTGTTGAAAAATTTCTCCCTTAGAGTGGCACTAGGGTTGAGAATTCTTCTTGGCAGCCTTTGTGGATGAGTGACACACCATGAGGGTTAGACAATACTAGATTAGAGAGGGTTGATAGGGTGAGTCGAAAGGTAGCGGAGCTTCCCCTTTCCCTTTCGGTGTGATTGATCCTACCTCTATTTCCTAGAGTTCTTTGCAGTCGTAATAGAGTAAAGTGCTAAAGGATAAACTGCGCTGGGCCTTAGTTGGGCGAGCAACAGAGTGAAGCGTTGAAGTGATTTTAGTATATGGGGCTTAATTATGACTAGGGGTCTTTCGCCTGGACCAAAGGGTTAGATCTACACATAGGAATAGGGTTTATCACTTGGAATCGCTAGAACTTCATGCAACTTTAGACAGTATGAGGTGTTGAGACTGAGAGATTTCTCCGCTGAGACATAGTGTAGAGTTAGTAACAGTTGACCTTAGTTTTGGGACCGTGTGCTTTAGGATTTCCACGACTCATTAAACATTAGTTAGGAAGTATAATAGTAGGTATTTCACTTGAAACATTAGTCCTAGGGGGAGCATTGTCCCAGTTTCCCACTTATATTGATTGGCTTTCCTCTCACTTACTTGTGCCTTTCATTCTTATCTCATTTATTTCTGTTTACATGACATCTTACCAACACAATCGTTATTAACCTTTACTTGGCTAAGTAGCAATTTTGGTATTTTTATTCCCTACTCCTTGTGGATAAGATACCCCACTCACTTGGGATTTATTACTTCGACAAACCCGTGTACTTGCGGGTCACACGCAAGGAGCGTTGTCACCGTGTGTTTTCTCCGGATAACTTATAAAAATTTACAGGCTATATAGAAAATTTCTAAACATTTACATCTATTCAGAGCCTACATAAACTATGCAAAATTGTATAGAGAAACATAAAAACTAAAACACTCAAGCTCTTATTCATGCAAGCAGTAAACTAAAACAAAGAAAATAGTAAACACTTGGGTTGTCTCCCAAGAAGCGCTTGTTTAACATCACTTAGCTTGACATACCTCTTATTACCTCACGGGGGCTTATAGATTAAGGTTTCTCTCTTACCCATAATCTGAAAGCATGATGAACATAGTCTTTTAAAAGTTCAAGGGGGAGTTATCGAGTTTGTTACCGCACAAGGGTTTGTTACCCTTACTCTGTTCTTGCACATCCCCATTAGCCTTAGGGCATTTCTTGTGATGTCTCCTTGCACGTTTCATCTTTCTGATCATCTTCTTCATGATACCGGAATAGGTTGCACCTTGTTCTCTAAACCAAGCATCAGGATTTCTTCATTCACCACTCCTTGATCTGGCACCCCTTCATATAGGTCCAGATTCATCATTTCCTGCACATATTCATCTATTAGTTCATCGATAGTGTCAATAAAGTAAAGAGTATCATCAAAGTCTAGAGAATGTCTCATGGCTTTGGCGAGGCGATATGTAAGCTTGTCATCCCTAACTTGTAATGTCAACTCCCCGCCATCCATATCAATAAGAGCCTTGGAAGTGCACAAGAAGGGCCTTCCAAGTATCAAAGAGAAGTCGACACCCTCATCAACATCCAACACTATGAAGTCTATAGGAAATATGTACTTGTCAGCCTTCACAAGTACATCTTCGATGATGCCCCTCGGATGTCTAACCGTTCGGTCCACTAATTGTAATATCATTCGAGTGGGCCTAGGCTCTCCCAAGCCTAGCTTTTGGAAGAATGTATAAGGCATGACATTGATGCTAGCCCCTGAATCTACTAAAGCCTTTTCTTCACCCATGTTACCAATCTTGCACGGAATGATGAAGCTTTCGGGGCCCTTCTTCTTGTTTGGCATATTCTTTTGCAACACCACCGAACATGAAGTATCTAAGATCACAGATGCACTTTCCTCCAACTTCCTCTTGTTGGTCAAGATGTCCTTTAGGAACTTTGCGTAATGAGACAATGATAAGTGCTTGTGTGTTAAGAATTCAAAGTATTCTTTTCTTACAATGAACATTACTTTTATCAGGTTTAAGCGCTAATACATGTGTATTTATGTTCTTTAGCGCATGTGGGGTCGTGAACCTAAGTATTAAGAAAAAAAGCCAAAAGTACATCATGAACGCACTATTTGGTGGATCTTGGAAGGAACAAAAGCGAAGACACAAGTGGGGCTCTAAGATACGTGAATGTGTGCCAACCTCCATGTATTCAAGCCATTACACTGAGTTGGAGGAGCACGAAGATAGTCACATTTGCGTATCCCAACTTGTGCAATGATAGCAAGATCTTCACCAATGAACCAATTTATTGAAGAAGAGACTTGATCTACAACATAAACGTGTGTCCTTTATGTTGCCTCGATGAAAAGTGGATTCGGGAGTGTTTTGGGCGAGGGTACTACAACAGGTACTATAGCAAATAACTGTAGTAATTTACGGTAGCAGTTACTGTTCACAGTCGCCCAAAAATTAGAATTCCACAGATTCCACACGGGCGTGTTGAAATTCCACATGCCCAAGCAGAAATTCCATAGGGGCGTGTGGAACATCCACAGGCCTATTTGGATGCCTGATTCCAGCCTAATTAAAGTCGTTTTTTAGCCCGATTTCAGGATCATTTTTCCCATCTTTTCTTTATCTTTTGAGAGGTCGGAGGCTAGGGTTTAGAGAGACTTTGGCAAGGCTTTTGGAATGGTTCTATGGCTTTGACACTGTGTTTCTCTTGGAAGATAGTAATTGTGGGAGCTTTCGTCAGTACCGATCCGCCGAGGTTTGCCCTTGGCTTCACAAGGGGACCTTTGGAGAGGACGAGGCCACTCCACAAGACCATCGATATGGATTATCTGAGTGGGTTTTCATATGGATTATTTGATTTTACTTTCAATTTCAATATTGATTGTATCTTGCTCCATGGAGAGCTAAACCCCCTACTGGGTACTTGGATTTTGTAAACCCTATGATGTTAATGTTTCTTTGACCTTTTATTATGCCCTCCTTAATTGATGTTTTTTAATTGAGTTTCAATCTTGAATGCTTGTTGAATGGTTTCTCCCTTAAAGTGACACTAGGCTTGAGAGTTCATCTTAGTAACCTTTGTTGATGGGATGACATGCCATGAGAGTTAGACAAAGCTTGATTGGAGAGGGTTGAGAGGGTGAGTCGAGAGGTAGCGGAGAGTCCCCTTTCCCCTCTGGTGTAATTTATCCTACCTCCAATTCCTAGAGTTCTTTGTGGTTATAATAGAGGAAAGAACTAAAGGATGAACTCCGCTGGGGCTTAGTTGCACGAGCAACAGAGTGAAGCATTGAAGTGACTTTAGTATCTGAGGCTTAATTATGACTAGGTGTCTTTCACCTAGACCAAAGGGTTAGATCTACATATAGGAATAGGTTTTATCACTTGGAATCCCTAGAGCTTCTTGCAACTTTACACAGTGTGAGGTATTGAGACTGGTTGATTTCTCCACCGGGACATAGGTAGAGTTAGTCACAGTTGACCTTAGGTTTTGGACCGTGTATTTAAGGATGTCCACGACTCATTAAGCATTAGTTAGGAAGAATAATAGTTGGTTTTGCACTTGAAGCAATAATCCTAGGCGGAACAATATCCGAGTACCCCACTTTTATCGATTGCCTTTCCTCTCATTTATTTGTGCCTCTCTATCTTATTTTCTTTAGTTTATTTGCATCGATATTTATCCACACTATCATTGTTTCATTTCCACTTAGTTAAGTAGCAATCTTGGTGTTGTCATTCCTTATTCCCTATGGAAACCATACCCCACTCCCCTGGGATTTATTGCTTCGACAAACCAGTACACTTGCTGGTCACACGCAAGGGGCGTTGTCAGACAACACCTCCACAATTGGGATGTTGATGTGCAATTGCTTGAATAACCCCAAGAACTTCTGGTATTGCTCATCTTTTTGGTTGTTCTTCAACCTTGAAAGATAAGGGATTCTTGGCTTGTAAGGTGGGGGTGCCACCGCTTTTCTTTTTGTTCTCTCCTCAACCTCCATGACCTCGGGTGCTTCAACATCGGTCTTCTCAGTAGGAAACCTACCCTCACCCTCACGACCACTTCTCAAAGTGATCATCTTCACATGTTCTCTCAAATTAGTTTCGGTGTTACTAAGCAAGCTTCCTTGAGGTTTCTCCAATAACGACTTCGTAATTTGCCCCACTTGATTCTCTAAATTGTGCAATGACGCGGTGTGGTTGCGAGGTGTAGCTTCGACCGACTGAAACCTTGTGTCCAATGATTGGACAAATTTGGTCAAAGGCTTCTCTAAATCAGTCATCCGGTTTTCCAACCATAAAACTCGGTTCTCCATATTCGGGGCTTATTGTTGTTGTTGGAAACTAGGTGGTGCCATTGTCTTCTGTTGCCCGTGATTACTCCATGAAAATTGGAATGGCTCCTTCAACCCAAATTATAGGTGTTGCTATAGGGATTTCCTTGGTTTCTCATTGCATTACCCACAAAATCCACTTGTTCTACTAAGGATGTACCACCGATAGAAATCGGCCAATCAGATGGAGCATGTCCTTCCCCACACCCTGTGCAATTAATCATGGACACAACTCTATTAGAAGTTCGAGTGTATAGCTTCTTGCTCAATGACTCCCCTTGGGTCACCAATGAAGTAACGACGTCAATCTCATGAAGTCCGACTACCTTCTTTCTATCTCTAGTGTTCCACTGATAATTATTCATAGCCATTTATTCAATGAGATATCGGGTTTCTTGGGGAGTGTTGCTCCCTAAGGTACCTCCTATTGCAGCATCAAGTAACTGTCTTGAGCTCGGGTTCAAACCATTGTTAAAAGTCTGAATGATCATCCACTCGGGGAACCTATGTTGAGGACATTTCTGCAGGAGCTCCTTGAACCTATCCCATATCTCAAAAAGAGACTCCAATTCCATTTCACAAAGGAGGATATTTCATTCCTAAGCTTTACTGATTTTCTGGGAGGGAAATATCGGGCAATAAAAGCTTCTACCATCTCCTCTCATGTAGTGATTGATGCTCTAGATAATGAATCTAACCATTGCTTTGCTCTCCCCTTCAAGGAAAATCGGAAGGCCCTTAATCTCATAGCATCATCCGTAACTTTATTAATCTTAAGAATGTCGCACACTTCCAAGAAGTTCTCGATGTGGTTGTTTGGATCCTCATCAAGCAAACCATTAAACCGTGATGACTGTTGTAACATTTGGATGAATGTTGGCTTGAGCTTAAAATTCTGAGCTGTAATCAATGGCCGCACAATGCTAGATTGTGTGCCAAGAACCGTGGATCTGGGATAATCGGACAGTGTCTTCTATTGCTCATTCTGTTCTGCCATATCTGACCCTTCACCTTCTACCTCAGCTTGATTTGTCTGTTTTTGCACAGGTTCTTTACCCTTTCTATGAAGTGTTTGTTCAAGTTCAGGATCACCTTCAACCAATGTGAAAGGGTTCCCTCGGGTTATAACCTTGAGCTGCAACCAAAGAAAGAAAAACAAATCAAAATGATGGAAGAATGACAAAGTATGAAATAGAATAAATGGTGAATAGCTAAAATAGCAAAGTGCAAAGTGTTTCTAAAATGCATACTGACACGTCCGAATATGCGTGTAAACCGCAAGTGCACGTGTGTCGAAGTAATAATTACCCCGGTGAGGGGGTAGTCAAATCCATGGGGAACAGAAGTATTAGTATTAACCAATTATTAGTTATCTAGTCAAAATCATGGGATGTGATGAAATGAACTAATTGCAAAAGAATTAATAAGCAAGCAAACAAGAAAGAAAACAAGTAAAGGAGATCTCAATCAATAAAGATGAGGTACCCGGACAATGCTCCCCCTAGGATCTAATATGAAGCTCATGATTCACTAAATGCTTCTAAACCGAGTCTAATGAGTCGAGGTAATCCAAGAACAACCGGCCCTTGCCTCCAAGCCACCGGTACTAGTCCCCTACAAGGTCCCGGTGGAGAAATCGCTCAATCTCAACACCTCACACCCCATATGACCGCAATACGCTCTAGGGACACCTAAGAGTGAAACCGATTCCTAAAGATAGATCCAACCCTAACTCCCGGCGAAGGATCTCTAACCCCCTATAAGGTCCCGATGGAGAAATCTCTCAATCTCAAGCCTCACACCAAATATGGTTGCATAGAGTTTAGGGAATACGGAGATAGGAAACACTCAATCGGATGGGAAATGGGACACTCCACTATCTCATGACTCACCCTCTCGACCCTCTTTAACCTTGAAGTTCTAACTCTAATGGAGACCTCTCTCACATCAAAGTAACAAATCATGTGAATCTAATCAACCACAAGGATTAATTAAACAAGCAAGCAATGGGAATACAAGATTAAAACTCAAATCAACTCGGATTTAATAGAAACATAAAACAAATCATTACAAAAACATAGATCCTAGGGTTCACATGCCCAAATACCTACTAAGGTTTAGCCCTCCATGGAGCAAGTTACAAAACAATGATTATTACAATGAAAAGCAATGAAAACCATGAAGTAAGACCCCCTTAAATTCGTGATGATGGCCTTGATGGGTCGCCCAACGTTTTGAAGAATCCTTCTCTGAAGCTAGGCCACCGAAGGCTCCCTCTATGCTATGACGGAGAGAAGATCGGTCATAGTTGGTGATGGACGCCCCCCAACATCGCCGAAGACCTCCTCCAAAACATTAGCCGCCTTGCCTTCAAAGTGCTCGCGAAAACCCTCACCAAAATTCCCTCAAAAATAGGGCAAACGGCCTATTTAAAGCCCAAAACTGCGCCCGTCCGTGTGGATTTTCCACGCAGTCGTGTGGGCTGCAGGAATTTCCCCACGGGCGCGTGAACAGTGATTTTGCTGCAGTGCTACTACTGTGAAATTGCTACAGTAAAAATGCTACATTACTATTGCTGCAGTACTTTTCACAAAAAAACGCGATCCAAACACTCTTCTCTTGAGGCCACATGTCCGGGCACATGTCCATGTGGTAGGCTATAAAACTTTTCTTCATTGACGTATCTTTGAGAGGTCTTGCAATCTTCACAAAGAGAAGGAACATGAAGATGTAGCTGCCTTTGTGCCTTTCCAACTAGTGAATTGACTTGAATCTTCTTGGAAGTTGGCACACATCTTCATGTTTATGAACTCCTCTCTTGTCTTGGTCCTTGAATTGAACAAAAACTCCCAACATTGTGTCTTTATAGCCTATCTTTGATTCCTTTTTACTCTTCAAGGTATTCACAACCTATATGCATAGAAGAATACCAAATACACAATATGAGACATAAACCATTGTAAAAATGATGCTCAATGCCTACTCTAGCACTTATCACATACTCCCCGGCAACGGCGGCAAAAACATGGCAACGCCCTTATGCGTGTGAACCGCAATTGCACGGGTTTGTCGAAGTAATAATACTCTAGTGAGTGGGTAGTCGAATCCACATGCAATAGTGATTAGAAACACAAAGATTTCTATTTAACTAGAACAAAAATGAATTAATAGTGATGTGAATAAGAATCAATGCAAAATAGAAATAAGAAAAGAAGAGGGAGGCGCAAATAAAAGATTGGAGAGGCAATCGATGATAAATGCGGGCACTGGACATTGCTCACCCTAGAAACTATTATTTCAATTGCAAGACCAATCATTATGTTTCCTAACTAATGTATAATGAGTCATGGAGATCGTTAAACACATGGTCTCAAAACTTAAGGTCAACAGTGGCTAATCCTATACTATGCCCTAGTGGAGAAATCTCTCAGTCTCGACACCTCACACCGTGCTAGGTTGGTTTAAGCTCTAGGGATTCCAAGTGATAAACCTTATTCCCTATAATAGATTTAACCCTTTTATCCAAGCAAATGACCCCTAGTCACAATTAAGCCCTAAATACTAAGGATTACTTCAACACTTTACTCTGTTGCTTGTGTAGCTAAGCCCCAGCGGAGTTTGTCTCTTACCACTTCACTCTATTGTGACAGCAAAAAACACTTGGAATGTGAAGGTTGGATAAATCACACTAGAGGAGAAAGGAGATGTTCTACTACCTCCCGACTCACCCACTCAACCCTCTTAAATCTAACATTTTCTAACACTTATGTTGTGTCACTCATCCACAAGGATCACTGATAAGTGCTTGTGTATTAGTAATACGAAGTATTCTTTTCTTATGATGAGCATTACATTTCTCGGATTTTATCGCTAATACATGTGTATGTGTTCTTTTGTGTATTTAGGGTTGTGGAGACAAATATAGAAGAAAGAAGCTAAAGCAGATTGCGAGTGCACTTAGTTAATGAAATATTAGAATCAACAAACGTGAAGACATGACTTGTGCTCAAAGATATGAGAGTGTGTGCCAACCTCCATTGTGTTCAAGGAAATATGCAAATTGGAAGGGCACAAAGGTAATCACACTCATGTGTTCTGACTTGTGTAAAGCTAGCAAGATTATCAACAATTGCGCTTTTATTTGAAGATGCAACGCAATCTACAACGTAGACTTGTGCACATTTATGGTGCCTCGATGACAAGTGAGGATTCGGGAGTATTTTGCCGGAGTACTTTAGCAGAACTATAGGGAAGTACTGCACCAATGTACTGTAGCAGTTACTGTTCACAAGCAGCAGAAAATCGATTTCCTGGAGATTCACACGGGCATGGATTCCGGATTCCCGCCCTATTTATGTCATGATTTCAGCCTGATTTCAGAATCCTCTATTCCATCTTTTGGCTATCTTTTCTCCACCTTTGGAGGCGCCTGCGGCTAGGGTTTGGAGAGGCTTTGGCTAGGTTTTGGAAGTGTTTACGGCCTTCAACATCGCGTTTCCTTCAGAAGAGAGTTATTGGGGGAACTTTTGTCGGCACCAATCCAGCAATGTGTGCCCTAGGCTTGACAAGGAGACCTTTAGAGAAGGCGCGGCCACTCCACAAGACTATCGATACGAACAACAAAGGGGTTTTATTCATGGGTTGCATATTTTTACTTTTGATTTCATTATTGATTGTATTTTGCTCAATGGAGAGCTAAACCCCTAGTGGGTAGTTGGACTTTTAATCCCTTGGATGATGTTCGTAGAGGTACTAGTTTGGTGATTTTCACTCAATCTCTCATGTAATGTAAGAATACACACACTCAATGTAAAATCAAACAAGTAAAGAAAAGTAGAGGCACTAATTAGTTACCTAGTTCGGCACAACTTATCTACATCTGGGGGTCAAGCCCGGAGATAACAATCCACTAAAAATAGGGGACAACGAATACTACAACACTCTCTAGATTGGCCGATACCCACTGTCACTCACCCTTACCTAAGGATTTCTCTCCTGATGCTCATCCTAAATCTAAGAGCAGGGTCTCTTACATAGACATCTCAACTTCCCAAATATAGCATGCCCCTCTTTTATAATTGCAATAACTTCTAATTTGACTCCTTTAAAACTTAAACGGCCCAGTACCTATTGTAACTAAGCTTGCAACATGGCTCACCTGCTGATCATGACTTAGGCATAATTTCCATTACAACACCACCAGTAGACGCCTTTAATCCTCTTGGCTGTGTCTAAGTTTGAGTAGATGTCGTCAAACCCTCTCGATCTTGACCTACCAGCAACTACCTCACCTCCTCACATCCTATCAATAATATCCTCTCTTGAGAGTCATACCCAGCAAGGCATATCTCCATCTCACCAAAGATGGTCTTCAAAATCTTCTTTCCAAACTTGATCTTTCCTTCATCCAAGTTTGGCCTTGATAATTGCTTGCGTGATATGAATGCGAAGCGTTCATTCCTTATGTTGAGCATTAATTTTCTCAGGTTTTTACATTAATATGTGTGTTTTTATGTTACTTTTACGCAGGTAGGGTTGTGAGGCCGAGTATGAAGGAAATAGGCCAATGTGGATCATAATGCACTTATTTTGGAGGAGATCTTGCTAAAGTTCAAACGCGAAGACATAGGACAGGTGTGAGATGCTAGAGTGTGTTCCAACCTCCTCGCATTCGAGTGATCACATCCATTTGGAGGGGCACAAAGGTAGTCACACTCGCGCATTCTGACCTATGTATATAAGAACAAGAACCCACCAACATGTATATCATTGAAGAAGCAAGTGATTCAAGACGTGAACGTGTGCCCGTTTGCGTTACCCCGATGAAAATATGGAATTGGGAAGGTATTCAGGCCGAACTGTAGCAAAACATTATAGCTAGTACTGTAGCAGCACTGTTGCATCGATTAGGAAGCATAATAGAGGGTTCTTGCACTTGAAACGATTATCCTAGGTGAAGCATTATCCGAGTACCCCATCTTTATCGATTGCCTTGCCTCCTCCTTACTTTTGCTCTCTTACTTGTTGCTTTTAATTCCTGAGAATTGAATCATTATCACACTTATCATTGTTGATACCCCACATAGCTAAGAATCGAATTAAGTGTCTTTACTCCATACTCCCTGTGGATTCGATCCCGCTCACCCAGGATTATTACTTCGACAAACCCGTGCACTTGCGGGATATAAGCAAGGGGACCTTGTCAGGCCTTCAAAATCTTCAAACCTGATCTTCATTCATCCAAGTTTGGCCTTCATAATCTTCAAACTTAATCTTCATTCATCCATGTTTGGTTCATCAATATGTTTGTTACTAAACTTGATCTCCTTTCATTCAAGTTTAGCTTTTCAATATCTTCCAAGCATGATCTTCATTCATCCAAGCTTGGGCTTCAATTATATCCAAATATATTTGTGCCTTCAATATGATTTGTCCTTGAATAGCTTGTGTCTTCAAATAGCTATGGCTATAAATAACTTTGTCTTCTTAACTTGTTGTAATCATAGATATTCTTGTGTCTTCGAATAAATCTCTTTTCCAACGATTGTTGTATAGATATTCTTGACATGCCTTTTGCTTTATTTTGAAGGGAGATCTTCCAAGGTTGTTGCTCTTACCAAAGATAGCTCCACATGGTTTCTTGAGAGATCTTCCAAATATAGCACCAACCATGATCTTCTAGTCTTCAAGCCACATCATCATCCCTTGCCAAATCATCCTCTTACTTGTTAAATAATGACAACTTCAACTTCTAGCCCTAACAAGATTAATACAAATATTATCCCGTCATAAATAAATTGACAAATCATGTCTATTTATTACCTGACACATTTTATGAACACAGAGAGTTTAGTCCGTGCAAAAATCTAACAAATCCTAACGGAGAAAAACATTTTATATTTCAATTTTGGATTTGTTATTGACTCAAAGGCATAAAAAACTCTACGTGCAAGTTAATGAAAAATCTATGGTTTGATTGTGGAATTTTAATTTTAAAAAATTAAATTAATTATTATTTATTTATTTTCAAAATTAATGTGACTTAGGCAATCCTATGCAGGTTAAAAAAAATTGATCCTTGATTCTTTTTCTTTTAAAAGAAAGTCCAAGTAGGTATGGTTCTAAATAATTTTTTAAACATTAAGACAATGTTTTTAAATTTTTAAATGATTATATTTCAATTATTTGATTTTTTTAATCATCTCCAATTGAAAAGAATTAACTTAAGAGAAATCCAATTTGAAACAAGTGATTTGAATAAAAAACCAAATTGATTCACAAAATTTCTTCAAATCAGCACAGCTCTTTCATATTCTATGTAGTTTCCTTTTAGGGATAGTTGAGATTCATGTATTTCAAATTAGAGTGTAGGTTAACTTATTGAATTTTACATTGTACCAAGTATGGTTGGTTTCATATAACTAAAAATTAAATCGACTAGAAACAGAAAGGAAAACCCTTTTTAATTTAGAACATAACGAAAATGTATTTAATATTTTTGGTTTCTAATCTATTGCGATTTTGGATTATAAACAAATTACAAACTAAATATAAAACATATTTTTAGATAGAAACGGTTTGTTCAGATATTTTATAATATTTTAAAATTGGATATTATAACTTATATTGTGTCAAAACATTAAGTTTTATATTTATTTATTTAAAATATATAATAAATTATTTGTAAACATTAATTTCGTTTGAACAAAAAATATTTTATAAATAAAGCTATTTAAAGGATTATTATAAATATGTTCCATATCAAAAATTAAATAAGTTAGAAAATTATAAAACTTATTGTAAAAATATCTTATAAATTTATGGGTTATTTGGCATTATTTTTGTTTTTCAATTTTTTTTGTTTTTATTTCTTTTATGTTTCATTTTTCTTTTGTTTTTGTTTTGTTGTTAATTTTTTAAAAAACAAAAACATGTTTGGAGAGAAAAGTTGTATGTTCTGGAAAGCAATGAACACAAAATCATAAAATAAGTATTGTAAAATTCTGTATTATTTTTTTAATTTATAATTTTATAATTATTATATTTTTTTTATATTAGTACACAAAATTAACTTGTATTAGCAAACAAAGTTTTTTTATATATATTTTATAAAAAATATAAAAATAATGAGATGCTAAATTTTTATAAAACTATATTAATGACCAAAAAATGAACATATCATATATAGATCTTTTGTGATAATCAAAAAAGATTTAAAAAGGAAAAAAATAAAGGAGACTTCACAAGAAAAATCTAAAATCTCTAACCATCATTATATCAAATTTCCTAACTATCTTAAAAAATGACAAATAAATCTCAAAAAAGAGATGAGAGAAAATAAATTTTGAGATTGGCAAAAACCAAGAAAAAAATTATGAAGAAAAAACGAGGGTGCACCACTCGGATTAGTTATTAGTCACATTTGTCTAAACCATTAATGCTTATGATTGAAAGCTAGTAATTAATATGTTTAATGAGTTAGGCTAATATTTTGAAAATGTTTTCAAAATAGTTGAAAGCATAAAAATTATGTTTCCACTTTTTTGTTTTTTTTGAAAACATGGATGTTGTTTTCAAAATCTTTGGATACAAAAATATCTTGCTAAACATGTTTTTGTTATGTTGCTTCCAAAATTTTGAATTGACAACAAAAACAAAAATTTAAGAACAATACCAAACAACCCCTTAGTTATTCATAAATTTATCAAAAATAAAAAAATACATAGGCTATACTTAATTTTAAAGGCGTAATTATTTTTACTTATGCTTAAAGAAAATAATTAGAAATAAATTTAATATACTTCGCAACAAGAAAAGTTTCAAATTGGCACAAAAAAATTGGCATGAAAATAAGCAAAAAAATAATGCCAAACTAACTTTGGCATGGTATTTAGCACTCGATAAATATACGTGCCGATAGCACAAATGCCAAATATAATTTAGCATGGGTTTTTGATGGTGGACTTATTGAGGAATTAGCCTGCACTTTTCTGGAAAAATGGGACAAACCCTAATAGGGGTATTTTGGAAATTTCCTGAGTGGTGAACTTCAGGTGTTTTGAGGGTCCCATTAGATGGAAAATGGGTCAACAAGCACATCACTAGCTTGCCTTATGAGTCATGCCAATTTTTGGCTGAATTTCATCAGCATCGCCTCGAAAACAGGGATTTTGCCGTTTTAGGAAAGATTCGATTTGGTTTGGTTATATATTTGGCAACAAATTTCGGATTTGTACACCGTTTTTGCATTAGCTTGATTTTCTTAAATCTTTTATTTCTTTTTATAAATTGAAAACTTGCCATTTTTGGCAAATTTTAGATTTATCTCCTTTCAGGGTTTTATTTTACTAATTTCCCTTGGCATATTTACTGTAAGCCCTTGGGCTAAGTTTGGAAGTTGATTTTGATGAAGTAAAAGTGTTTCTTTTGATTTTTTCCTCTAAAATACCTGGGTATTCTTAGACTAAACAGGGTTTTAGTCCTTGTTGTTTGACTTGGGCATTCTCAAACTAAACAAGTGGTCAACCTTATCATTACTTGGCATTTGTTCGTTGCGTCAGTCGGTACCAGAGCTTCATTCGTTCTTGGAGGAGACATGGCACCTTGGTGTGAGCAAAATCTTCAAAAGATTTATGAGGGTGCTCAGATGACGCATTTGGAGTAAAAATTAGAGTAGAAATTGGGACAAATGATTGAACAGAAAGATGGATCTGCAAAAGGAGAATATAATGGAGCATCAGAACAAAAGGATGGTTGCGCTTATGGGCAATCAGGTACCAAACATCACCCAAACTAATGTAGATCGAGGCGATGAGGTGATTCGATTTAGGAGGGGTGCTGCGAAGTATGATTAGAGACGCTGGTTGGCGGGTATACGCACTGAGATTCTTGAATTCCACAAAAGCCTACAACAAGAGGAATTCCTTGTATGGGTGTTGACTGTGGAGGAAATTTTGGAGTTCAAAGGCTTGCCAAAAGATAAACATTTACCTTTAGTGGCAACAAGACTTCGGAACCGAGCCAACTGCATGGTGGTGGAAGCAGCTGAAATTGACATGAAGTAGTCTGGGAAAACAGAAGATTTATACATCGGGAGAAGATGAAGAATTTGCGTGTATAATTTTTTCTATAACCTCCAGAGGTTGATGTAACAAAGGCTACAGAATTTGAAGCAGGGAACCAGAATGGTGAATAACTATACCACTATATTTTACCTACTTCTGGCACTGAACGAGATCTAGGAGAAAGAGAATCAATTGGTGGCATGATATATTGGAGGTTTGAGGGTATATATTCTAGACACAATTTACAATTTTTATCCTATTTCTATATCTACGGCACACTAGCAGAGGGCTCTATAGGTAGAGAAGCAGTGGCGACGTAACCCTAGTTTTACTGGTGTAACTAGTGGTGGTAGCAACAACAGTCATCCTAGTAATGTGAAATGTGATGAAACAAGAGGGCTTATCATGAATGCCAACACAACAAATCAGTCCAGCAAGGCTAATAGTGGCACCTTTAGGTGTTTTGGCTGTGGAAAAGCAAGTCATACGCTATCAGAATGCAAAAACTGGCCGAGAAGAAAGTGCTTCTCATTGATGCAAAAAATCTTGAGGAGGAAGAAAACAAAATGGTTGTAGATAAGTAACCTGATGATGGGGAAAATGAGGAGTTTATCGAAGGAGATATGGTGTTGCATTGGTTGTTAGGCGGTCTTGTCTAACACCAAGGATTATTAAGGAGGATTGGTTAAGGACCAACATATTCCAGTCTACTTGTACCATATTGGGAAAGTATGTTGTTTTGTGATCGATGTAGGTAGTTGCGAGAATATCGTGTTTGCAAGAGCCGTTCAAAAATTGGGGATCAAAATCCTAGAGCATCCTAAACCTTACAAGCTTGCATGGCTCAAGAAGAGGGGCGAGGTAACTATGTCTCAATGTGCTCTGATCTCCTTTTCTATTAGATCTAAATACAAAGATGCCAAGTGGTGTGATGTGGTCGCTATCGATACGTGTCATTTTGCTGCTTAGGAGACCTTGGCAATATGATTGGAGGATCATGTATGATAATAGGACCAATGCTTACAACTTTACCAAAGACGGAGTGAAGATTGTGTTACTACCTAGCACTAGTAGAGATAACATTCAATTGAACCTTGCCAGGGATAGTACCAATCTACTAAAGGCGGAGACATAGGTTTCAGATCCAAGGAGGAAATATAAAGAATGTGGTGATCAAAGGCGTATGCATCTGGAGTTAGAAGTTGGCAATTATGTGTTAGTTGTCCTCACCAAAAAAAGATTCTCTGTAGGGGAGTACAACAAGTTGTCCGCCAAGAAAACTAGGCCAGTAGAGATCATTGAGAAGATCAACCCTAATGCTTACTGACTTAAGCTACCAAGCCATACCCTGATGCTAGATGTGTTCAATGGCAAGCACATAGTACCCTACTATGGTGATTCCTCAGATAATGAAAATTCGAGGGTGAATTCTGCTCAACCTATGGGGAATGATGCGGGGCGTATTGAAGAGGTAGCTTATACTTTTCTGGAAAAATGGGACAAACCCTAATAGGGGTATTTTGATAATTTTTTTAGTGGTGAAGTTTAGAACTTTTGAGGGTCCCATTTGATGGAAAATGGGTCAATAAGCACAAGTCACTAGCTTGCCTTGTGAGTTGTGCCAATTTTTGGCCGAATTCCATCATCTTGGCCTCAAAAACAGGGATTTTGTCATTTTAGGAAAGATTTGATTTGGTTATATCTTAGGCTACCAATCTTGGATTTGTACACCATTTTGGGCATTAGCTTTATTTTGTTAAATCTTTTATTTTCCTGTTGTAAATTGAAAACTTGCTGTTTTTGGTAATTTTTTTTTATTTGTCTCCTTTTAGGGTTTATTTTACTGATTTTCCTTGGTCTATTTATTGAAAGCCTTTGGGATAAATTCAGTAGTTGATTTTGATAAAATAAAAGTGTTTCTTCTAATTTTTTCCTCTAAAATCACTGGGTATTCTCAGACTAAAAAGGGTTTTAGTCTTTATTGTTTGACTTGCGCATTTTTAGACTAAACAAGTCATCAACCTTATCATTACTTGGCATTTGTTCACTATGTCATTTTTTGCTCACTACGGTGCCAAACATTATCACCGTTTCCTACTAACATGACAAACATTATTATAGGTTTTTGGCATGGACTTTAGTTTGGTATCTGAGACGGTTCTTAGTATGGATTTTTGGGTTCACTATTTGCCAAGGTTTTTATCACAATTTTTTTTGGTTCAGCATTTATCACGACCTTTTTACATTTTTTTGCATGCCATTTGGTATAGTTTTTAACATGATTTTTGGCACGGCATTTGCATAATTTTTTTTTCATTTGTGAAAAAAATAAATATATATATATAATTAATTTTAATGAAATATATCTTATATTTTATATTAATTTATGAGCAAGATGGATAAAAGTGTTATTACAATCATAAATTCACCAAATCCTTCGACAAGACAATTCAATAAAACTCTAACATATATTATCATTTATGTCTTGAGGAGGATTATTTACCGCATGTATAATAGTGCAAGGTCCAAAATTGTTCATTGGCATATAATTGGCCATTTGTAGTTGGCGTGACAGGTGGTGTGAAAGTGGTAACTTGCATATTAAACAGATCAATACTTTGAACAGGAGTGTCAATAAGATCAACTCAAACTTGACAGTGTATGTGTAAATTTTTATGACATAAATAAACTAATCATATTGTGAAATCAGAATTTAATAAGAAAACATAATAAGTCTAAGATGAAGTCTATTGCACCTGTTATGCAATTGATCCAATGCTTCATGGTGTCATATTAAAAAAAATTAATTTCCATGTGGCAACCTTTGACATGTGGATAACATAAAGCCGAAGGCATATAAATCATTAATATCCACCTTATCATTAATTAATTTGATAAACAAAAGACAAGACTCTAATGAATATATTAAAATACGAAGACCAAATTAATTTTACACCCAATATTTGCATATAATTGAAAGGTAATTGTTTTCAATAAGTTATGTGTTAATGTTGAATGAGATAATTAATTGCTTAAAGTATTTAAAGTTTCAACAAAACACTACAAGAAAAATGGTTAATTGGGCATGGTAAAATTGACATGGAAATAAGCTTAAAACTATGTCAAACTGACTTTGGCACATTATTTGGCATGGAAAAATAATTGTCCCTAAAGAATAAGATCTTGTCTAGCTTGGTCATGCCAAAAGTACATGGGCACATTCTTTAGGATATTTCATACGCACAAGGAATACGGACTAAGAGTGAAGTTTTTATTGAGCATTCATTTGATTTATGCACTGACCATTCAGAGTCTCCCTGCACTTTAAAAAATTCCTACTTTGCCAAGATCATAGGTCATGCACTCATCTTCTTCTGTATAGGGTGAGCGTGTTTTCTTGAGGGCAAGCAATTATTCATATTTTGGGATATTTGATGAGTGCATTTTATACACATATTTTGTATTCCTCTTATTCATATTTTGCTTGTCTTCTTGCATGTGTTTATATATTTTAGTACTATTTTGGGTATCTTTGCATTTTGGATGCAGATTACCAGCTCTTGGTGTCAAAAGAAGAAGCATTGGAGCAAAATTGGCATCAAAAGAACCAAGTTGCAAATAGCCAGAGCAAGCATGGCCTAAGCACAACCGTGCTTTTGAGCCGTGCAGATTGCTAGACTTCAAAAAATATTCAAAAGATGAAGAGCACATTTTTTGTTCCCTAGAGCACGGTCATGCTTATGAAAACATGGCCTAAGAAATGGCATACTTTTAGGCCATGCACTCTACTGTCTAGTAGAAACATTATTGATGCTGAACCCTAGACCCATCTGTAAAGAGCACGACTAAAAAGCATTGCCCAAGAAGGCCATGCTTGGGTCGAAAACTCCTTTTTAAGTCCCAAAGATAGGGTTTCAAAGGAGAGTTTGGCTTAGGGATTTGGGGTGACTTTGAGGCAATCTTCACCGCCATCCTTCTGGAGATTAGAACAATGATTGAGAAGCATGATTCAAAGTGGAGCTTTGCCATCAGATTGTTCCTACAAGTTCAATTGGATATATTGAAAAGCAATATGGAGTCTATGGATCTGTATTTGATTGTTTTATTTGTCTTTTCCATATTGTGTAAACCTATGAGGGGCTAAACGTATCCGTTGCCACGGATTCATGAGCCCATGTGTGAATTTGTATTTTGATTTACTTTCTTGCAATGAGTATGGATTTCTATTGGTTTCTATGTTACAACTCATTTTATATAATTGGATGTGCATGATTCACGTAGATATGATTATAGATCTTGGCGTGTGACCGTAGTTGTAATCAGCATAGGTAATTGCAAAATTGGTCATGCATGATTCCTGTAGATATGGTTGTAGATCTTGCCATATTTGATAACCATAGATATGACATTGCTTGTGAGCACAAGTAGAATTCATAGGATGTACCAGATAGTCATTGCCGGAGAGTCATTACTTATTGCACTAGGATATTGATCCGGGCCGCTACTACCCATCATTACTATTTGCTTATTTCATTCCATGATCTCCTATCTTCTTTTCTCTTCTCTTACCTTTCTTAGATTCATAGATTAGAACCTTTAACCAATCAATGAGCTTACTAGATATTAGAAGATTAACTAGTACCAAAAGTGATGTACTCTCCACAAGTGTACCCCACTAGGAGTAGGGTCGTCAAACCTCAGGGGCCAGACTTGAAATTCTAATTCTTCTTCTATCTCTTGTTAAGATAAAGTAGGGTTTGATTTAAAAAGTAAAATAAAACAAGTAAGAAAGAACAGGAGAAGATAATAGGTAGATTAGGATTGAGAATTTCAACATCAAGAGAGGAATGCCCCAGGACGATTCCTATGAGTTATAGCATGCTAACTGACTTATAATTCCTACTAGGTACATTCTATCGTTCTAGTGTGTGCTCAGAAGCAATGTTGCATCTATGGTTCTCAAATACACCAAGTTTTGCTAGGACAACTGTGGTTTATATACAATGAGTTTTGCAGTCACACAAGGAAACTACCTCCATGGCAATCCACACACCAAGTTTTACCCAAGCTATTGTACAAATCAAACACATCAAGTTATGCAAACACAAGATTAAATACAAGAAACCAAAATAACTCCGTAGAAGATTAGAAGAGAGTATTCAAAGCATACAAAGGACCATAGTTCAACATCTCGGGGCACAATGGATGGTTAGCCCCTCATAGGTGGGTACAACATAGAATAAGCAATAAAAGATCAAAAGAAAGAAGATATGAATCCCTTCTTCTCAAGAACTCTTCCTGGTTGAGGTCCATATGCTAACCCAACTTCCCTTGTTCCTCTGACTCATCCTTGATCTCTTTAGATAGAGTGGAAAAGCTTGATCTTCGACATCATGAAAGTCTTCTCGGTAGAGAAGAAAAATCCGCGAATAAAGATGAGGTGAAACCCTAGAAATCTGGAGTTATATGGCTAATTTCGGGCTCGACATGGTCTGAGCACAGTTGTGGTTGGACCGCACTCTCATTAAGAATTTTGAGTGAACCAGTTAAGTGCTAGCCTAGAATAATTAGTGGGAGGAGCGCGGTCATGCTCTGTCTGTGATCTTCTTATGCACAATTATGCTAGGACCCTTCAAAGCGTGCTTCCCCTGTTTAGTTGAAGATAAGTCAAGATTGAGATTTTCAGGGGGAGAGGCACGATTGTGCTTAGATCGTGCTTCTCCTGAGAGCACCTTCATGCTTGATATTCCGGGGGACAAAGCACGATCTTCACGCTGAGATATTCCGGGGGACAAAGCACGATCATGCTCTGCCCGTGTCAGTCTTGAGCACTTAGCAAAATCTTCACTCTTTTACTCATTTACTCCCGGATTTAACTCCAAGTTGGTTCGTGCTCTAAATTCCTGAATAGGGAACAAATATACCTAGAATAGCATCTCATATAAACAAAATTGTTCTAAACAACAAGAAAATGAACGGATTGAGGGTAAGTAAACTTGATATTATTACTAAAAATGGTGGGTGGTATCTTTATACACATTAGAGGTAGCGTTCTCTTCCAGTAGTCATCAAATGTACACTTGTAATGCCTAAAATTCAACAACTCAAAAGTGGCTTTCACTCTACTAGGGTGATAGATCTTTCTACAATCTTTTTACAAAACCAAAAATACAAAACTGGACTGGTAGGGAATTCCTATTAAGGAATCTGACTTCTCATATATATATATATATATTAAAGGTTATCAGGCTCCATAATTAGGGCAAAGTGATTAAATTTTAGGTCTTTAAATTAAAATTAAGTCTAAAGTTTGGCTCCAACAGCTACTAACACACACATGTCCCCCTAAATTTAAGAATTTCCAATAGAACAATCATAGACCATCATTAGTAAAGCACTCATCCAACAAAGACAAGCGTGCAACCCTCCCTCACACTTGAATGTCATATTAACCTCAATGTAAAGATGTATGACATGCAACACAAAAATAAAGAACAAAAATTGAAAGAGGAGGTTCATGCGACTTCCTTGAACATGGAGAGTGATGCTGCTACTCTCAACATGTGTGCTATTAATCAAAACCACAATTTCTCAAACACGGAGAGTAATGTTGCCGTTCTTAAAGTGGTGCCAACTCCAAGCACCCACACAATCCCTGAGATGAATGGAGACACACAAGTAAAGTTCACAAAAATAATAAAAAGATAAACTGAAATAGAACAACTAAAAGTAAACAAACTAAAATGTCGGTATAGCAGGGGACTCCCCTTGCTAACTGAACTACAATGTCCACAAAAGTAAAAGATAATAACATGATACTAAAACTAAAACATAAAATTGCAGCTTTGTAGTTAGAATGGGTCGCTTTTGGTCTAAGAATCATCACAGGTGGAGAAAAGGAGGATGCACAATGGTCTATAATGCGCTGTAGGCTCACCCCGAGTTATTGAAGGTTAGGATGCTCCGCTAGTAACAAGGGCAAATCCGCATGGGAGTTCTCGGTAGTCACGGCTGGTTATGGAATAACAAGACCCGCCTTGTACAAGCTACTGAAATATATAGGGTTAGATCCACCGGCAATGGATAAGTGCTCCAAATTTTCCAAAAGACTTTTTCCCCTAATGAGTGGTGTAATATATGTAGCGACAAAGATGGTATGCCCCGTGGTGTCTGTGGGCTAATAATGGAAAGAGTTGGCGATGATAAATCCCAAGTGGTATAGAGTCTTATCAATCATGCTAAACAGGTATTGAAACTCTGGGATAGTGATATTATTGGTACCATGATTCTGACTGGTAATGGTGCCACTAAGAAAAGCATTAACAAATCAAAGAGCGGGAGACTTGAGAATAGAAGTTGTAGTGATGCTCGACCAGAAAGGGTGGCCCCAATTGCTCAACCTACTCTAATGAGAAAAATGAGATTCCCCAAGCGGAGGCGAGGACAAAAGTTTGCGATATTCCTCAGTCACTATATAGTATCGCTTGTAAATACCCATGAAGAGAGCGAGCTCGGTGTAACTAAGATGATATTCCTGCCCTCTTTGCTTGAACCGAATGGTGTGGGTATCATCCCAAGTGTCAATGCCTTGACACCTCTCGAAAGTGGCAAGGAACTCAAGTGTCAATTTACCATAGCTTGGCTCATCGACAGAGAGAACCTTGCACCAAGCTTTGACATCTAACAATTGTTCGACCTCATCCCTTAACCTAGCCATGTGCAATGAATCCCAATTGATAATGCGTAAGGTCCCGAACACCCACGTGGAGAGATGGGAATGACATCATAGTAAGTCTGAGATTTGAGGAGTGCCCATATTTAACTGTGATTGAACTCAGTTGGTTCCTAAGGCCCTGATATTATTTGTAAAAGAAGACAACTTTATTAGTCCTAAAAGGTGAAAATTAGGAGAGACATGGTGGTGCAAGGAGTATGCTAATCGTGCTCAACATGAAAGCAAGGGCACGATCATTCTCTAAATAGGACATGAACGTGCTTTGAGTTACCATCGTCCCCAGAGGTCCAACGCAGTACATGCTCAAAAACAAAGAGATATTCGGAAGAAAAACAAGAGTAATCGAGCACAAAATAGTGAGACCCGAGAAAAATTCAGAAGATGGGAAACCAAAATATAAATTCACAAGCAAGACACAACCAGTGGCTTATTGGAATCAGAGATGAAGACTGGGGAAAAGAAGAAGCGGGCATGACCAAATGCTGGTCAACCACTTGAATTCCTCTGAGATTGGATGAATAAGAGGATGAGGAAAGGGGGAAAAAAGTTTAAGAGTCAAAGGTGATGGGAGGACCTTGGTGATGAATGGGCCGAAAAAGAGACATGGGAAAGGCACAACCATTTGCATCACAGCACGGGTGAAGTGCGCTCGTAAGCGGGTACGAGAATTAAGATGGGCACTACTGCGCAAAGCACGGTCATGCTAAAAGTGTGCTCCTCCCCCTAATTTTCTTAGGGAATGTTCTCACTATACCTAAGGGAGAGGCACGATAATATAAAGGGCCTGTAGGCTGTACTCACCGATAGGGCACGATTGTGCTCAGGCCATGGTCGCCTCAGAATGCTTCAAAAACTATGACAAGATTCCCTTGCGTATATCCCGCAAGTACACGGGTTTGTCGAAGTAATAATCCCGGGTGAGCGGGTATCGAATCCACAGGGAGTAGGGAGTAAAGACACTTAATTCGATTCTTAGCTATGTGGAATATCAACAATGATAAGTGTGACAATGATTCAATTCTCAACAATTAAAAGCAACAAGTAAGAGAGCAAAAGTAAGGAGGAGGTAAGGCAATCGATAAAGATGGGGTACTCGGATGATGCTTCACCTAGGATAATCGCTTCAAGTGCAAGAACTCTCTATTATGCTTCCTAATCAATGCAATGGTGAGTCGTGGAAATCCTTACATACATAGTCCCAAATCTAAGGTCAACTATGCCTAACTCTATTCATGTCCCGGAGGAGAGATTAAATAACCTCTCAACCTCGCACTCGAATAAAGTTGCAATGAGCTCTAGGGATTCCAGGTGATAAATCTCTTCCTAATTATAGACCTAACCCTTTGGTCCAAGCGGAAGGTCTCTAACTACAATTAAGCCCTAGATACTAAGATCCCTTCAACGCTTCACTCCGTTGCACGCGCAACTAAGCCCCAGTGGAGATTCATCGCTTAGACCATTCACTCTATTATGGCCGCAAAGAACTCGAGGAACGGGGGTAGAATCTATCACGTCAGAGGGGAAAGGGGATGCTCTTGTACCTCTCGACTCACCCTCTCAATCCTCTCCAACCTAGCTTTGTCTAACGCTCGTAGTGTGTCACTCACTCACAAGGTTACCAATAAGAACTCTCAACCCTAGTGTCACTCTAGGGGAAATGTTCATACAATCAAGCATTTAAGGTTGGAACTCACAATAAACATCAATTTATTGAAAGCATAATAAAGAAGTTCAATGAAACGAATACATCCTAGGGTTCACAATCACCCAAGTACCCACTAGGGGTTTAGCACTCCATGGAGCTAAGTACAATCAAAGAAATCGAATATAAAAGCAATGAATCCATAAATAAACCCCCTCGATGGTCGTGTCGATGGTCTTGTGGAGAATCCTCTACTCGTCGCAAGGGATCCTTTGTCCGGCCTAGAATACACCTCGCCGGATCGATGCCGACGAAAGCTCTCCCAATAACCTTCTTCCAAATGACACGCGATGTCAGAGCCATAGAACCTCTCCAAAACCCTAGCCAATACCCCTCAAAATCCTAGCCGAAGCCCTCTCTCAAGTTGGGGAAAAGATGGAGAAAATAATACCAAAATCGGGGCTAAATCGGCTTTAAATAGGGCTGGAATCGGGCGACTCCACGGGCGTGGACAGTACACGCGCCCTTGCGGAATTTCCACACGGCCGTGGATAATTTCCACACGCCCATGTGGATTCTCTGTTTCTCTGATTTCTCGGCCGGCTGTGAACAGTGCTACTACAGTACATGCTACAGTTTTGCTACATTGCTCTGCTACAGTCTTCGACCTGAATAACTTCCCAATTCCATATTTTCATCGGGGTAACGCAAACGTGCACACGTTTACGTCGTGAATCACTTGCTTCTTCAATAATGTACGCGTTGGTGGATCTCTTGTTCTTATATGAATAAATCAGAATGCTCGAGTGTGACTGCCTTTGTGCCCCTCCAGATGTATGTGCTCACTCGAATGCGAGGAGGGTGGCACACACTCTAGCATCTCACACCTGACCTATGTCTTCGCATTTGAACCTTAGCAAGATTTCCTCCAAAATATATGCATTATGATCCACATTGGCCTATTTCCTTCATACTCGGCCTCACAATCCTACCTGCATAAAAGTAACATAAAAACACACATATTAGTGTAAAAACCTGAGAAAAGTAATGCTCAACATAAGGAATGAACACTTCGCATTCATATCGCACAAGCACTTATCAAACTATAAATAAAGAAAATCAGGGGCACAATCAGGGGCTTTCTTAGCCCGTGCTCGGCTTGAAAAATTCCAGGGCAAAGCCTATCCTCCTCCGAGACAACCAACAAAAACAACTGAGGCAACAAAAAGGTATTGCAAACATGCCGAATGAAAACCAACAATGCCACAAGAGATCAAAAATCACAATGAACACCAGATCTGAATAATAAACGAAAAGAAAACAACAACAATAAGTGTACCAAACACAATCACAAGGAAAACAAAACACATGGGCTGCCTTCCAAGAAATACTTGTTTAATGTCACTAGCTTGACATACTTGTTCAACTGGGGGGTCATGAAAGTAAGAATGCGTTGGCAACTGTGGAAGGAGATTGCTCTTCTCATATTGCATACTGCTTCAAATGATGCCCATTAACTTTAAAAGTCCCGTTAATAGGGTGAAAAATTTCCATCGCACCATGAGAAATGTCTACGTGACCGTGTAGGGTCCCGCCTAACAAGATTTTAGTTTTCCTGAGAAAAGCTTCAATCTTGAGTTAAAAAGGAGAACCGGCTCCCTGACTTGAAATTGCTTATCCTTCCTAAAATGGTTCACACACCCATTTCGTATGTGTACCGCAAGTGCACAGGTTGTTGAAGTAATAAAGTACCCAACGGGTGGGTAGTCGAGTCCACAAGGAATAGATATCTAGAAACAAGAAGTTTGCTACTTAGCTAAAATGAAAATCGATTGGTGATTGTGATTCCAACTATTAATGAAAATAAATGAGAAGAAAAGAGAGTAAGCAAGAGTAATTAGAAGGAATAACAAATGGTAAAATGGGGTACTCGCACAATGCTCACCCTAGGACTATTGTTTCAAGTGCAAGACTAATATTATGCTTCCTAATTAAAGTTTAATGAGTCATGGAAATCCAAAGGTACACGGTCCCAAACCAAAGGTCAACCGTGACTAGCCCTCTATACTATGCCCGAGTGGAAAGGGATACTCTCAACACCTCACATTGTGTGGGACTGCTTGAGGCTCTAGGGACTCCAAGTCATAAACCCTATTTCCTAATCTAGAACAAACCCTTTCTTCGAGGGAAAAGATCCCCAATCACAATTTAGCCCAGCATAAATGATGTCTTAATACTTCATTATCACTCAAGCAACTAAGCCCAGCGGAGAAGATCTCTTAACACTTCACTCTATCGTGATTGCAAAAGAATTCTTGGAACATGGAGGTAGTATAAATCACATCGGTGGGGAAAAGGGACGTTCGGCTACCTCTTGACTCACCCTCTCAACCCTCTTCAATTTTGCTAAGTCTAACCTTAATGAAATGTCACTAATTGAAAATGTTGTCTAGATGGATTCTCAACCCTAGTGTCACTTCAAGGGAAAATCGAACAAATAATCACACAAGATTGAAACTCAATTAAAACATCAATTAAAGGCAATACAATAGAAGTTATTAAAACAAATTCATCCTAGGGTTTACAACTACAAGAGCCCACTAGGGGTTTAGCGCTCGATGGAGCAATACAAAATCAAAGATGAAATCAAAAGTGAATGTAGAAACTCCATAAAGAAAAGCCCCATTGCTTTCCATGATGATGGTCCTGAACAGCCACTTCTTCTTTCAATAAATACTCCTCCGTCGAGCCTAGGGCACACCTTGCCGAATCAATGCCGTTGAAAGCTGCACCAATAACTCTCCTTCGAAGGAAATCATTGTTAAATTCATAGAAATGCTCCAAAATCCCAGCAAAAGCCTCTCCAAGCCATAGCCATGCTCTCTGCAAAAGATAGCAAAAGGATTCCCCAAGAGATATCTCAAAGCAGTATTCAAAGGGATGAAATCAAGATTTCATACGCCTTTGTGCAAATTTCACACAAGCATGTGAATTTTTAGGCTTTTCATTTTCTGTGCGCTGTGAACAGTAACTGCTACAGTTCTTTGCTACAATGCTCCTGAAATCATCTTCTTCCATTAAGGCCGCATGGTTGGGCACACATCCATGCAGTAAATCATGTCGCATCTTCATTTTAAACACATTGACAAAGCTCTTGACAATATTACACAAGTTGGAGCATATATGTGTGACTGCGTTTCTGCCCCTCCAATTTGTAGATTCACTTGAACATTTGGGAGGTTGGCACACACCCATATGCCTATGATCACAACTTGTAGCTTGATCCTTCTTTGGTATAAGAGATTCCTCAAAAATTGCGTTCATGATCTATATTTGCTTTTTTTCTTCCAAACTTGTCTCCACAACCCTAAATGAATCAAAAGAACACAAATACACATGAATGAACCATAAAACCTGATAAAAAGTGATACTCAATGTAAGAATAGTATACTTAATAATACTTATACTCAAGCATTTATCAATGGTCATCATGAATCCTTCTAGTTTTCTCTTTGTAAAGTAACGAATTTTCCAAAAACATTTAATCTATGCACTTCTAGCTCATTCAACTAGTATTTTCGTTTTCTCTATGCATCTCCCATGTTCAGGTTCAATAGTTTGATTGCCCAATATGCTTGCTGCTCTAACTTGACAGGCAGATGACACACCTTGCCATAAACGAAATGGCAGGGTGTGTACCTGGTGGAAGTTTTATATGCTGTTCGATAAGCCCAAAGAGCGTTATCTAACCATTCTAACCAATTTCATATGTTATGATGTACAGTCTTCTCAAGAATTCTCTTTAGATTGTGATTTGTAACTTCAACCTGACCACTCAATTGGGGATGACATGCAATGGCGATACGATGGTTAACACCATATTTTTTCATCACCTTTTCAAATTGAGTGTTGCAAAAGTGAGTTCCCAGATCACTGATGATTGCTCTAGGAGTACCGTATTAGGAAAATAACTTCATAAAAAACTTGACCACCACCCATGCATCATTTGGGGGTAGGGCCTGTGCTTCTACCCACTTGGATATATAATCAACTGCCAATAACACATATCTATTTCCATTTGAGTTAGGATAAAGGTCCCATGAAATCAATTCTCCCAAACATTGAAAACCTCACATTGCTGGATGGGAGTCTATCTCATTTCATCAAACTTGGACAAATTTTCACTTCTTTGATATTGATCACAAGCCTTAGCAAATTTTTTAGCATCACCAAAAAGTGATAGCCAGAAGAAACTAACTTGTAACTGTTAGGTAATATCGCAAAAAACAAATAACATTAAAAGGGCATGCGGAAGCAATAATATATTTGCAATTTATTCTAATTGTTTTAATGAGCACCGTAATTTAATTAAAAGGCCTAGAAAATTACCTCTTGATGATTTTCTTACTTTTGATGCGCCGAACTTATTTCTCGGATTGTCGTAGATCTCCTAGCGGCGAACGAAAGTTCCACGCCTCTAGATCACACGCCGGAATTAAGAGACAATCTCCTCTTCTTCTCCAAATAGTGGCTAGGGTTAGAGAGGAAGAGAGAGCTAGGGGATTTTCTCACTAGAGAATTAGTTGAGACTATTCTTTAGTTGAAAGGAGTCATATTTATAGAAACTTCATAAAACATGATAAATATTATTCAATTATGAGTTCTATTCGAAATATGAACCTTCATAACATGATAAACATCATTCAATTATGAAGTCCTATTCAAAATATGAACCTTCATAATATGATAAACATTACCATAGAAGTTCTATTTGAAATATGAGTCCTAATCTAACAAAAACCACTTTTATCTTTGAGCCCTCATAATTTTGATTATCTATTCGACTCTATCAAATTAAAATCAAAATTTAAACTTAAGACAAAAACCCTAGATCAATTTACAATTTCACTCATCCCATGAAGTAAAATTATAAATTGACAATTTTACCCTTGTACTCAAAATGAGACTGATTCTTTATCCCTCTAAGCGTGACTCCCTAGGTTTGTTTCGATTGGCAATGGGAGGATACCAAAGGATGTGGGTAACACCTAGCCAGCCCCGTAGCCCCACGTTGTAGCCCAATTGAACACGAATGAGTAGATCATTACGAACCTTTCCGATTATTATTACCATATGTGTATAAACCTTTTGTTCTTGTATCCCAACCTAGTGAGAGCCTTGGTAATTGTCAAACTCACTGAACTCGATCATATGCAAATAACTATAGTGGGGTGAGATTACCAAACTACCCTTCGTGTCCCACACGATTAGTTTGACTGCCTTGGCCAAGGTCTTCTAATCTCACATACTTATAGTCGCATAGGATACTGACTCGTTTACTTCCAAGAGAACGAATTCATTTTTGGTGATCACTCACAACTGCTACCTGCTCGACATAGTCGCACTTCAAGGTTGGCCCTACCAAAAGGTGAACTGAGCCTAACAACTCTAGTAACAGACTAGACGTCACAAGTACATTGTGATCATGATACCTCAGGTCTAAGGTCCACTCATATGATCATAACCAACAATCCCAATCATTGACTGTTACAGAGTAAAACCCATGTGATTGGATTGTTACGAGTCATGTTCGAATACACCAATTCCCAATGATGTATTTATGACATATGCTCCCACTATTCCATAGTGTTCAACTAGCACCCTTTGTCAAAGTATATGTCATACAAATCCTTACGAACCTTTAAGGCCCAATTAAAGATTCTCTGATTTGAGAACTATTTAAGTGTATAAGTACCAAACTCTTCTAGTGCTTTTCTCTTTATCCCACAAAGAGTAGAAGATTTAACTTAATACACATGGACTATGATATTCAAAACTAATTATAATGCCATCACAAGATTTATATGAACATCAAAATAAATGCCTACTAAATTAGAATGTATAATACAAATGAAATGCCCTAATACAAGTATTCTCATTGGCATTCGAGGGCATAATCCTAACAGTAACACCTTCTCAGCTGTATGATTCGAACTAAAGATACCTCCTACAATTCTCGAATGGCAGTACTTCAATATTTCCCATCCCTCTGAATGTGAGACACAACATTGCACCACCATATCGGCACATATTCTTTGTCGTTTTTCTTCATTTCTCATCATCTACACTGCTCTTCTACCTCTTTCAACTTGTTTCTTATGGTTTATATAAGGTTTCACAATCTATTTCACTAATCTTCATCGATTAAATTTTCGAAGCCCTAACATGTGTTTTGAAGCAATCTTGACTTTTCTTTTCTATTTTGTATTTTTCCTAGCTTCAAACAATGGGGAATGATGTTTGGTGGTTTGAACTTTAATTTATTTGAATTTTGAGCAATTACTTGTAAATTTTATGCTCCAAAAATAAGGGGAAACTCTTGCTCTTTTGATAAGTGCTTGTGTATAATTATGACGAAGTATACTTTTCTTATATTGAGCATCACTTTCATTAGATTTTATGGCTCATTCTTGTGTACTTATGTTCTTTTGATACAATGATTTGCTACTATAGCAGTTACTATAGCAAAATTACCCATAGTCGCAATGTACTTTAAATACATACAAACTCATGGTGGCAAAATTACCCAAGCATCACAGTGCGCAGGAAAATCAAAGCATGGAAATCCACTTGCCCGCATGGAATGTCCACAAAGGTGTGTGGATGCCCGATTTCAGCCCTTTAAATACTGCTTTGAGGGTTAATTTTGGGGATGTTTTTCATATCTTTTGCATATCTTTTGTGAAGAGCGCGGCTAGGGTTTGGGGAGATTTTTACTTGGATTTTCGAGCATTCTTATGGTATTTGACAACAATTTTCTTTTGAGGAGGGTTATTGGGGGAGCTTCAGATGGCTTGGATTCAGTAGAGTGTGCCTTAAGCTTGACGAAGGAGTCTTTGGAGAAAACGAGAGACCTTTGGAAGACCATCGACACAGATGACAATGGGGTTATCTCTATGCATTGCTTGCACTTATTTTTTATTTCATCTTTGACTTTGTATTGCACCATGGAGAGCTAAACTCCTAGTGGGTCCTTGGACTTGTAAACCCTAGGATGATTTTGTTTCATTGACTTCTATTATGTTTCCATTAATTAATGTTTTAATTGAGTTTCAATCTTGTGTGTGTTTTTTTTTTATTTCATTTTCCTTTAGAGTGACATTACGGTTAAGAATCCATCTAGGTAACCATTTGAAGGGGTGACAATTTCATTAGGGTTAGACTTAGTAAGGTTGAAGAGGGTTGAGAGGGTGACTCGAGAGGTAGCGGAACGTCTCCTTTCCCCTCTGACTTGATTTATCCTACCTTCATGTTCCAAGAGTTTTTTACGATCATGATAGAGGAAAGTGCTAAGAGACTGAACTCAACTGGGGTTTAGTTATGCGAGCAACAAAGTGAAGTATTGATTAATCTTTAGTGCTAGGGCTTAATCATGATTAGGGGGCTTCCACCTGGAACAAAAGGATTAGATCTAGGTTAGGAAATAGGGTTTATCACTTGGAATCCCTAAAGCTTCAAGCAGTCCCACATAGTGTGAAGTGTTGAGAGTATCCCTTTCTGCCGGGATATAGTATTAAGTCTCAGTACGGTTGACCTTAGGTTTGGGACCGTGTGCCTTTGGGTCTCCATGAGTCATTAAACTTCAAACATGAGGCATAATGTTAGTCTTGCACTTGAAACAATAGTCCTACAGTGAGCACTATCCGAGTGCCCGATTTTACCAACAATTACCTCTCTTTATTCCTCTTGCTTTCTCTTTTCTCTTTCACTTTTATTTGCATTGATATTTTGATTCAACATCACAAATCAGTTTTCACTTTAGCTAAATAGCAATACTCTTGTTCTGAACATCTATTCCATGTGGATTCGGCTACCCACTCACCGGGATATTTTATTACTTCGATGACCCTCCACTTGCGGCACACACATGCAAGGGGTTTGTCAAGTTTTTGGTGCCATTTTTAGGGAAAAGGTATTTTGGAAGCGTTTGCACTTTGCTATTTTAGCTATTTCACACTTTCTTATCCTCCCGTTATTTTGATTTGTTTTTCTTTCTTTGATTCTAGCTCAAGGGTCGAACCTGGGGTAACCTTTTGACATTAGTTGAAGGTGATCCGGAAATTGGAAGAAGAACTCATAAACGGGGAAAGAAACCTGTGTAAGAACAACGAAATCAAGCTGAGGTAGATGTTGAAGGGTCTGATAATATGGCTAAACAACATAAACAACAAATGGCACTCTCATATTATGCAAGCACCACAGTTCTTGGCATGCAATCTAGTATTGTGATGCCACCAATCACAGCTCAGAGTTTTGAGCTTAAGCCATGCTTCATCTAAATGTTACAGTAGTCGGCATAGTTTAATGGTTTGGCCTATGAAGATCCCAACAACCATATTGAGAATTTCTTGGAAGTGTGCGACATGCACAAGATTAATAGGGTCACAGATGATGCCATAAAGTTGAGGGCCTTTCCATTTTCCTTGAAGTGGAGAGAAAAATAGTGGTTACACTTATTACCTTGAGCATCGATCACTACTTGGGAGGAGACGGTGGAAGCTTTTCTAGCTCGATATTTCCATACTGGAAAATTTGTGAAGCTCGTGAATGAAATATTCTCTTTTGTGCAAGTGGATGATTATCCATACATTCTACAATGGTTTGAACGCAAGCATGAAGCAATTACTTGATGCTGCAACATGAGGTACCTTTGGCAGTAAAACCCCATAAGAAGCCTGACAGCTCATTGAAGAAATGGCTATGAATAGTAACATCATTGGTAGCCCAGGTTGAGTTCTTGAGCAAGAAGTTAGACATTATAACTTCTCCTAGATTGGCAGCAGTGATGAGTTGCACTGGGTGTGGGGAGGACATGCTTTATCTGATTGCTTGATGCTCTTGGTGGTACAACTTCAGTGGAACAGGTAGATTTTGTCGGAAATGCAATGAAAGGTCAAGGAAATCCGTATAGCATTATATACAATCCAGGGTGGAGAAATCACCCAAACCTTTCTTGGAGGAATCAGGGGCAACTAAAGACTACTAAACCACCGGGTTTCCAACAACAACGAGCCCCAAATATGGAGAACAAAGTTTCATAGTTGGAGAACAAGATGAGAGAAGCTGATTTGCTTACCCGCAAGTGTACAGGATTGCCAAGTAATACCCTGTGATTATTACAGGGGTTGTATTCCACGGGGTTAAGAAGCTCTTATTACTCCTCCATCACCTATTATCTAACCTTACAACTTAAGCATGATTTATGACTCTAACAAGAACAATATTATAAACAACTCACAAGAATAAAAATTATAAGAAACACAGGAGATCACAAGAGAAATGATGAGATAAAGAGGCCTAGAGATAAGGATCCCCTTAAGGGCTCATCATGATACCTGGATGCACAGTAATAGCAAGGCAGGGGTGACTTATACTGAAAGATCTCAAGATTAGTCCAATCCCAATTTCTCGGCGATTGAACCCTAATCCCATACGAATGTCAATAAGGATCTCTCCCTAATCACATTCCTACGAACGCATTAAGTGTAGGGAAATCCTGCAATAAGGACATACTTACCCTATGTCTATCCTTAATAATTGGAGGGGCTACTGACATCCAATTTCTCAGCATGTCGATCCAAGAATACCGCTTCTAGCTCATTAAGGATCTAGTACATGCGAGTAGGTCACATCTACATGTACAACTCAATAAAGAACAAAAAATATCTCCATTTAATAGTTCTAGACATGAAGAACAATTAGCCAAATATGAATCAAACCAATGCATTCCAAATAAGAGTATAGTTTCCCAAATACATAATGAACCCCCCAAGGTTCACCTACATCCGGTGGCCTTGGGGGTCTAGTGTGCCATCATACAAAAAAGTATAGCAAGATCAAGAAAAATAAGAAAAAAATGCATAAGTGGCACTCCCTAGTCAAAATGATGATGAAGATGCGCAATGCCGACGAATGATGCTAGCTCTAGCCAAATGAGTCTCGAATGCTCCTCCTCCCTTGATGGTGAAGCTCTCCCCTTGAAATTCAAGCCCTTGATCACCTCAAAGCCTCAAGCAAAAATCTACAAAGATGTCTTCATTCTTCCCCTTGTCCCCAAGTGTTGGCTGCCAAAAGATCCTCCAAGAAGTTCACCCAATATCGCCTTTAACCCCCAAAGTGCTTCACCCGTATAGAGGCCATATATCCTCCAAAAAGAGACCAAAAACTCCACAAAAATATGCCATACTAGGTCAATGAGGGGGGTCAATGAGGAGGTCTATGAGGGGGTCAATGGCGGCTTCATTGAGGCTGTATGAATCAAGCAAAACCCATTCTTCTCTAGCTACAGTGTTCATCCCGGAGTCAATGGTGGCTTCATTGAGGCCGTATGGCTTGGATCAATTCCTGATTTGAAAATCATCCAGGTGATACAGTGGTTGCTATAGTAATCTTGCTAAAGTGTCACTGCTATAGTACTCAAGCTACAGTAATCTGTTGCAGTAAATACGGTACAGTACCCGGCCTGGTTTTCTTCTCTTTTTTGACCAGATCATATCTTCGTGTTCTCCATGGCTCTTTCATGCCCTACAATCCAAATAATATGCGATTAAGCACAATACCGGCATCCATTCTTACAAAAATATATGCTATAAGTATAAAATATATATACTAAAATACATACATTTAGACACTTATCAAATGTCCCCACACCTAAGCGTTTTCTTGTCCGCAAGCAAACAAATCATGAAAAACAAAGACCATGATAAGTGGCCAAATGTATTACCTCTGGCTCAAATAAATTCAAGAATCTAGAAGCAATGGAAATTGATATACATATAAGGAGTTACAAACAGTAAGCACTAGGGGTGCAATCAATCGAGTTTGAGCCGAGCATTAGCGAGCTCGAGCTCGATTGAAAATTCGGTACTCCATACTCGGCTCGAGCTCGATCAAGTATTTATTTTATAGCTCGAGCTCGACTCGGTACACAAATCGAGCTACTCGAGTTTGCTCGATTAAGCTCAAAAAGGCCGAAAATAACCATAAACATTATGCTCAAACTTGACCTCAACTCGAGCTCGAAAGTTTTTCCCCTTGATTTTTATCAAATAAATCTAATATTATAAATATACATACATGCTCGATTAGGCTCGCGATAACTCAAGCCAAGTATCACAATACTCCAACTCAGCTCGCTCGACTACTCGAGCTTGAGCTTGGCTTGACTGTGACTGAGCCGAGTTTGAGTTTTAGTTAAATCGAGCCCGAGTAGCTTCCGAGTAGAGGTATATCATTTACTCCCCTAGTAAGCAGAACAGAAAGATCCTGTCTCACCTCTTATACGTCTATGCCATGTGTATGAACCTTGTATTTCATCTGCCCTGATCAGGTCTAGCCTACTAACATCAATCAGTACAGCTCTAGATGCTAATCACTCCACAAGAAAACAATACTGAGACTTAGAATGCTAAGTGCTACTCCAATGAACAGGTAAGATCCTTCTAACCTTATACTTGAACTAACTCCCTCTTTCTTCTCAGAACCTCTAGTAGGTAGTCAACAAGATCACTAGGGTTTTTTATTTTAATTTCAATTTTTTTTTGAGTCTGACTAACGTAGACTACACCAAAAAATCTTTCTGGAGGATGCACATGCTGGTTAGGCACAAGAGCCACCCAACTTCTCGATTACAGTCTACATAGATGCATTCATGCTTTATTAGTAGAGGAATACTGACATAGACTGATTTTTTCTCTCATTTTTTATTTATTTTCTACCATTTTTTCACATTCACCAAAGATACCATTTTCAAACTACCCTACATGCCACAAGACTAGGGCTAGCACAATAAGATTTAGAAGTTCTTAAGAGTTCATTGAAAGATAGAACTTAGTCTTCTAAGGCCAAGTACTCAAAGTTGTGTGTTAAGCATACAAGAAAGTTAGAGTAGTCAAGTTGCCTATTCCCAGGGCATCAACACAAGATTCAGCGCACAAGATAGTATTACAGGTGAAACAGGATTCAATAGAGTATAACAACAAATATGTAACTCACATCAATCATTATTCCATGCTAGAAGAGTCTTACAATAATGAACAAGCCATTATGGGTACACTAGCATGCAAAAGATGACCCTAATACATAAGATACACCCATCCCCACACCTAGTGTTGTACATTGTCACCCAATGTACACTAATCATGAAAAGCATGGTAGAATAAGTAATGAAAACAAAAGTGGAGGGTGAAAACGAACTTCCCCGGTTCATCTTGTGTAAATGACGAGATGCAACCCTATTATAAGGTATGGCGAGTAATAAGTGTCTAAATGTACATATTTTGGTATATGTATTTGTTATCTCGAACATGTATTTTTATAAGAATTGATGCCTGTTTCAAGCTTAATCGGGTATTATTTGCTTTACACGGCATGAAAAAGCCATGGAGGACACGAAGATATGATTTGTAGCATTAATACAGTAGCAAGATCACTGTAGTTGCCACTATAACACCTGGAGAGTCTTTGAGTCAGGAACTGATCCAAGCCATACGGCCTTAATGCTGCCTTGAATTGACCTCGGGATAGATACTGTAGCCAGAGAAGAAAAAGAACTTGTTTGAAGGCATACTGGGTCAATGAGGAGCTCATTGACCCAGTATGGATACTATTACGAGAGCTAGAATGGAGTTTGCCTAGTTCATACTGCCTCAATGACCCCCTCATTGAGGCAGTACGGACCCCTTCATTGACCCAGTATGGACCTCCTCATTGAGGCATTGTGGACCCGGTATGGAAGGAACTTGGGGGAATTTTGAGTATCATTTTGAAGGGCAAACGGGCTGATTTGGAGGGAGTATACTTGGGGGGTATAAGAAAGTATTTCAGAGGCTATCGAAAGAAACTTTTTTTGGCTACCAACACTGAGGGGAGAGGAGAATAAATGAAGACATCATCTTGGTGGAGCTTGGCTTGAGGCTTGGAGGTGATCAAGAGCTTGGATTTAAAGGGGAGAGTTTCATCATCAAAGGAGGAAGAGCATTCAGCATTCTTCGGGCTAGAGGAAGCGTCATTCGGCCGACATTGTTCTTCTTCATCATCATTTGGACTAGGGAGTGCCATTTATGCATTTATTTTTTGTTTTCTTGAGTTTGTTATAATTGTTTGTATGATGGCACACTAGACCCCCAAGCCCACCGGATGTAGGTGAACCTTGGGGGGTTCGTCATGTATTTTGGAATGCATTGGTGTGATTTATGGTTTGGCTCATTATTCTTCATGCCTAGAACTATTAGTTGGAGAAATCCTTAGTTCTTTCTTGAGTTATACATGTAGATGTGACCTACTCGCGTGTACTAGATCTTTATTGAGCTAAAATGGGTATTCTTTGACCAACATAGGTTATGTGTATCCTTCTCACGTGATCTCCCTACTCGCGTGTACCGAGAAATTGGATGTCGGTAGCCCCTCCGAACCATGATGATAAACATAGGTTATGTGTATCCTTCTCACGTGATCTCCCTACTCTTAATGCGATCGTATGAATGTGATTAGGGAAGAGATCCTTGTCATCATTCGTATGAGATTAGGGTTTGACCGCTGAGAAATTAGGGTTGAATTAATGTTGAGATCTGTCTGTCTAAATCACCCTTGCTATGTTATTCTTATGCATCCATATATCATGATGACCCCTCATGGGGATCCTCATCCCTAGGCCTATATATATCATCATTACTCTTGTAATCTCCTTTCCGCATGTATTAGAGTAGTATACCATGTTTAAGTTATAAGGTTAGAAAGTAAGTGATGGAGAAGTAATAGGAGCTCCTTAGCCCCGTGGAATATGATCCTTGGGCCCGCACTCAAGGTATTACTTGGCGACCCCGTACACTTGCGGGTAAGCAAACAACCATGTTTTTGGTCCCGTTGCTGGCGAATTAAGGAATTCTAGAAAACTTCTAGCTTGTTGCTCTAGCCATTTTTTTTCTTTATATTTTTTTCTTTTCATTTGTTTTACTTCTTTTTGAGCATAACTTCCTTTATCTTTATTGACTTTGCAAGGTACTATGCATGACACGAGCAAATGCATCAAACTTAGTTGCACCTGACTGTGAAATTGAAGGAGGTTCATTATGGCAGTTTTGGAATTTACACAAGGGAATGACCAGGCTATGGCTGATATCTGGAATGATTGGTTACCACCTTTACATCATTTATTCCACATACAAGACAATTCTATATGCAGATTCAAACCATGGGAAGGCACTATTACAGCAGGTGAAGATAATTTTCGGAAAGCTATGCTTACATATCTCATGAATTATGGAAAAGTTCCAACAAAAGAAGAAGTCATTATTCATACTAACTTAACTGCACTGGATATAGTAAAACTGTAAGCATATCAGTTGATTTTGATAGCTTAACCTAGCAGAGATTATAGGGAAACACTGAGGATAATGTGCAACCTGTGTATGGCATCAATGAGAGTTCAGATAAAAGCTCAGTATCTGTAGAAGAAGATGAAGTAGAACAAAGTGATGTACTGCTGAATAAAAATCTGTGACCTTCAACTGAGGAAGCACCTGAACTAGAATTGAAAAAGTTGCCTGAACACCTCAAATACATGTTTCTTTGGGAAGGAACTCAACTTACTGTTATCATTGCCTCAAACCTTACAGTCAAGTAGAAGAGTGATTTGGTGAATGTCTTGAAAAACCAAAAGAAAGCAATTGCCTAGAACACAGCTGATATCAAGAGAATAAATCCTTTGTTCTGTACTGACAAAATTTTGATGGAGGATGATCATAAACCCTCAGCCTTACCACAAAGAAGACTAAATCCGAACATGAAGAAAGTAGTAAGTGATGAAGTTATCAAACTCCTTGATGCAGCCATTATCTATCCAAGCTCTGACAGTGAGTGGGTGAGCCCAGTACAAGTTATACCTAAAACAAGGGGATGACCGTAATTACCAATGAGAAGAATGAGTTAATTCCTACTCGAACAATCACAGGATGGCGTGTCTGCATTGACTACAGAAAATTAAACAATGCTACCCAAAAAGACCATTTCCCACTACCATTTATTGATTAGATGCTTGAGAGGCTTGTTGGGCATTTATTGATTAGGTGCAAATTCCCATTGCACCGGAAGACCAAGAAAAAACCACAATCACATGCCCTTTTGGAACATTTGCATATCACCGAATGCTGTTTGGCCTATGTAACGTCCCCGCCACTTTTCAGAGATGCATGATGCCAATTTTTGAAGATATGGTGGAAGACTTCATGGAGGTGTTTATGGATGATTTTTCTGTGTTAGGTGACTCCTTTGAATTATGTCTCAAGAATCTGGAGCATGTTCTTACTTGATGCGAGGAGACCAACCTCGTACTAAGTTGGGAGAAATGCCATTTCATGGTTCAAGAAAGGATAGGTTTGGGTCATAAAATTTCCAAGGGAGGAATTGGGGTAGACAAAGCAAATATCTATATAATAGAGAAGCTACCTCCTCCGACCTTTGTGAAACCCATTAGGAGTTTTGATTCATCAGGGACTTTGCAAAAATTTCTAGACCATTAACGAAATTATTGGAAAAGGATGTGCAATTGATGTTTGATGATGAGTACATGAAAGCTTTTATCACCCTTAAAGAGAAGCTCACTCAAGCACCCATAATGATATCTCCATATTGGGGTTCCATATTTGAACTGATGTGTGATGCAAGTGATTTTGCAGTGGGTGCAGTCCTTGGGCAGCAAAAAGATAAACACTTCTATCCCATATACTTTGTAAGCAAAATATTGATGGAAGCTCAGGAGAATTACACTACAATAGAAAAGGAGGTACTTGTCGTGGTCTTTGCATTTGATAAATTCCGATCTTATCTAGTTCTCTCCAAGCTGGTGGTTTATACTGATCATTTAGTTTTACGTTACCTACTCAGTAAGTCGGATGCCAAACCACGTTTGATTAGATGGGTCCTCTTACTTCTGGAGTTTGATCTTGAAATCAAGGACAAGAGAGGAACGGAGAATCTTGCAGCAGATCATTTATCCCGTTTGGAGAATCCTAATCTCGTAACTTTGAGAGAGATAGATATCAATGATTCGTTTCCTGAAGAGCACTTGTATAATATTCAGGTAGTGAAAGAGATCGAACCACCATGGTTTGCTAACTTTGCCAACTACTTAGTTGGGGGTTTTTTCCCCAAATGGCTCACACATCAACAACGGAAGAAGTTTTTTTCAGACCTCAAACACTACATTTCAGAAGACCCCTACCTTTGCAAAATCTGTTTAGACTAGGTGGTTCGAAGATGCGTATCATAGATGGAGGGTCTAAGTATATTGAAACACTGCCATTCAGGACTAATTGGGGGCCATTATAATGCAAATCAAACTACAAAGAAGATTCTTGATTCAGGTTTCTATTGGCCATCATTATTTCAAGACACCCAAAAGTTCATACAATCATGTGATAGATGTTAGAGGGTGGGTAAAATTTCTCACCGGGATGAGATGCCTCATAGTTGGAATCAAGCTTATGAAGTTTTTGATGTGTGGGTGATTGACTTCATGGGGCCATTCCCAAGCTCACATGGTTGCAAGTTCATTCTAATCGCAGTCAATTACATGTCTAAATGGGTGCAAGCTCAGGCCTTACCAACAAGTGATGCAAGAGCAGTGGTAAATTCTTAAAGAAACTTTTCTCCAGGTTTGGAACACCATGGGCAATCATTAGCAATCGAGGCATTCACTTTGCAATGCTAAGTTTGTAAAAATTCTAAATCGTTATAATGTTTACCACAAACTAGCAACACCATATCATGCACAAACTAGCGGGCAAGTGGAAGTTTCCAATAGGGATTTAAAAGGAATCTTGGAGAAAAATGTTGCTCAGAATAGAAGAGACTGGGTAGAACACTTGGATAACGATCTTTGGGCATACATAACAGCATATAAGACTCCTATTGGGACCACTCCATACAGATTAGAATACAAAAAAACGCCTGCCATTTACTTGTAGAACTAGAACACAAAGCTTATTGGGCTATTAAATTTCTAAATTTTGATTCCACTCTTGCAGGTGAGAAGAGGAAGCTTCAATTAAACAAATTGGATGAATGGCGCGACATGGCATATGAAAATTCCAAACATTACAAAGAAAGAGTGAAGGAGTACCACGATAGGCATATCAAGAACCCTAAACAATTTCAAGAAGGGGATCAAGTGTTACTATTCAACTCGAGGCTGAAGCTATTCCTAGGGAAGCTTAAGTCACGTTGGTCAGGTCCAAATACGGTCACTCAAATTTCCCAACACGGAGCAGTCGAGGTAACTCACCCCGAAAAAGATACTTTTAAGATGAATGGACAAAGATTGAAGCTATATTTTAACACCAACAATTCGAAGATGACCAGGGGTAATTTCAAATTTTTCGAACCCCCTTAAGATAGGTAACAAAGTACGTCAGGCTCGTGACATTAAACAAGCGCTTCTTGGGAGGCAACCCAAGCATTCGGGTGTTTATTTTCATGTTTGTGTGTTCTTTGTGTTCATGTTCTTGTCATTTTTCGTATTCTCTTGGAGTTGTTAATTTGAATAAGTGCATGCTCTCATTGTTTTGTTTATCATGATCATTGTCCATGTGGTTGTTTACATATTTTTTATTGTTGAGTAGCACTTGTTTTAGCTATCATTTCATGCATTAGATCAAAATTTTGAACCATTATTTCATGTTGGAGATGTTTTTAGAATAATTTGTAGCCATGCCGATGTGTTTGGAGTAGCATTTAAAGCTTTAAAACAAGATTTTAAGTACAAATGGCATGAACTAAGCTAAACAGCCTGACTGAGGTGCTTATTGAGGCCGTCTGGATTTTCCAAAAACATTGCACTACTCATTGAGGCTGTATGGAGTCAAGATTCTCATGAAAACATTGCCACCCTTTCTCTCTCTCTCTTCATTCTTCTTCTTCTCCAACCGAACCCTAACCTCCATTATCCATCAAACCATGGCCGAATCTCACCATGTCTTCTTCTAAATTATCTCCTCATCTCTTTTGGAAGTAGATCTAGTGTTTTTCTTCAAGCTCCACTCAAGTGTTCTCAAACCCTTGTTGGTAAGAAACTTGATGTAATAAAATTATTTTCTTCTTTTCTTCTTGCTTTCTTGAGCTTTTGTGTGGATTATTTCAAGCTCTTAGCTTGTATTGTGTGGTATGAACATCATGTCTTTGAATTTGCTAGAATTTATGTACAAATTTTTTCGAATTCATGTTGATCGGAACCTCTTGCAATTTGAATAGTATCCATACGGCCTCCATATGGCCGTATGGATCCTATTCTCTTGTGTTTCTTCATGTTTTTATCCATTTTTATGCCACATTATACATTCTCTTGGATTCCTTTAATTCTTATTTGAATTATTATTGATGTAGGAATGCCACACGTCAAGAAACTCACTTCTAAACGACCAAGGAACGATTATCACACCCCCGAAGAGCCCCATTTCTCTAGTTCTCTTCACAAGACTCGTTATGAAAGTTTAAAGACCAAACCCTTTGGCACTTTTTGTCACATTGAATGGATTATTCTAGAAGAACTCGGGTGGGATGAGCAAGTGAAAGACTTATTTGCTCATAATGGTTGGACAGAATTATTTTCAATCAATGAACCCACTTTTCGCCAACTCACATTGGAGCTGTTGAGCACATTTGAGGCGAAGCAAAATGAAAGGAGTGTTATCACTCAACAACAAGGTGCCATTAGATTCCAAGCCTTTGGAAGAATTCATGAAATGAACCACATGGAATTTGCAAAATACTTGGGAATTTATGATGATGAATTCATTAGCACGTCGTTGCTTAATCGGCCCCGCATTGATTATCCATTTGGCATGAGTACAAGCAAATATTGGAATTCCTTAGTGCCTAGTGACACCACAAATACGTTGAAGGCTACTCGTTTGGTCAACCCCCTCCACAGGTATATTCATGCTCTCATCACATGCTTTATTGGAGGTCGGAAAGATAATACTAGTGTAGTTACACAATCCAACTTGTTCACCATGTATGGTATCATTGAGCAATATTCTATCCACCTTGGGCACCTCATTGCTGAAGCTTTCATTCATCAGGGTCAGTTTGTTCATCTGGGATCCATCTTTGTAGGGCCCTACATCACCAAATTGATCAGCGGTATGAATTTGTTGGACCGCACTTGAGGCATGACTGTAGTCGGGGATGTGGCGCCTCTTGGAGCTCCTGTCTTGCGAGCAATTGGTTTGTTAGAAAAGAAGAGTGGCATGTACAGACTTGCTTCGCACTTGACCACAGGAGAATCCAGTCAGTGTGACCTAGATGAGTCAAAGTCCAAACCCGATGAGGCACTCAATCAGGATCCTTTTAGCACTTCTTTCCCATCAGACTTTGACTCTGAATTTAAAGTTATGGAGGATGACATTCAGGCTATCCGTCATGAGAAGCGCGATATGCGAGGATAGATCTACCAGATTTTAGAGGATTAGCGCCAGCTCACAGAGCATTTCCATCAATTTGTCATCTCCTCCCGTGGATCATCCTCTCAGGCCACTACTGCATCCTGCTCCATCGCCCCGCCATCTGCAGCACCTTTTGATGATCTCTTTCACTTCTGAGCATAGACACTTGTTTTTATTCCTGCAGCTTGTTTCTGTGCTTTACTTTCGTTGCAAGTGTGTTTGTTTGTTTTTAATAAGTTGGGAATGGGATGCCCTACCAACCTTGTGTAGAACTTTACTTTCTTTTATCTAGTATATGTGTGTTTCACTACTCCATAGTATTTAATTTTTGCAATTTATATTTTTATTTGGAATGATGGTACCCCTTTATGCCTTGCAGAGCATTAAGGGAGCTTGGTGAGCCTCTCCGCATTTTATGGAAGCCGGACCCGACATGAAAAGCTTGCAACACCTTTTGTTCGAGTCACATCTCGCTGCGTGCACAAGATTAACTAGGGAAGTTCATTTCCACCCTCCTCCATTGTTTTCATTGCATATATTAATATGTTTTTTTTCATGACTAGTGTACATTGGGGACAATGTACAACACTAGGTGAGGGATGGGTGTATTTCATGTGTTAGGGTCATTATTTGCATGCTAGTGTTACCCATGATGGCTAGTTCATTCTTATGAGATTCTTCTAGCATGGATTAATGATTGATATGAGTTACATATTTGTTGTTGTACTCTATTGAATCCTGTGTCACCTCTAGTATTTTCATGTGCACTGAATCTTGTGTTGATGCCCTGGGAATAGCCAACATGACTACTTAACTCTCTTGTATGTTTAACACACAACTTTAAGTACTTGGCCTTAGAATTCTAAGTTCCTTCTTTCAATGACTCTTAAGAACTTCTTAGTCTTGTTTAGCTAGCCCTACTTTTGTGGCATGAAGAGTAGTCTGAAGACATGATCTAGGGTGATTGTGAAAAAGGAAAATGTAAAAAAATAAAAGAAAAATGAAAAGAGAAAATGAAAAATGAGTCTATGTCAGTATTCTTATGCTAATGAAGCATGAATGCGTCTATGTAGACTGTAATTGAGTAGTTGGGTAGCTCTTGTGCCTAACCAGCATGTGCACCCTCTAGAAATGATTTTTCTTTTTTAGTGCAGTCTATGTTAGTCGGACTTGAAAAAAAAATGAAATGAAATTAAAATAAAAACCCTAGTGATCCTTTTGTCTTCCTACTAGAGTTTCTCAGAAAGAAAATGGGAGTTAGTTCAAGTTCATGAAGTAGAAGGATCTTACTTGTTCAATGGAGTAGCACTTAGCATTCTAAGACTTAGTATTCTTTGTTTGTGGAGTGATTAGCATCTAGAGCTGTTTTGATCGAAGTCAGTAGGCTAGACAAGGTTAGGGTAGATTAAATACAAGTTCACACACATGGCACTGACATATAGGAGGTGAGACAAGATCTTTTTGTTGTGCTTAATGTTTGTAACTCATTATCTATATATCATTTTCCAATGCTTGTAGATTATTATATTTTTTCGAGCCTGAGGTAATACATTTAGCCACTTATCATTCTCTTCGTTTTTCATGATTTGTTTGCTTGGGGACAAGCAAACGCTTAGGTGTGGGGATATTTGATAAGTGCCTAAATATACGTATTTTAGTATATATATTTGTTAACTTTAGCATGTATTTTTATAAGAATTGATGCCCGTTTCATGCTTAATCGGGTATTATTTGCTTCACAGGAAATGAAAAAGCCATGGAGGACTCGAAGATATGATTTGGGCGAAAAAGAGAAGAAAACCAGGTTATGGTACTGTAGCATATTCATTGTAGTCAATTACTGTAGTTGGAGTGATGCAGCAGGATACTGTAGCAAGATCACTGTTGCTACCACTATAGCGCCTGGAGAGTTTTCGAGTTAGGAACTGATCTGAGCCATACGGTCTCAATGCTTCCCTAAATTGACCCCGGGATAGATACTTTAGCTAGAGAAGAAAAAGAACTTGTTTGAAGGCATACTGGGTCAATGAGGAGCTCATTGACCCAGTATGGATACTATCATGAGAGCTAGAATGGAGTTTGCCTAGTTCATACTGCCTTAATGACCCCCTCATTGAAGCAGTATGGACTCCTTCATTGACCCAATATGGACCACCTCATTGAGGCAGTATGGACCCGGTATGGAAAGCATTTGTGGGAATTTTGTGTATCATTTTGAAGGGCATACAGGCTAATTTGTAGGGAGTATACTTGGGAGTATAAGAGAGGATTTGGGAGGCTTTTCAAAGAAACTTTTTGGCAACCAACCCTGAGGGGAGAGGAGAAGAAATGAAGACATCATCTTGGTGGAGCTTGGCTTGAGGCTTGGAGGTGATCAAGAGCTTGGATTTCAAGGGGAGAGTTTCATCATCAAAGGAGGAGGAGCATTCGGCATTCTTTGGGCTAGAGGAAGCGTTATTCGGCCGACATTGTCCTCTTCATCATCATTCGGACTAGGCAGTGCTATTTATGCATTTATTTCTTGTTTTTCTTGAGTTTCATATACTTGTTTGTATGATGGCACACTAGACCCCCAAAGCCACCGTATGTAGGTGAACCTTGGGGGTTCATCATGTATTTTGGATGCTATACTTTTATTTGGAATGCATTGGTGTGATTTATGAGTTGGATCATTATTCTTCATGCCTAGAACTACTGGTTGGAGAAATTCTTAGTTCTTTATTGAGTTGTACATGTAGACCTGACCTACTCACGTGTATTAGATCTTTATTGAGCTAAAAGGGGTATTGTTTGACCAACATACCAAGAAATTGGATGTCGGTAGCCCCTCCGAACCATGAGGATAAACTTAGGTTAAGTGTATCCTTATCGCGTGATCTCCCTACTCTTAATCCGATTGTAGGAATGTGATTAGGGAGAGATCCTTGTCATCATTTATGTGGGATTAGGGTTTGACACATGAGAAATTAGGGTTAAATTAATGTTGAGATCCGCCGGTGTAAATCATCCTTGCTATATTATTCTTATGCATCCATATATCATGATGACCCCTCATGGGGATCCTCATCCCTAGGCCTATTTATATCATCATTACTCTTGTAATCTCCTTTCTTGCTGTGGAATTATTATATTTGTGATTTATTTGCATTCTCACAAGTATTAGAGTAGTAGACCATGCTTAAGTTGTAAGGTTAGAAAGTAAGTGATGGAGGAGTAATAGGAGCTCCTTAGCCCCGTGGAATATGATCATTGGGCCCTCGCTCAAGATATTAATTGACGACCCCATACACTTTCGGGTGAGCAAACAACCAAGTAGAAGAGTCTTATAATAATGAACAAGCCATCATGTGTACACTAGCATAGAAAAAATAACCGTAATACATAAGATACACCCATCCCTACACCTAGTGTTGTACATTGTCCCCAATGTACACTAATCATGAAAAGCATGGTAGAATAAGCAATGAAAACAAAAGTGGAGGGTGAAAATGAACTTCCCCGGTTCATCTTGTGTAAATGGCGAGATGCGACCCGATTATAAGGTATGGCGAGCGATACATGTCGAGTCCGGCTTCCATGGAATGTGGAGAGGCTCACCAATCTCCCTTAATTCCCTGCAAGGTATAAAGGGACATCATCATTGAAAATGAAAAATATTAATGCCCAAACTAGAAACTAGGGAGTAGTCAAACACACAAACTAGATAAAGTAAAGATGGTCAGACACAATGTTGGTAGTGCATCCCCTTCCCAACTTATTAGAATCAAACAAACACACATGCAAAAAGTAAAGCAACACAAATAAACTACAGAAATAAAAAAAGTGTCCATGCTCAAAAGTGGAACAGATTGTCAAAGGCTGCAGACGATGATGCAATGGAACAGGATGTAGTGGTAGTTTGTGAGGATGATCCACGTGTGGAGATAACAAACTGATTGAAGTGCTCTGAGAGCTGGCCCTGACCATCTAGAATCTGGTAGATCTGACCACGCATCTCGCACTGCTCATGACGTATAGCATGAATGTCATCCTCTATAGTCTTGAAACGAGAGTCGAAGTCTGATGGAAATGAAGTGACATGAGTGTCATGAGTAGGTGAACCATCGGACTCGGACTCTGAATCATCTGGTTCACGCTGACTGGATTCTCCTGTCGTCAAGTGTTGAGCGAGTCTATATGTGCCACCTTTCTTCTCTAATAACCCAATTGCCGGTAAGATGGGTGCTCCAAGAGGTGCCACATTCCTGACTATAGTCATACCTTGAGTGCGGTCTAACAAGTTCATACCGCGAATCAACTTGTTGATGTAGGGTCCTGCAAATATAGTTCCCAAGCGAACACACTGACCCTGATGAATTAATGCTTCGACTATAAGGTGGCCAAGATGGATGGAGTGATGCTCAAGAATGCCATACATGGTGAATAAATCAGACTGTGTAATAACACCAGTACTGTCCTTCTGACCCCCAATAGAATGTGTAATAGGAGCATGAATGTATATGTGCACGGGGTTCACCAAACAAGTACCTTTCTGAGTGTTCTTGGTGTCACTAGGTGCTAGGGAAGTCTAATACTGGCTCGCACTCATGCGTGATGGATAATCGATGTGGAGTCAATTAAGCAACGATATACGAATGAACTCATCATCACAAAGGCCCAAGTATTTTGCAAACTCCATATTATTCATTTCATGAGACTTTCCAAATGCTTGGAATTGAATGGCACCTTGTATTCTAGTGATAATGGTCATTTCATCTTGCTTTGCCTCAAAGGCACTCAACACCTCCGACGTAAGATCGCCGAAAGTAGGATGATCTATTGAGAATAAGTTCGCCCAACCATTATGAGATAATAATTCCTTCACTTGTTCATCCAACCCAAGTCCCTCTAAAATACTCCACTCAATGTGATGAAAAGTGCCAAAAGGTTTGGTCTTCAAAATTTTATATCTTGCATTGTGAAGAGCACTAGAGAAACGAGATTCATCGGGGGTGTGATAATTGTTTCTAGGTAATTTGGAGGCGAGTTTTTGATGTTCGGCATTCCTACATAAAGAATAAATTATATAAGGCTTAAAGGAATTCAAGAGAATACAAAATGTGGCAGGAAAAAGGCAATACACATGAAAACATCAAGTAAATAGGGTCCATACGGCCGTATGGAGGCCATATGGACACTATTCAACTTGCAAGAACTCTCCCACATCATGAAATTTGAAACTTTTGTACATAAAATCAAGATACTCCACAACCATGATGTTCATTCCACACAAGAGAAACAGAATACATGAAAAGTTCCACAAACAATCCCAAGAAAGCAAGACAAAATGAAGAAAATAAAACTAGGTCGTCAAAGTTCTTACCGACAAAACTAGAGAACACTTGATTAAATCATGGATAAAACCATGAAAAGTGCTTGTGTGATAAGAACACTGATAAATGCTTGAGTAGACATATTTTTATATATGTTTTACATGCATTGAGCATCATTTTTACTATGGTTTATGTCTCATATTGTGTATTTGGTGTTCTTTTATGCATATAGGTTGTGAATGCCTTGAAGAGTAAAAAGGAAGCAAAGATGGGCTATAAAGACATAATGTTGGGAGTTCTTGTTCAATTCAAGGACCAAGACACGAGAGGAGTTTATAAACGTGGAGATGTGTGCCAACTTCCAAGAAGATTCAAGTCAATTCACTAGTTGGAAGGGTACAAAGGTAGCCACATCTTCATGTTTCTTCTCTTTGTGAAGATTACAAGACCTCTCAAAGATACATCGATGAAGAAAAGTTTTATAGCCTACCATATGGACGTGTGCCCGGACATGTGGCCTCAAGATAAGAGTTATTGGACCGCGTTTTGTGAAAAGTACCGCAGCAAAATTACTGTAGCAGTACTATATCAAAATTACTGTTCACGCGCCCGCGTGGAAATTCCACGCGCCCGCGTGAAAATTTCTGCAGCCCACGCGGGCGCGTGGAAAATCCACACGGGCGCGTGAGGGCACGTGACAGGCGCGATCTAAGGCCTATAAATAGCCGTTTTGCCCTATTCTTTCTCATCTTTTGTGCGGCTCTTGAGGGGTGAGACGGTTAGGGTTGGAGAGGAGGTCTTTTCGGCTTTGGAGGTGCTTCGTCACCAACTTTGATCGATTCCTCCTCCATCATAGCATCAAGGAAGCCACCGGTGAACCTAGCTTCGGAGTGGATCCTTCAAGACGTCGAAGCTCTCCATCAAGGCCATCAGTTCATATATAAGAGGGTTTATTTCTATGGTTTTAATGTACTTTCATTCATTGATGGTGTGTTTTGTATGTTGCTCCATGGAGAGCTAAAACCCTAGAGGGTATTTGGGCTTGTGAACCCTAGGATTCTCATCTTTTATGGATTTGCTTAGTGTTTCTATTTAATCCGAGTTTGATTAAGTTTTAATCTTGTATTCTCATTGCTTGCTTGTTTAATTAATCCTTGTGGTTCATTGGATTTGCATGATTTGTTACTTTGATGTGAGAGAGGTCTCCATTAGAGTTAGAACTTCAAGGTTAAAGAGGGTTGAGAGGGTGAGTCATGAGATAGTGGAGTGTCCCATCTCCCTTCCGATTGAGTGTATTCTATCTCCGTTCCTTAAGCTCTATGCAACCATATTTGGTGTGAGGCATGAGATTGAGAGATTTCTCCGCCGGGACCTTGTAGGGGGTTAGGATCCTTATCCCGGAATTAGGGTTGGATCAATCTTTAGGAATCGGATACAACTCTTGGAATCCCTAGAGTGCTTTGCAGTCATATGTGGTGTGAGGTGTTGAGATTGAGCGATTTCTCCACCGGGACCTCGTAGGGGACTAGTATCGGTGATCGGGAGGCCGGATCCGATTATATTTGGATTTCCATAACTTAACTTACTCATCATAGAAACATTTTGCTTATTCGGTACCTAATACCTGAATCCTAGGGGGAGCATTACCTGAATAGCCCACTTTTACTGACTGAGATCTCCATCCATTTAACCCTTGCATATTCGTCTCCGGTATTCACTTCTTCACACATTAGATCACCACACCTTTCCATTTATCATTAGGTTAGAAAGCAGAGAAGAAGTTAGTACTAGTAGCCTTGTTCCCTGTGGATTCGACTACCCACTCACCGGGGTAATTATTACTTCGACACCCATGCACTTGCGGTTTACACACATATTCGGACACGTGTCAAACACGAAGTGTTCTTTCCTTATGATGAGCATTACTTTTATCTGGTTTGAACGCTAATATGTGTGTATCTATGTTACTTTCATGCATATACGGTTGTAAAGCCGAATCTTATAGAAAAAAGCCAATGTAGATCATGAGTGCACCATTTGGAGGAAATCTTCAGAAGGTTCAAATACAAAGACATAAGTCGGGTTCAAGATGCCAGAATCCATTTATGTTACCTCGATGAAAGTATGGTTTTGGGAGTGCTTCGGACCAGTGATGTATCAAGCACTGTAGTAACAATGTATCAAAATATTGTAGCAGATACTGTTCACGCATGCCGAAGAAGGAGTTATCCAGAGAAGACACATGGAGGTGTGGAAATTCCACACGCCCGTGTGTTAATTCCATACGGGCCATGTGAAATATTCACATGGGCATGTGGATTCCCTATTCCAGCCCTATTTAAGGCCGATTTTAGTCCTGATTTCATATTTCTTTTCTCCATCTTTTCCCCAACTTGAGAGAGGGGTGTGGTTACGGTTTTGAGAGGTATTGGCTAGGGATTGGGAGAGGTTTTACGGCTCCTACATCACGCTCCATTTGGAAGAAGGTTAGTGGGAGAGCTTTTGTCAGCACCGATCCGGCGAGGTATATCCTAGGCCGGACAAAGGGACCCTTGGATGAGTAGAGGACTCTCCACAAGACCATCGTCAAGACCATCGAGGAGGTTTTCTATGGATTCTTTGTTTTTACATTCGATTTCATTGATTGTAATTAGCTCCATGGAGAGCTAAACCCCCTAGTGGATACTTGGATTGTGAACCCTATGATGTAATTGTTTCTTTAAACCTTTTTATTATGCTTCCATTAATTGATGTTTTTATTGAGTTCCAATCTTGAATGTTTTGATTGTATGAATACTCCTTAGAGTGACACTATGGTTGAGAGTTCTTGTTGGTAACCCTTGTGAGTGAGTGACACACCATGAGAGTTAGACAAAGCTAGATTGGAGAGGGTTGAGAAGGTGAGTCGAGAGATAGCGGAGAGTCCGCTTTCCCCTCCATTGTGATTTATTCTACCTCCAATTCCTTGAGCTCTTTGCGGTCATAGTAGAGTGAATGGGCTAAGGGATAACCTTCCTCTGGGTCTTAGTTGCGAGTGCAACGGAGTGAAGCGTTGAAGTGATTTTAGCATCTAGGGCTTAATTGTGACTAGGGACTTTCTGCCTAGACCAAAGAGTTAAGTCTAAATATAGGAAGAGGATTTATCACTTGGAATCCCTAGAACTCATTGCAATTCTATTCGAGTGCGAGGTTGAGAGATTGTTCAATTTTTCCTCCGGGACATGTATAGGGTTAAGCATGGTTGACCTTATATTTGGGACCATGTATTAAAGGATCTCCACGACTCATTAATACATTAGTTAGGAAAGCATATTAGAGGGTTTTTGCACTTGAAATGATTGTCCTAGGTGGATCAATATCCGAGTACTCCATTTATATCGATTGTCTTATCTCTCCTTTACTTGCTCTCTCTCTCTCTCTCTCTCTCTCTCTCTCTCTCTCTTACTTTTGTGTGCATTACATCTTGTTAAACAAATCACTAGTCATAATTTGCTAGTTAAGAAATAATTTAAGTATTTTTTTTACTCCCTACTCCCTGTGGATATGATACCCACTCACCTGGGATTTTATTATTTCGACAAACCCGTGCACTTGCGGGACATACGCAAGGGTCATTGTCAAACCACTAGATCTACTTCTTAAAGAGATTAGGAGATGATATAGAACAAGAAAGGAGAAGATTTGGCCAAGGTTTGATGGAGAAATAAGAAAGAAAATCGATGGAAGAAGAAGAAGAATGAAGAGAGAGAAAAGGTGGTATGAAACACAAGGACGGATCCGACTACATATAGCCTCAATGAGGGCCTCATTGAGGCCATATGCCCTAGTTATTTTTCTTTGGATGGGGCAAACGGCCTCAATGAGGTCCTCATTAAGGCCGTATGCCCTAGGCTTTTCCCTCTAGATGGGGCAGACGGCCTCAATGAGGTCCTCATTGAGGCCGTATGCCCCCTGAATTTATTTTTAAGGCTTTTAACACTTCTTCAAGAGAATGGGCATGGCACAAGTGGTTCTAAATCATCTCCAACATGAAATAATGGTACAAAACTTCAATCTAATGCATGAAATAATAGCCAAAACAGGTGTTCATCAACAAGGAAAAAAAATAAACTACAAGCCTAGATGATAAGAATAATGCAAAAAGCATGGAGCATGAACTTATTCAAATTCAAAACCCTAAGAAAATATGAAAAGAACATTAACATCAATACAAAGAACAGGAAAACATGAAAATAAACCCCTGAATACTTAGGTTGCCTCCCAAGAAGCGCTTGTTTAGTGTCACGAGCCTGACATACCTTGTCACTTACCTCACGGGGATTCGAATAATTTGAGATTACCCCCGGTTGTCTTTGAATCGTTGTTGTTAAAATATAGCTTCAACCTTTGTAAATTCACATTAAAAATGCATTTTTCGGGGTGGGTTACTTCAACTGCTCCATGTGGGGAAACTTGAGTGACCGTATATGGACCCGACCAATGTGACTTAAGCTTTCCTGGGAATAGTTTTAGCCTTGAGTTGAATAGTAAAACTTGGTCCCCCACTTGAAATTTTTTAGGGTGCTCGATATGCTTATCATAAGACTCCTTTACCCTTTCTTTGTTGAGTTTGGAATTTTTGTATGCCATGGCGCGCCATTCATCCAATTCGTTCAGTTGAAGCTTCCTCTTCTCACCTGCAAGAGTGGAATCAAGATTTAGAAATTTAATAGCCCAATAAGCTTTGTGTTCAAGTTCAACAAGTAAGTGGCAGGCTTTTCCATATACTAATCTATATGGAGTGGTACTAATAGGAGTCTTATATGCAGTTCTGTATGCCCAGAGAGCGTCATCCAAGTGTTCTGCCCAGTCTCTTCTATTCTGAGCAACATTTTTCTCCAAGATTCTTTTTAAATCCCAATTTGAAACTTCCACTTGCCCGCTAGTTTATGGATATTATGGCATTGCTAGTTTGTGGTAAACATTGTAATGCTTTAGAATTTTTGCAAACTGAGCATTGCAAAAGTGAGTGCCTCGATCACTGATGATTGTCCGTGGTGTTTCAAACCTGGAGAAAAGTTTCTTTAAGAATTTTGCCACTGCCCTTGCGTCGCATGTTTGTAGGGCCTGAGCTTCCACCCATTTAGACACGTAATCGACTGCCACAAGAATAAACTTGTAACCATGTGAGCTTGGGAATGTCCCATTGAAGTCAATCCCCCACACGTCAAAAACTTCACAAGCTTGATTCCAATTATCGGTCATCTCATCCTGGCGAGAAATGTTACCCACCCTCTGACATCTATCACATGATTGTATAAACTTCTGGTGTCTTGAAATAATAACGGCCAATAGAAACCTGAATCAAGAATCTTCTTTGCTGTTCGATTTACATTGTAATGGACCCCAGTTGGTCCTGAATGACAGTGTTTCAAGATACTTAGACCCGCCATCTGTGATACACATCTCTGAAGAACATAGTCTGAACAAAGTTTGAAAAGGTAGGGGTCTTCCCACAGGTAGTGCTTAAGGTCTGAAAAAAATTTCTTCCGTTGTTGATGCGTGAACCATTTAGGGATGACACCACCAACTAAGTAGTTCGCAAAGTCAACAAACCAAGGTGACTTGATCTCTTCCACTATCGGAATATTATACAAGTGCTCTTCAGGAAACAAATCATTAATATCTTTCTCTCTCAAAGTTTCGCAATTAGGATTCTCCAAATGGGATAAATGATCTGCTGCAAGATTCTCCACCCTTCTCTTGTCCTTGATTTCAAGATCAAACTCCTAAAGTAAGAGGACCCATCTAATCAAACGTGGTTTGACATCCGACATACTATGTAGGTAACGCAAACCTGAATGATCAGTATAAACCACTGCCTTGGAAAGAACTAGATAAGATCGGAATTTATCAAATGCAAAGACCACGGCAAGAAACTCCTTTCTGTTGTGGTGTAATTCTCCTAAGCTTCTGCCAATGTTTTGCTTGCAAAATATATGGGATGAAAGTGTTTGTCTCTTCACTGCCCAAGGACTGCACCTACTGCAAAATCACTTGCATCACACATCAGTTCCAATGGGGAATCCCAATCAGGAGCTATCATTATTGGTTCTTGAGTTAGCTTTTCCTTGAGCGTAGTAAAAGCTTTCATACAATCATCATCAAACTTGAATGTGACATCTTTTTCCAATAGTTTCGTTAAAGGTCTAGCAATTTTGGCGAAGTCCCTTATGAATTTTCTGTAAAAACCTGCATGCCCAAGAAAACTCCTGATGGCTTTTACTAAAGTTGGGAGAGGTAATTTCTCTATTACAGAAATTTTTGCTTTGTCTGCCTCGATTCATTCTTTGGAAATTTTGTGACCCAAGACTATCCCTTCTTGAACCATGAAACGACATTTCTCCCAACTTAATATGAGATTTGTTTCGTCGCACTGAGTAAGAACACGTTCTAGATTGATGAGGTATAGCTTAAATGAGCAATGCCCGCCGAATGACACTAGCTCTAGCCAAATTTGTGCCGAATGCTTCTCCTCCCTTGATGGTGAAGCTTTCTCCTTGAAGTTCAAGCCCTTGATCACCTCCAAGCCTCAAGCAAAACTCGACAAAGATGTGTTTGTTCTTTCCTTTCTCCCTAAGTGTCGGCTATCAAAAGATCCTCCAATAAGTTCACCCAATACCCCCTTAGACCTCCCAAGTGGTTCCCCCATATAGATGCTGTGTGTCCTCCAAAAAGAGACCAAAAACTCCACAAAAACATGCCATATCGGGTTAATGAGGATGTCAATTAGAGGGTCTATGAGGGGGTCACCGGTGGCCTCATTGAGGCCGTATGAACCAAGCAAAACCCATTCTTCTCTTGCTACAGTATTCATCCTGGGGTCAATTGTGGCCTCATTGAGTCCGTATGGCTTGGATCAATTCTTGATTCGAAAATCATCCTGTTGCTACAGTGATTGCTACAATAATCTTGCTGCAGTGCCGTTGCTACAGTATCTGACACAGCAAATACGCTATAGTACCGCAGCTTGGTTTTTCTTCTCTGTTTTGCCCAAATCATATCTTTGTGTCCTCCATGGCTCTTTCATGCCCTACAATGCAAATAATAGGCAATTAAGCACAAAACTGGTATCCATTCTTACAAAAATACATGCTAGAAGTATGAAATCCATATACTAAAATACATACATTTAGACACTTATCTTCAGACACAAGATTTCAATTGGTAGAAGCCACACTTCCCAACCACACCGCATCCTTGCATAATTTGGAGAACCAAGTGGGTCAAATTGCGAAGTCACTTTCAAAAAGACTTCAAGGGAGTTTGCCTAGCAACATGGAGACAAATCCAAGAGAACACGTGAAGGCGTTCACTTTGAGAAGTGGTCGTGAAGTTGAGAGTAAGTTTCCTACTAAAAAGTTAATAGTTGAGTAACCCAAAGAAGTGGAGATTGAGGAGAGAGCTAAGGAGACAGAGGTGGCACCCCCACCCTACAAACCAAGAATTCCTTACCCTTCAAGGATACAAAATGACCAAAATGACAGTTGAGATTCCATGATTTCAGTGCTTTGAGAGAGATTCAGTTGGGAGATGAGATGGCCCAGGAGGTGGATGAGCTATTGTCGGTGTGTATTTGGTAATGTCTACTATCTATCAGAGAGCCATCTATTCGCATGTTGACACTGGTGATGCTTGCTTCTTTTAAGTTTGACAGATCTTACAGTAGTTTTATGAGCATCTATTTCATCTACTTTCATGCTTTTGAACAGTATCATTGCATGAGCGTGACACAGTTTTCTGCGCGCCTTAGTTTATATAACGAGGCCTACATTTATACTGTGGAGTACGAGCAGTTATCGACTGTCTATTGGGAAGTTTGATACCTCAGTAAACGTACAGAATGCTGTGTGGCCAGGGTCATTACGAGCCTTGGATTTCCAATTCCACATGCCTGTCTTGACCTGCATATCTGATTGCTCGACCGCAAGTATATGGGATCACCAAGTAATATCCTGTGAGTGACACAGGGGTCGTATTCCATAGGGCTAAGGAGCTTCTATTGCTCCTTCATCACCTTTTATCTAACCTTACAATTTAAGCATCTTTTACTACTCTAACAAGTGCAATAATATAAACAACTTGCAAGAATAAATAGTACAGTCAACACAAGAGATCACAAGAGCAACATGACATCCAGAGGCCTAGGGATGAGGATCCCCTTGAGGGGTCATCATGATATATGGATGTGACAAGTTCCCTTTGCGTATATCCCGCAAGTTCACGGGTTTGTCGAAGTAATAATCCCGAGTGAGCGGGGTCGAATCCACAGGGAGTAGGGAGTAAAGACACTTAATTCGATTCTTAGCTATATGGAGTATCAACAATGATAAGTGTGATAATGATTCAATTCTCAACAATTAAAAGCAACAAGTAAGAGAGCAAAAGTAAGGATGAGGTAAGGCAATCGATAAAGATGGGGTACTCGGATGATGCTTCACCTAGGATAGTCGCTTCAAGTGCAAGAACTCTCTATTATGCTTCCTAATCAATGCAATGGTGAGTCGTGGAAATCCTTACATACATAGCCCCAAATCTAAGGTCAACTATGCCTAACTCTATTCATGTCCCGGAGAAGAGATTAAATAACCTCTCAACCTCGCACTCGAATAAAGTTGCAATGAGCTCTAGGGATTCCAGGTGATAAATCTCTTCCTAATTATAGACCTAACCCTTTGGTCCAGGAGGAAAGTCCCTAACCACAATTAAGCCCTAAATACTAAGATCCACTCAACGCTTCACTGCATTACACGTGCAACTAAGCCCCAGCGGAGATTCATCCCTTAGACCATTCACTCTATTATGACCGCAAAGAACTCGAGGAACGGAGGTAGAATCTATCACGTCGGAGGGGAAAGGGCACGCTCCTGTACCTCTCGACTCACCCTCTCACCCCTCTCCAACCTAGCTTTGTCTAACGCTCGTGGTGTGTCACTCACTCACAAGGTTACCAACAAGAACTCTCAACCCTAGTGTCACTCTAGGGGAAATGTTCATACAATCAAGCATTCAAGGTTGGAGCTCACAATAAACATCAATTTATTGAAAGCATAATAACGAAGTTCAATGAAACGAATACATCCTAGGGTTCACAATCACCCAAGTACCCACTAGGGGTTTAGTTCTCCATGGAGCTAAGTACAATCAAAGATATCGAATGTAAAAGTAATGAATCCATAAAGAAACCCCCTCGATGGTCGTTTCGATGGTCTTGTGGAGAGTCCTCTACTCGTCGAAAGGGATCCTTTGTCCGGCCTAGGATACACCTCGCCGGATCGTTGCCGACGAAAGCTCTCCCAATAACCTTCTTCCAAACAACGTGCGATATCACAGCCGTAGAACCTCTTCAAAACCATAGCCAATACCCCTCAAAACCCTAGCCGAAGCCCTCTCTTAAGGTGGGGAAAAGATGGAGAAAAGAATACCAAAATCGGGGCTGAATCGGCATTAAATAGGGCACACGTTTATGCTACAGTGATTGCTACAATACCTACTACAGTACTCTGCCAAAAAATACTCCCGAATCCACTTTTCATCGAGGTGACATAAACGGGCACATGTTTATGCTGTGGATCGCTTTGCTTCTTCAATGATGGATAAGTTGATGGAGATCTTCTTCTATGTGTATAAGTCGGAATGCTTGAGTGTGACTCCCCTTGTGCCCATCCAAATGCTTGTGCAAACTCAAATACGGGGAGGTTGGCACACACTCTAGCATCTCGCACCCGACTTATATCTTCGCGTTTGAACCTTAGCAAGATTTCCTCCAAAATCGGTGCATTGTGATCCACATTGGCTTCTTTCCTTCATAATTGGTTTCACAACCCTACTTGCATAAAAGTAACATAAAAACACACATATTAATGTAAAAACCCGAGAAAAGTAATGCTCAACATAAGGAAAGAATGCTTCGCATTCATATCACATAAGCACTTATCAAACTCTCCCACACTTAAGCTTTTGCTTGTCCTCAAGCAAAAATTAAACATTCTGTGCATCAATGAAGAAAATATTGAAAGTGCTTGGCCTTATGTTCAGCAAAGTATACAAAGAGAGCATTTTACAAGTAAGGGAAATTTCAACATTAAAAACAAAAAATCAAAGCTCTAGCTAAAAACTTGAATAAAAAAGGACAACAAACCCGAAATCATGTACGTGTGTGAACTCACTCAAAACAACCCAAGGTATACTCCTCAAAATTCTAAGTACAAGGGACATATTTATCTACAAAAGTGATAACAATTTCAAAGATGGTAGTAGCTTCACACATCCTCTAAGGTAGCCCTTTCCAAAGCGGCCGCTAAGGTGGTTTTCACACTTTCGAGGTGGTAGCTCTTTCTACCGGAGTGGTAGCTTTCACTCATCCTATGAGATAGCTCTTTCTCTCATTAGGGCATAGCTAGTATCCGACTTATGAGAGTAGCTTCATACTTCATAGGTGGTAGCTCTTTCCACCCAACAAGCACAATAAAACTATTTTGTTTCTTTTTTTCATTTTCATCATTTTTTTTTTCAGAATTTGCACAAGAAACAACTATAACTAGTCCCTTTAACATCAAACTTGAGTTTCCAGTGGAGTTTAAAGAGTGAGTAGTGTAACAAGCATAAATCGGGTAAAAATTCCTAGAAATTCAATCAAGAACTAGAGCATGAAAACATTCAATGTTCGAAATTCTCCTAAACTCAAGAATACAATGCTTGCAACTAAGGTGAACCGCCATTGGCTATGTGAGCATATAACAATCAAGAACAATAGAAACGATGTGTGCACTATGAAACTCCATCCCACACTTAAGTTGTACATTGTCCTCAATGTACACATGCAAGCTCACTCATAATGTATATCAATGAAGAATATATGTTGGAGAAGCAATCAAAACAATACTCCCCTGACTCCTAGTGTTGCGTTTGATGGAGCTAAGTCCTTGGGTGTAATGTTTCGACTGGTTGTGAAGCTCACACGGGCAAGTGCCGAAGCACCTTGGCCGTGCCCATGAGAAAGTCTCAATTCCCATGATGACAAGACCATCTGCACGCATACATGAGGGGGTTCAGTGAAGCTTAATAAAACAAAAACAACTCGAGTATACAAAAGATAGAGCAATGAATACAACTCGAGACAACAAAATGAAAATAAACTCAGAAGGAAAATCCTTTCTGAGTATACAAATCCAAAATAAAATGCAGAAAATAAAATGCGAAAAATAAGAACAAAGAAGGTAAAGACGCCTCAAGTGTCGGTGTCAATAGCTAGTACATCTGTTTCCGTTGCTGGTGAAGATGACGCTAGTGCTGCAAAATAAATGAAGATTGGCAAAAAAAAGAGAAAGAGAAGCTTACCGACAAAATGAGAATGAAAGACTAGAAAACGGCCGGAAAACTCAATTAACAACCCTCTAAAATGACGGTGAGAGGTCAGGAGAGAGCAAGGATATGTTCTCAAAACGTATGAGGGTGAAAAGATGAAGAAACCCGAAAAGATTTTAAAGAAAACCTGCGGTTCTAGCATATCTGTAAATCCACACGGGCATGTGGAAATTACCCACGCCCGTGTGCCCGATCCACAGGGGCAGACGCACGCCCCTGTGGACTCTCCATGCAACCGAGAAAATTCTCTAAGACCCACGCCCGTGCGAAAATTCCACACGGGCGTGGACATTCAGAGGCCCAACTCACAGGGGCAAACGCATGCCCCTGTGTCTTCTCGGGATGGAGAGATCCTCTGCAGAGATTCGCACGGGCATGCGAAAATTATCCACGTCCGTGTGTGGTTCACAAGGTCGCCCACAGGGGCGAGTCCACGCCCCTGTGTGCTCTCAGGATAAACCGCCCAACTCTAGAGGAATTCACACGCCTGTGCGGAAATTACCCACGGGCGTGTGACAGTCACATGGTCGTTCACAGGGGCAGCCGCACGCCACTGTGTCTTCTCTGGATGAGCTCGCAGTGCAAATCCACGGGCGTGCGGAAATTCCACACGCCCGTGTGTTTTCTCTGGATGCCTTAGAAAATTCTGCAGGCTCTGCAGAAAATTTTTACCATGTTTACACACTCAGAGCCTGCCGTAATATGTAAGTTTTACCAGTGAAAAACATGTGAAATAGCTCAAATGACCAAAACTTCACCAAAACACATGAAAGCACAAGATAAGACCAACGGTCCACAAGAAAAGCATAGCAATGTCATATAAGATTCAAAACACCAACACTCAAGCTCTTATTCATGCAAACACTAAACTAAAAACTAGGAAAACAGTAATTGCTTGGGTTGCCTCCCAAGAAGCGCTTGTTTTACGTCACTAAGCTTGACATACCTCTTCTTTACCTTATGGAGGCTTGAAAAGAGTATGTTCCTACCGACTAGACATTGCATAGCTACTTCCCTTAAACCAAAAATTTGCTTTCCGGGGTGGAATATTTGTTGGAGAGTCCAACCATCTTACCTTTGGCCTCCATGGAAACAATTTGGGTTGGGAATTGTCCAAGCTTAGTACAGGTGGGTCATTGGATGGCTTCAATCTCCTACCCACATCTTCTTCCAAACACAAAATCTCTTTCTTGCAATTTATGAGTTGGTTAAGCCCAAAGAGAGATGCTTGCTCCATTACCTTAGGATTTGCATCTTCTTCCATTTCAACTTGAAAGCAATATGTTTTCACCAACTTTTCTCACACCATTTCTTGCTCACAAACATACTATCCACTCAAACAATTATCACATTGAATAAACGGTTCTTCTTGTATCCTCTCAATCTCGACAACATCATACTCGTTCCGCCCCACTTCTTCATTGTCAATCACTACCACACCTTCTTTATAAGGAACTTGACTTGCTTGCTCAAATAATTGTTGTTCCCTGGAGAGTGTCTCAAGTATCCCTCCTAGTTGATGCTCAAGGTTTTTATAGGAGGCTTCATGACATCTTCGTGTGGTCTCCATATTTTGGACGCAGACTTCGGATGCTTCAATAAAGTTAGCTAATACTCTTTGTAACTGAAATGCATCCTCTCCGAGTATCTCACCCGTTTGACATTCCTCTTGAGGTGCCTCCCAATGTTGTTCACCATTATCCCATAACACGTTTGAGTAGCCCACTTCAATTGGATGATATGCGTTGTAACATGGAATGTTTTGTTGTCTTGAAGTAACAATTCTATCAACTTTTTTACTGAGAGCTTCGACCTGCAAATATAGAGCAATGACTGGGTCAATCATCATTTAAAATCCTTGCAAGAAAAAAATAAGACATGACAAAAGAAAAACAAATGAGAATGATGAAAGAATAAGAAAGTGTGAAATAATTTTTTTTTTTTTTAGGATAAATCAAAACGGTGATAGAGAAGAGATGTGAAATAGAATGAAGGGTAAATAACTAAGAAAACAAAGTGCAAATTATCTCTAAATGCCTAGCTCCCCTGCAACGGCGCTAAAAACTTGACAAGTTCCCCTTGTGTATATCCCGCAAGTGCACAGGTTTGTCGAAGTAATAATCCTGGGTGAACGGGGTCGAATCCACAGGGAGTAGGGAGTAAAGACACTTAATTCGATTCTTAGCTATGTGGAGTATCAACAATGATAAGTGTGATAATGATTCAATTCTCAATAATTAAAAGCAACAAGTAAGAGAGCAAAAGTAAAGATGAGGTAAGGTAATCGGTAAAGATGGGGTACTCGGATGATGCTTCACCTAGGATAATCGCTTCAAGTGCAAGAACTCACTATTATGCTTCCTAATCAATGCAATGGTGAGTCGTGGAAATCCTTACATACATAGCCCCAAATCTAAGGTCAACTATGCCTAACTCTATTCATGTCGCGGAGAAGAGATTAAATAACCTCTCAACCTCGCACTCGAATAAAGTTGCAATGAGCTCTAGGGATTCCAGGTGATAAATCTCTTCCTAATTATAGAGCTAACCCTTTGGTCCAGGCGGAAGGTCCCTAACAACAATTAAGCCCTAGATACTAAGATCCCCTCAACGCTTCACTACGTTGCACACGCAACTAAGCCCCAGCCGAGATTCATCCCTTAGACCATTCACTCTATTATGACCGCAAAGAACTCGAGTAACGGAGGTAGAATCTATCACATCGGAGGGGAAAGGGGACGCTCCTATACCTCTCGACTCACCCTCTCAACCCTCTCCAACCTATCTTTGTCTAACGCTCGTGGTGTGTCACTCACTCACAAGGTTACCAACAAGAACACTCAACCCTAGTGTCACTCTAGGGGAAATGTTCATACAATCAAGCATTCAAGGTTGGACATCACAATAAACATCAATTTATTGAATGCATAATAAAGAAGTTCAATGAAACGAATACATCCTAGGGTTCACAATGACTCTAGGATACACCTCGCCGGATCGTTGCTGACGAAAGCTCTCCCAATAACCTTCTTCCAAATGACGCGCGATGTCACAGCTGTAGAACCTCTCCAAAACCCTAGCCAATACCCCTCAAAACCCTAGCCGAAGCCCTCTCTCAAGTTGGGGAAAAGATGGAGAAAAGAATACCAAAATCGAGGCTGAATCGGCTTTAAATAGGGCTGGAATCGGGTGACTCCACGGGCGTGGACGGTACAAGCGCCCGTGCGGAATTTCCACACGGGCGTGGGTAATTTCCACAAGCCCGTGTGGATTCTCGGAAAGTGTCATTTTCGGCCGGCTGTGAACAGTACTGTTACAGTGATTGCTACATTACCTACTACAGTACTATGCCAAAAAAAATACTCCCGAATCCACTTTCCATCGAGGTGACATAAACGGGCACACGTTTATGCTGTGGATCGCTTTGCTTCTTCAATGACGGATAAGTTGATGGAGATCTTATTCTATGTGCATAAGTCGGAATGCTTGAGTGTGACTGCCCTTGTGCCCATCCAAATGCTTGTGCAAACCCAAATACGGGGAGGTTGGCACACACTCTAGCATCTCGCACCCGACTTATATCTTTGCGTTTGAACCTTAGCAAGATTTCCTCCAAAATCGGTGCATTGTGATCCACATTGGCTTCTTTCCTTCATAATTGGTTTCACAACCCTACCTGCATAAAAGTAACATAAAAACACACATATTAATGTAAAAAAACCCGAGAAAAGTAATGCTCAACATAAGGAAAGAATGCTTCGCATTCATATCACACAAGCACTTATCACACAGTAAAAGCAAGACACGGGTGATTTATAATGATGGATCTCAAGATTAGTTCAATCCCAATTTCTCGACAATTGAACCCTAATCCCATACGAATGTCAATGGAGATCTCTCCCTAATCACATTCCTACGATCACGATAGGTGTAGTGAAATCCCGCTATAAGGACACACTTACGCTAAGTCTATCCTTAAGTTTCGGAGGGGCTACCGACATCCAATTTCTCAGCTTGTCAATGCAAGAACACCCCTTCTAGCTCATTAATGATCTAGTACATACGAGTAGGTCACATCTACATGTACAAATCAACAAAGAACTAAGGATCTCTCCATTTTACAGTTCTAGACATGAAGAACAATAAGCCAAGACATAAATCAACCAAATGCATTTCAAATAAAAGCATAGCATCCAAAATACATGATGAACCCCCCAAGTTTCAGCTACATGCGGTGGCCTTGGAGATCTAGTGTGCCATCATACAAACAAGTATAACAAACTCAATAAAAACAAGAAAGAAATGCCTAAGTGGCACTCCCTAGTCCGAATGATAATGAAGAAGTGCAACGCTAGCCGAATGACGCTTCCTCTAGCCCAATGAATGCCGAATGCTCCTTCTCCTTTGATGATGAAGCTCTCTCCTTGAAGTTCAAGCCCTTGATCACCTCCAAGACTGAAGCAAAGCTCTCTAAAGATGTCTTCATTCTCCTCCTTCTTTCTCCCAAGTGTTTTCTACCCAAAACGTCCTTAAGAAAACCATCAAAATGATCTCTTCTACCACCCCAAAGCATTTCCCCCAAGTGGAGGCCATACGAGGCTCAAAAATGAGACTCCAAACTCCCGAAAAGTTGTCCATACAGGGTCAATGAGGGGTCCATATAGGGTCTATGATGACCTCATTAAGGCAGTATGAATCAAGAAAAACCACATCTTCTCTTGCTACAGTGTTAATCCCGGGGTCAATCCCGGGCAACATTTAGAACGTATGGCTTGGATCAATTCCTGCCTCGAAAATCATCCATGTGCTACAGTAGTCGCTGCAGTGATCTTGCTACTATGTACTGCTACAGTACTCTGTCTATAGTGATCTGCTACAGTGAATATACTGCAGTACCATGACCTGGTTTTCTTCCCTTTTTTAGCCCAAATCGTATCTTCATGTCTTCCATGGCTTTTCTGTGCCCTGCAAAGCAAATAATATGTGATTAAGCACAAAACGGCCATCAATCCTTATAATAATACATGCTAATAGTATAAAATACATATACTAAAATATATACATTTAGACACTTATCAAAAATCCCCACACCTAAGTGTTTGCTTGTCCCCATGCAAACAAATCATGAAAAACAAAAATAATGATAAGTGGCTAAATGTATCACCTCTGGCTCAAATAAATATAAGAATCTACAAGCACTGGAAAATGATATACAGATAATGAGTTACAAACAGTAAGCACAATAGAAAGATCCTATCTCACCTCTTATATGCATGTGCCATGTGTGTGAACCTTGTATCTCATTTGCCCTGATCTGGTCCAGCCTACTGACTTTGATCAGTACAGCTCCAGATGCTAGTCACTCCACAGACAAAGAATACTAAGTTTTATAGTGTTAAGTGCTACTTCAATGAATAGGTAAGATCCTTCTAATTCAATAACTTGAACTAACTCACTCTTTCTTCTTTGAACCTCTAGTAGGTAGTCAATAAGATCACTAGGGTTTTTATTTTCATTTTATTTTATTTTATTTTTCATCATTTTATTTTTGAGTCGGACTAATGTAGACTGCATCAAAAAATCTTTCTGGAGGGTGCACATGCTGGTTAGGCACAAGAGCCACCCAACTACTCGATTATAGTCTACATAGACGCATTCATGCTTCATTAGCAGAGGAATACTGACATAGACTCATTTTTTTCTTTTTTTTTTCTTTTCATTTACCCTAGATCATGTCTTTAGACTACACTAAATTCCACAAAACTAGGGCTAGCTCAACAAGACTTAGAAGTTCTTCAGAGTTCATTGAAAAATATAATTTAGTGTTCTAAGGCCAAGTTCTCAAAGTTGTGTGTGAAGCATACAAGAGAGTTAGAGTAGTCATGTTGGCTATTCTCGGGGCATCAACACAAGATTCAGTGCACAAGAAAATACTACATGTGAAATAGGATTCAATAGAGCACAAAAAGCATGTAACTCACATCAATCATTAAACCATGCTAGAAGAGTCTTACAATAATAAACAAGCCATCATAGGTAACACTAGCATCCAAATAATGACCCTAATACATGAAATACACCCATCCCCACACCCAGTGTTGTACATTGTTCCCATTATAACTAATCATGAAAAGCATAGTAATATATACAATGAAAAAAATGGAGGAAGGTGAAAACGAACTTCCCCGGTTAATCTTGTGCATGAGGCGAGATGTGACCCGAACAAAAGGTGTTGCAAGCTTTTCATGTCGGGTCCGGCTTCCATGAAATGTGGAGAGGCTCACCAAGCTCCCTTAATGCCCTGCAAGGCATAAAGGGCCATCATCATTCCAAACAAGATTTCAGATTGCAAAAATTTAAATACTAGGGAGTAGTCAAATACACAAACTAGATAAAATAAAGAAGGTCATACACAAGGTTGGTAGGGCATCCCCTCCCCAACTTATTAAAATCAAACAAACACACATGAAAGAAAAGTAAAGAAAAATAACAAACTACAAAAATAAAGCAACAGTCCATGCTCAAATGTCAAACTAGTCATCGCGACGTTGTTGATGTGGTGGTCTTGGTGTGCTTCGAAAGTGCTCAAAACCTCCAAGGTTAGTTGGCAATAGGTAGGAGCTTTGATTTCAATAAAATTTGCCAACAACCATGTAAAAGTAATTTCTTGACTTGTTCATCCATCGCAAGTGTTTCCAAAATACCTCATTCTATGTGGTGAAATATGCTCAAAAAGTTAGGTCTTCAAAACTTCATACTTTGCATTATGATGAGCAAGCTTAAAGTGTGGTTCTTCAGAGTTGGCATTATGCTTCTTGGAAGTTTGGAGGCAAATTTCTTAATGTTTGGCATTCCTACATCAAGAATAAATCATATAAGGCTTAAAGGAATCCAAGAGAATGTAGGTTGTGGCATGAAAATAGGGAAAACCTTGAGAAACACAATAGAATAGGAGGTGAATTAGAGCATTAAATGGTGAAAACTTGAATCAATACATAAATTCATGAAAATTCCTAACCATGATGCTCATACCACACAATACAAGCTAAAAACTTGAATCAATCCACACATAGGCTCAAGAAATCAAGAAGAAAAGAAGAACATAAAGTTAAGTCATCAAGATTCTTACCAACAAAAGCTTAAGAAAACTTGAGTGCAGCTTGGAGAAAACCACTAGATTGACTTCTCAAAAGATTAGGAGATGAATTAGAGCAATAAATGGTGAGATCTGGCCATGGTTTGATGGATAATGAAGGTTGGAGCTCAGTTGGAGAAGAAGAGTAGTGAAGAGAGAGTAAGGTGGCAAGTTTGGCATGATTAATTCGACTCCATACGGCCTCAATGAGGAGCTCAATGAGGTCGTATGCCCTAGTGCAATCTATCGGTTTAGGGCAGACGGCCTCAATAAGCTCCTCATTGAGGTCATAAGCCCTACTGCATTCTCACTGGATGGGGCAGACAGCCTCAATGAGGAGCTCATCCTCATTGTGGCCGCATGCCCTAGGCTTTTTTCAATGTTTGGGGCAAACGGCCTCAATGAGCTCCTCATTGAGGCCGTATGCCCTTGAAATCATGTTTTAAAGATTCAAATATTTTTCCAAACACATGGGCATGGCTAGAAAGTGTTCGAAAAACATTTCCAACATGAAATAATGGTTCAAAATTTTGATCTAATGTATGAAATGATAGCCAAAACAAGTGTTTTGCATCGATGAACACAAGTAAACAACCACATAGACGATGATAATAATATACAAAGTAATCAGAGCATGGACTTATTCAAATTCAAAACTTTCAAGAAAATACAAAAAGAACACTTACATGCTAATCATGAACACAAAGAACATAAAAACATGAAATTAAACCCCCAAATGCTTGGGTTGCCTCCCAAGAAGCACTTGTTTAACGTCACAAGCTTGACATACATTGTTAATTACCTCATGTGGGTCCAAATAGTTTGAAATTGCCCCCGGTCATCTTTGAATTGTTGTTTCTTCCCGGTAAATTCAACGACATCAATGAATGAATTTCAAATTTTTCATGAGTAAAGGGAGGTGAAGATTGTACCTTCTTTTCTTGAGGTGTTGGATGAGAATGAGTGATACCTATCTTCTTCCTTCCACGTACGTCCCTCCAAATTTTTTTCAACATTGAATCTTTTTTCTCTTTTTCTTTCGCATTGGTACACATAACCTTCTCCTTTGGCTTCTTCAAATTAGAACTTGGAAGAGGAGGGTGAGGTTTTTCTTGATCTTCATTTCCTAGCTCTCCCAAGTACTCATCCAATGGGTTCAATGATAGCACCTCTTGCACACAATCAAAAATTAAAAGTTCAGTTTCATCAATAAAATAAAGCATGTCATCATGGTATAATGAGTGTTTCATGGCCGCCGGTAGAGTGTATACTGCTTCTTCCTCTCCAACCGTTAATATTAATTTTCCTCATTCAAGGTCAATTAGGGCACCGGAGGTAGTAAGGAATGGCCGACCAAGAATCAATGGGGTCTCCATGTCTTCATCAATATCTATGATGACAAAATCCACCGGGAACACAAATTTGTCGACCCGGACAATCACATCCTCCATAATCCCACGAGGCTTCTTATTGATCGATCCATCAATCGCAAAATCATTCTCATGGGTCTAAGTTCATCTACACCAAGCATCAAATACATGGTATAAGGCATAACATTGATGCTCGCTCCTGAGTCTGCTAAGGCATTTTCTTGAACTCCACCCTCAAGTACACATGGGATTATAAAGCTTCCCGAGTTTTTCAATTTTTGTGTGAGCTTCTTCTCCAAAATGGCTGAATAATTCCCCGTGAGTGCAATTGTGCCCTCTTCTTCAAGTTTCCTCTTGTTTGTAAGTAGTTCTTTTAAAAACTTGGCATACTTGGGCATTTGAGTTAAAGCTTCCATTATCGGGATGTTTATGTGGAGTTGCTTGAAGATATTGATAAATTTTTTGAATTAAGCATCCTCCTTATCTTGCTTCAATCTGGCCGGATAAGAGAATTGGATGTTTTTATTCATATGGCTTTGATGAACCCCTTGGTGGAATTTCTTTGTTTTCACCTTGCTTGCCTTTCTAAGTAACTTTCTCAACTATGTTGGGGTCTTCCGCTTTGGCTACCCTAGTTTCCTTGACACTTGGGTTAACTTCGACCCTTGTCTCAACCTGTCTCCCACTTCTAAGGGCAATGGCCTTCAATTGCTCTCTTTGGGTTCTCCTTAGTGTTCCTAGGAAGACTGCCTGAAGGTCACTTAGATTTTGCTTTAGCAAGCTGCCCCACTTGGTGCTCAAAGGACTGTACCGAAGCTTGAAGATAACGCAAAATGGAGCCTATCTCATTGAACTGTCCAGCATGTTGAGCAAGCTGAGCATTCACCTTACTGAACTGAGTATCAATACTACTGGTTATGTTATTAAACCTTGACTTAGTGTTAATCATGAACTTGGTGAGCACATCATCAGTAGTGAATCTTTTCTCTAATATTGGTTGTTGCACTTGGGAACCTTGTGGAGGTGGTGCAGATTTTTGTTGTTACTCCTGATTCCATGAAATGTTTGGGTGGTATTTCCACCCCTGATTATTAGTTAAGCTGTAAGGGTTTCCATGTGGCCGTTGTCCCCCAATATAATCAACATTGTCAATTGGGGCGATGGAGGAGCTAGAAATGGGACATTAGGAGACACCATGCCCTCCACCACAAGTGCTACAACTCATAACTGAGTCTGACTTCGAGGCATGAGCATGTCTAGCTTTCAAGACAACACATCAACCTTTGCGGCAAGAGCATCATTGGTACTATCTTCATAAATTTCGGCCCCTTTTTGTGGTGCACCTCTTGAGGCCCAATGAGACTCATTGCTTGCCATTGATTCAAGGAGTTGCTCGCCTTCATCGGGGTACTTGTTGCTAAGAGATCCACCCACTGCGGCATCAATTAATTGATGAGTTGCATACTTTAACCCGTTGTAGATCATCTGAACCCACATTCAAGAAGCAAAGCCATGATGGGGGCATCTTCGAAGGAGGTCTTTGAATCTCTCATATGCTTCAAATAATGTTTCTGACTCTCCTTGCTTAAACGCTAAAATTTCTTGCCTTAGCTTCACCACTTTGCTAGGAGGAAAGTATCTTCCCAAAAATTTTTCAACCATGTCTTTCCATGTTTTGATCAATCCTGGTGGTAAGGATGTGAGCCACCGGTATGGTCCATCTCTCAAACTGAATGGGAATAGTCATAGCCGGATCGCATTATCTGTCACCCCGTTCATCTTGAAAGTAGAACATATTTGGAGAAAATGGGAAAGATGATCATGACCATCTTCATTCGCAAGACCATTAAATTGGACTGAGTTCTATATCATGCCAATGGTGCTGGCCTTGATTTCAAAATTGTTTATGGCGATAGATGGTGCTTGAACACTGAATTCTTCACCTGTGAACTATGGCATTTCATATTTGGATAAGGTACGTCATCCTCAGCCATGATTATGGATTCTCTATCCTCAATTCCAATATTTCATTCACTTGAGCCTTCAGCCACATCTCTTAATCTTTGATGCAAGGTCCTTTCAATTTCACTACCCGGTGTGATTAGGTTAGATGGATTCGCTCGTGTCATGCACTGTACCTTCCAAAGTCAAGAAAGATGTAAAAATTTAAGCTTAAGAAGAAATAAAACAAATGAAAAGAAGAAATAAAAGAAAAGAGAAATGGTTAGAGCAATAAGCTAGAAGTTTCCTACAATTCCTTAATCTCCCTAGCAATGGCGCCAAAACTTGATTGCTCTCGTGCAAGTGTACGGGATCGCCATGTAGTACCCTTTGAGTTACACAGGGGTCATATTCGACCGGGCTAAGAAGCTTCTATTACTCCTCCATCACCTATTATCTAACCTTACAATTTAAGCATCTTTTACTACTCTAACAAGTGCAACAATATAAACAACTTGAATGAATAAATAGCACAATCAACACAGGAGATCACAAGAGCAACAATGAGATATAGAGGCCTATGGATGAGGATCCCCTTTAGGGGTTATTATCATATATGGATGCATAGTAAAAGCAAGTCATGGGTGATTTATATCGAAGGATCTCAAGATTAGTCAAATCCCAATTTCCCGACGATTAAACCCTAATCCCAAGCGAATGTCAATAGAGATATCTCCCTAATCACATTCCTATGATTGGATTAGTTTTAGGGGAATCCCACTATAAGGACACACTTACCATAAGTCTATCCTTAAGATTCAGAGGGGCTACCGACATCTAATTTCATGACATGTCGATCAAAGAACGCCCCTTCTAGCTCATTAATGGTCTAGTACATGCGAGTAGGTCACATCTACATGTACAACTAGACAAAGAACTAAGGATCTCTCCATTTTATAGTTGTAGACATGAAGAGCAATGAGCCAAGACATAAAGCAACCCAACGCATTTCAAATAAATGTATAGCATCCAAAATACATGATGAACACCCAAGGTTCATCTACATCTGGTGGACTTGGGGGTCTAGTGTGCCATCATACAAACAAGTATAACAAACTCAATAAAAACAAGAAACAAATTCATAAGTGGCGCTCCCTAGTCCGAATGATGATGAAGAAGAGCAATGCCAGCCGAATGATGCTTCTTCTAGCCCAATGAATGCCGTATGCTCCCCCTCCCTTGATGATGAAGCTCTCTCCTAGAAGTTCAAGCCCTTGATCACCTCCAAGCCTCAAGCAAAGCTCTCTAAAGATGTCTTCATTCTCCTCCTTCTTCCCCCCAAGTGTTGGCTGCCCAAAAAGTTTTTAAGAAAACCCTCCAAATGCTCTCTTATACCCCCCTAAGCATACCCCCTAAGTGGAGGCCGTACGAGGCTAAAAAATGAGACTCCAAACTCCCCAAAATCCGTCCATACTGGGTCAATAAGATGGTCCATATATGGCTAATGACGGGGTCTATGATGGCCTCATTGAGGCAGTATGAATCAAGCGAAAACCACATCTTCTCTTGCTACAACGTTCATCCTGGCGTCAATCCCATGCAACATTGAGGCCTTATGGCCTGGATCAATTCCTGCCTCGAAAATCATCAGGTGCTACAGTGTTGCTACATTGATCTTGCTACGGTTCATTGCTATAGTACTCTAGCTATAGTATACACTACAGTACCACGACCAGGTTTTCTTCTCTTTTTCCGCCCAAATCATGTCTTAGTGTCTTCCATGGATTTTCCATGCCCTACAAAGCAAATAATACATTGTTAAGCACAAAATGGGCATCAATCCTTATAAAAATTCATGCTAACTATATAAAATACATATACTAAAATACATTCATTTAGACACTTATCAATATCGATATATCTACGTCATTCTCAGCTGATCAGTGAATGGTCGTGGTGACAAAACAGGAGTTCTTAGTCGACAAGAGCTGCTATACTTATATTCCATGGTATAGAATGAGTCACTCCATCTGGGACACATTATGGTCGAGTATCTACGTTACCAAGGCTAGTATGCCAAAGTGGGAGTGTTGCTCTCGAGCTTGTACATTACTAAACTCATCATTTGCGATCAGAGAGACTGAGAAGATGATTGTTCCATCACCCCTCGGCCTAGAGACATGAGATTGATGGGTATAGTGCGCAAATATGAACCAAGCACCTATGTGATGATCATGCCCCCCAAGAGATGACTGCGGATGAGGGTGATGATGTAGATGGTTCTCAACCTGTTCCTTTGCCACAATAGTAGCAAATGGAGACTGAGACACCCCCTGCAGCACAGGAGCCACCTCTAGTGCGTATCTTTTCTCCATCTCGAGCCCATGATCATTTTGAGAGGCTCGAGAGTGATGTAGGGGTACTATAGACCAATCTAGCTGAGGTTTGTGTGATACAGGTTGCGAACCATGCTAAGGTGATGTCGTGTCTCAAACACTTCCGTAGATACTTGAGTCAGGCATAACCTCGCAGTTTGTTATGAGACTGCGAGTGTCATCACCAGCAACACCACCATCACCTACAGAAACAGTAGCACAAGCAGTCGATGACACCGATGCTTGAGGCATCTTTATTTTTCTGTTTCTTTATGCTTTTGTTACTTTATTTTAGTATTTCATTTTGGACTTCTACCATTCAAAAAGGATTTTCTTCTGAGTTTATCTTATGGCTTTTCAGTTGTATCGAGTTGTATTTTATTTATATAATTTTATAGACTCAGTTCTATTGTGTTTTGTTGAGCTTTATTGAATCCCCTTATGTATTCATGCAGATGGTCTTGCAAGTCTTGAAATTGAGGAATAGTCATTGGCATAGTCATATGGCATTCCATATGGCCGTGTGTACTCCACTGACTGTTGAAACTCAACTCTCAATGAAAATAGCTCTATCAAACACAACATTAGGAGTTCAGAGGAGTATTTTATCAATTGCTCATCTTCACACACATGTTTTACTTGTTTTATTCTTTATTGTGCTTGCATGCATACATTGAGGGCAATGTACATCTTTAGTGTGAGGGGAAGTTCACATTACACACATTCTATACGAATGCATTCATTGTTCATGTTCATGTTGTTAGGATTATGCCCTCGAATGCCAACGAGGATACTTGTATTAGGGCATTTCATTTGTATTATACATTCTTATTTAGTAGGCATTTATTTTGATATTCATATAAATCTTGTGATGGCATTATAATTAGTTTTGAATATTATAGTCCATGTGTATTAAGTTAAAACTTCTACTCTTTGTGGAATAAAGAGGAGAGCACTAGAAGGGTTTGGTACTTATACACTTAAATAGTTCGCAAATCGGAGAACTTTTAATTGGGCATTAAAGGTTCATAAGGATTTGTATGACATTTACTTTGACAAAGAGTGCTAGTTGAACACTATGGAATAGTGGGAGCATATGCTATAAATGCATCATTGGGAATTGGTGTATTCGAACATGACTCGCAGCAATCCAATCACATGGCTTTTACTCTTTGACAGTCAATGATTGGGATTGTTGGTTATGATCATATGAGTGGACCTTAGACACGAGGTATCATGATCACAATGTACTTGTGACGTCTAGTCCGTTACTAGAGTTGTTAGGGCTCGGTTCACCTTTTTGGTATGGGTCGACCTCGAGTGCGACTATGTCGAGCGGTAGCGATTGTGAGTGATCACCAAAAAGGAATTCGTTCTCTCGGAGTAAAGCGAGTCGAGTATCCTATGCGACTATAAGTATGTGAGATTAGAAGACCTTAGCCAAGGCGATCAAACTAATCGTGTGGGACACGAAGGGTAGTTTGGTAATCTCACCCTACTATAGTTATTTGCATGTGATCGAGTTCGAGTGAGTTTGACAATTACCATGGCTCTCACTCGGTTGGGATATAAGAACGAAAGGTTTATACACATATGGTAATCATAATCGGAAAGGTTCGTAATGATCTATTCATTCGTGTTCAATTGGGCTACGACGTGGGGCCACGGAGCTGGCTAGGTGTCACCCACGTCCTTTGGTATCCTCCCATTGCCAATTGGAACGAACCTAAGGAGTCACGCTTAAAGGGATAAAGAATCAATCTCGTTTTGAGTACAGGGGTAAAATTGTCAACTTATAATTTTACTTCATGGGATGAGTGAAATTGTAAATTAGCCTAGGGGTTTTTTTATCTTAAGTTTAAATTTTTGATTTAAATTCGATGGAGTCGAATGGATAATCAAAAATTATGAGGACTAAAAAGATAAAAAGTGGTTTTAGTTAGATTAGGACTCATATTTCTAATAGAACTTCTATGGTAATGTTTATCATATTATGAAGGTTCATATTTTTGAATAGGACTTCATAATTGAATGATGTTTATCATATTATGAAGGTTCATATTTTCGAATAGAACTCATAATTGAATAATGTTTATCATGTTTTTATGAAGTTTCTATAAATATGACTCCTCTCCAACTATAGACTCAACTCAATTAATTCTCTAGTGAGAAAATCCCCTAGCTCTCTCTTCCTCTCTAACCCCTAGCCGCTATTTGGAGAAGAAGAGGAGATTGTCTCTTAATTCGGCGTGTGATCTAGGGGCGTGGAACTTTCGTTCGGGCGCTAGGAGATCTACGACAATCCGAGAGATAAGTTCAGCCCATCAAAAGAAAGAAAATCATTAAGAGGTAATTTTCTAGGACCTTTTAATTAAATTACGGTGCTCATTACAACAATTAGAATATATATCGCAAATATATTATTGCTTCCACATGCCCTTTTAATGTTGTTTGATTTTTGCGATATTACCTAACAGTGGTATCAGAGCGAGGTTATTTGTTTTAATGAGCATTAGGTTTAAAAATCATAAAATTGCATTGGTGATCATTATTTGATTATTATATAAAATTAAAGATTCATGATAAAATTAGATTTTATGCATAATTTTTATTTTGAGTTAGGGTTTCATAATTTATTTAAAATTTTATATAAATAATAATAATAATAATAATAATAATAATATTGAAATATACATATATTAAATAAATCAAAAGTTGTGTTGTACAGTACTGATGGCACTGTAGAAGATTGATTTGTTTAAAATATATATATATATATATATAATATAAATAAATAATTAAAATAATAATAATAATAATAATTGGGTGGGCCCACGCAATTGCCGCGCTGTGCTGCGCAGGGCGAGCACTGCGCAGTGCGTGGGCCACGTCAATTTTATTTTATTTTTTTATTTATTTACTTATTTATTTAGTATTTATATTATTTTATTTGTTATTATTATTATTTGTTTATTTATTTTATTTTAAATAAAGTGGAATCCACACCAATGTAATTTATGATTGATTTATTTTTATTTTTATTTGATGTGTTGAATGAATGGATAGCATACGATCATGAACTTTAGGGCTTTTATATTTATTTATTTTTTACTTATGTATTTGGGCCATGTTGTGTCCAATGTTATTTTCTTTAATTTTTGCAAAAGTAGATTGTATCTAGGATACATATTTGTAAATTTTAGACAAAACATAAAGTGACACAAGAGTCCGAGAATACGTGGAGCAAGAAGCCCGGCATAAAGTCCTTTTGTATGGAGCGCAAAGCCATGTAATAGTTTAGGATTTTATTTTAGATTAATCTATTAAATTAGGTTAATCGTAGATGTTCATGATCGTATGCAAGTGATGGGTTGAATGTGAATGTATGTCTAATTTATACATGCATGATTAATGTAATTTGTGAGACCCAATTAATAACTTGTAAACAATTCTCCCAAAAGAATAACACTGAGTTGAAGGGCATGGGATGTCCTGGCTCTCCACCAAGCTTTGGGTTATTAGAGTTATAAGGGTGCATGATATCTTCCCACATGCGAGGGGTCTTGTATTCAGCTTATGATTTTTAAGAGCCTTTAGTGCATTGGATGCCGTCGATCGAAACAAATTCCTCCCCAATTATCTTGTATGGGTTGAGGGGTGGAATTCAATTGTTAGATTGACGAAGTTGGTGGGCTTGACTCGGATAGTTTACGGGCCAATTAAAGCTGTATGGGTTGAGGCTTGGTAAACTATGAGCCAAAATTGATTGGACTACCTATGGAATAGGTTGGCATCGGACGCCACTTCATTAACTACGGTGGTGCAATTATACTTTGTATGGGTTGAGCTCCACTAGATTTAATAAAGAACACAATCACTCACTACGAGATCCTACCAACGAGGATTTCCGATTTCTATAGTGGGAGTGTAGATTTTGAAAGATGTAGTGGGAGCCAAGTTTTATTTAAAGACCTTAATATAACTTGAGTATAATATAAATAAACTAATAATCTGGTATTTATTTTCTTGCAATTTATTTCTCGATATGACTCATAACCCACTTAATATTTTGCTTGAGAAAAATGACCTTACCGGGCCCAATTATGTAGATTGGCTAAGGAATTTGAGGATAGTCCTCAATTTAGAGCGAATCGGGTACATTCTTGAGGCCAATATTCCTACCGAACCTCCACCCGAGGCAAGTAAGGAAGAACAAGACGTATATCTAAAATGGCTTGAGGACGACTTGCGAGTGAGTAGCTATATGTTAGCCTCCATGAGCATTGATCTGCAAAGCTCTCATGAAAAGATGAGTGATGCGAGATCGGTACTGTTGCACTTGCAGGAGATCTATGGAGAGCATAGTCGGGCTGCTCGGTATGAAATATCGAGAGAGCTCTTTAGGGCAAAGATGAGTGAGGGTGGAGAAGTTGGAGAGCATGTCCTCAAAATGATCTCTATGATTGAGAGGTTGGAAGCTCTTGACTTTTCCATGGACTACAACCTTCGGGGTTGATCTCATCTTCTGATCTCTTCCCGACTCCTTCTCTCAGTTTATTATTAATTTTAACATGAATGAGATTGAGTACACACTGGCTGGTCTTCTTAACAAGCTAGTAAGTACATAGTCTCAAATGAAGACTAAAGAGAAGGATGCTGTTGCTTTAACTATCTCTACTTCTAGGCCCTCAAAGCCCAAGAAGAAAAAGATGGGCAAGCGGAAGGCTTTGGCTCCCAAAGCGATGGGAGGGTGGGTAAGAAAAAGGGTAAGGCTCCTGCGGTTCGTCTGGGTGAGAGCTCTAAGCAAGCGGGGCAAGTGTTTCCATTGTGGCGAGGCCGGTCATTGGAAGCGGGGATTGCCCATGACTTAAAAGTAAGCAGGCGCTACAGGTATGAAACGATTTGTTTTTGAAACAAATTGTTCAATTTCTATATTTTCTACTTCTTGGATTCTTGATTCAGGAGCTAGTGCTCATATTTGTATTATGAATCAGGATCTGGAAAGAAGAAGGAAGCTGGGTGAACAAGAGGTGATGATCAACGTGGGAAGTGGACATAGTGTTGCAGCAACTCACATAGGATCTACTTCTATTCCTTTATATTCTGGACAAATTTTAGTTTTAGAGGATTGTTTAGTATTACCAAAAGGATTAAAGAACATTATTTCTGTTGCAGTTTTAGTCAGAAAAGGATATGTCTTTAAATTTGGTGAAACTAATTGTAATATTTATGTTGGAAATAAATTAGTTGGCGATGCCTCTTTAGTAAATGAATTGTATTATTTAAATGTTCAGAATAAATGTGTTGTGAATGCTATCACTAAAAGACATGGTATGCATGAGATAAATCAAAAACTTGTGTGGCATTTAAGATTAGGTCATGTTGGAGAACAAAGGATTAACAAGTTGGAGAAAGATGGCCTCATAGGTCCATTGGGATTCAATCCCTATCCGACATGTGAGTCTTGTCTTTTTGGCAAAATGACCAAATCCTTTTTCATTGGACATCCTGATAGGGCATCACAAGTTTTAGATTTAGTACACACCGATGTTTGTGGGCCGATCAATGAGATGGCTCGCGGAGGTTTCCATTATTTCATAACTTTTACCGATGACCATTCTAGGTATGGTTATGTATACTTAATGAAGAACAAGTCAGAGGCACTTGACATGTTTAGAAAGTATAACGCTTTAGTGGAAAATCAAACTGGTCATTGTATAAAGACACTGCAATCAGATCGTGGTGGTGAGTATATGAACACCGAGTTTGAATTGTTCTTAAAGGAACATGGGATAGTTTCACAATTAACACCACCAGCGACTCCTCAACTAAATGGGGTAGCTGAGCATAGAAATCGAACCTTGTTGGACATGGTTCGTTGTATGCTTAGCTACACAGACTTTCCTATTTCTTTGTGGGGTCATGCGCTTCTCACTGCTGCACACATCTTGAACAGATGTCCCTCTAAGTCCATCCCTAAGACCCCGCATGAAATGTGGAAGGGAAGGAAACCAAGTTTTAAACACATTAAAATTTGGGGATGCCCAGCCTATGTCAAGAAGACTAAAGTTGAAAAGCTAGAGGTGAGATCCTTAAAAGGGCGTTTTGTTGGTTACCCAGAGGATTCGATGGGATACCTCTTCTACCTGTATGATGATCAACGAATTATTGTAGCTTTACAAGCCCACTTCTTGGAAGACGATTTCATTCGAGAAGGTGGAGCGGGTAGATTGATTGTTCTGAGTGAACAAAACAAAACACCTGAGGAATCTGTTGTTCAAGAACAACGAACTGAACCTATTGTGACACAACCACTATTGTGACGATCTAGTAGAGTACCTCGACCACAAGAGAGATATGGTTATCTACTACAAAGAGAGCATAATTTGTATGCGGTAGCAGAAGGGAACTATGGAGATGATCCTTCTACTTATGATCAAGCAATGATGGATGTGGACTCTGCAATGTGGCAACTTGCTATGCAAGCAAAGATGGATTCGATGTATTCGAACCAATAAGGCCAGACTAGTGGCGAAAGGGTATAGTCAAAAGGAGGGTATTGACTATGAGGAAACCTTTTCTCCAGTAGCTATGATCAAATCCATCAGAATTTTGCTTGCGATAGCCACATACCTAGATTACGAGATTTGGCAGTTGGATGTCAAGACTGCGTTCCTAAATGGATACCTCGAGGAGGAAATCTACATGGAACAGCCCAAGGGTTTTGTATCTGAGGCTGACTCTCATAAGGTGTGTAAGCTTAATAGGTCTATTTATGGACTTAAACAGGCCTCTCGCAGTTGGAATCTTCGTTTTGATGAAGTTGTTAAAACATTTGGCTTCATAAAGAATGAAGATGAACCGTGTGTCTATAAGAAGGTTAGTGGTAGCAAGATATCATTCTTGGTATTGTATGTAGATGATATTCTGCTCATTGGGAATGATATAGGTATGTTAACTTCAGTCAAATCTTGGCTTTCAAGCACATTCTCCATGAAAGACTTGGGAGAAGCCACATATGTCCTTGGAATTCGCATCTACCGGGATAGAGTGAATAGAAAGATGGGGCTTTCCCAAGCCCCTTTACTTAGAGAAAGTCTTGAAGCGATTCGGGATGGAAAAACTCTAAGAAAGGACTTCTACACGTGAGGCATGGAGTTCATCTCTCCAAGTCTATGAGTCCTCGGGATGAGGAGGAAAGAAAAAGAGATGAGTATGATACCCTATGCCTCCTGCCTGGGTAGTCCGATGTATGCCATCTCGTGTACAAGACCGGATATTGCATGCTACTGTCGGCATTGTAAGTCGGTTCGAGGCTAACCCTGGGGAAAAGAGCATTGGATAGCTGTGAAGTGTATTCTAAAGTACTTGAGAAGGACTAAAGATATGCTTGTGATTTATGGAAATGGAGAGTTAAGAGTGGATGGTTACAGATTCGGACTTCGAGTCGATGTTGATGATCGAAATCCACTTGAGGGGTTTGTATTCACTCTCAATGGTGGAGCGATGAGTCGGAAGAGTTCAAAGCAAAGGCACCACTGCAGACTCCACCACGAGGTCGAATATGTGGTCGCCTGGAGGCTGCGAAAGAAGCTGTTTGGATTAAGAAGTTCTTAACAAAACTTCATGTAGTTCCAAGTGTGAAGCTCCCATTATCACTTTATTGTGACAACAATGGAGCAATAGCACAAGCCAAGGAACCAAGGTCTCACAGCAAATCCAAACATATTGAACGGCGGTACCACATCATTCGAGAGATCATTGGAAGAGGCGACATAGCCATGCAGAAAATAGCCTCAGCAGATAACTTAGCTGACCCACTCACCAAGCCACTATCACAAGCCGTGCTAGATCGACATCTTGAGAAGATGGGTGTAAGATACCATATTGGTTGGCATTGAGCACAAGTGGGAGATTGTTAGGATTATGCCCTCGAATGCCAACGAGGATACTTGTATTAGGGCATTTCATTTGTATTATACATTCTTATTTAGTAGGCATTTATTTTCATATTCATATAAATCTTGTGATGGCATTATAATTAGTTTTGAATATTATAGTCCATGTGTATTAAGTTAAAACTTCTACTCTTTGTGGAATAAAGAGGAGAGCACTAGAAGGGTTTGGTACTTATACACTTAAATAGTTCGCAAATCGGAGAACCTTTAATTGGGCATTAAAGGTTCATAAGGATTTGTATGACATATACTTTGACAAAGAGTGCTAGTTGAACACTATGGAATAGTGGGAGCATATGCCATAAATGCATCATTGGGAATTGGTGTATTCGAACATGACTCGCAACAATCCAATCACATGGGTTTTACTCTTTGACAGTCAATGATTGGAATTGTTGGTTATGATCAAATGAGTGGACCTTAGACCTGAGGTATCATGATCACAATGTACTTGTGACGTCTAGTCTGTTACTAGAGTTGTTAGGCTCAGTTCACCTTTTGGTATGGCCGACCTCGAAGTGCGACTATGTCAGGCAGGTAGCAGTTGTGAGTGATCACCAAAAAGGAATTCGTTCTCTCGGAAGTAAATGAGTCAGTATCCTATGCGACTATAAGTATGTGAGATTAGAAGACCTTGGCCAAGGCAGTCAAACTAATCGTGTGGGACACGAAGGGTAGTTTGGTAATCTCACCCTACTATAGTTATTTGCATGTGATCCAGTTCAGTGAGTTTGACAATTACCATGGCTCTCACTCGGTTGGGATATAAGAACGAAAGGTTTATACACATATGGTAATCATAATCGGAAAGGTTCGTAATGATCTATTCATTCGTGTTCAATTGGGCTACGACGTGGGGCCACGGAGCTGGCTAGGTGTCACCCACGTCCTTTGGTATCCTCCCATTGCCAATCGGAACGAACCTAGGGAGTCACGCTTAAAGGGATATAGAATCAATCTCGTTTTGAGTACAGGGGTAAAATTGTCAATTTATAATTTTATTTCATGGGATGAGTGAAATTGTAAATTAGCCTAGGTTTTTTATCTTAAGTTTAAATTTTGATTTAAATTCGATGGAGTCGAATGGATAATCAAAATTATGAGGACTCAAAGATAAAAGTGGTTTTAGTTAGATTAGGACTCATATTTCTAATAGAACTTCTATGGTAATGTTTATCATATTATGAAGGTTCATATTTTGAATAGGACTTCATAATTGAATGATGTTTATCATATTATGAAGGTTCATATTTCGAATAGAACTCATAATTGAATAATGTTTATCATGTTTTATGAAGTTTCTATAAATATGACTCCTCTCCAACTATAGACTCAACTCAATTAATTCTCTAGTGAGAAAATCCCCTAGCTCTCTCTTCCTCTCTAACACTAGCCGCTATTTGGAGAAGAAGAGGAGATTGTCTCTTAATTCCGGCGTGTGATCTAGAGGCGTGGAACTTTCGTTCGGCGCTAGGAGATCTACGACAATCCGAGAGATAAGTTCAGCGCATCAAAAGAAAGAAAATCATTAAGAGGTAATTTTCTAGGACCTTTTAATTAAATTACGGTGCTCATTAGAACAATTAGAATATATATCGCAAATATATTATTGTTTTCGCATGCCCTTTTAATGTTGTTTCGATTTTTGCGATATTACCTAACACATGTAGCCAATGGCGGTTCACCTTAGTTGCAACTATTGTATTCTTAAGTTTCGAAGAATTTTTACCATTGAATACTATCACGCTCTAGTTTTACTTGAATTTTAGGAAATTTTTGGCCGATTATCTCTTGTTGCACTGCTCATTCATTAAACCTTATGGAAACTCAAGTTCATCACTTAAGGTACTACTTTAGCATTGGTTTTGTTTAAAGTTGTGAAAAAAATTAAGTTGTTTTGCTTGTGCATTAGGGTGGAAAGAGCTACCACCTATGAAGTATGAAGCTACTCTCATAAGTCAGATACTAGTTATGCCCTAATGAGAGAAAGAGCTATCTAATAGGATGAGTGAAAGCTACTACCCAGGTAGAAAGAGCTACCACCTAGAAAGTGTGAAAGCCACCTTGGTGGTCGTCGAGGAAAGCGTTTCCTTAGAGGATGTGCGAAGCTACTACCTTCTCTCTTTGTGCATTAATAAGTCCAATTTAATAAGAACTTTGAGGAGAACATGTTGTCTTCACTTGAGTGAGTTTACACACACTTACACAATATCGGGTATGTTGTTCTTTTTGATTTAAGTTTTTAGCTAGAGCTATGATCTCTCTTATTTAATGTTTGGATTTTCCTTGCTTCTAAAATGCCTCTTTTGTATACTTTTGGTGACCCTAAGGCCAAGCACTTTCAATTTTTCCTCTTCGAAGTTTTAACATTTTATTTTTGCTTAAGGAAAAGCAAAAGCTTAAGTGTGGGGGAGTTTGATAAGTGCTTGTGTGTAACTATTATGAAGTATACTTTTTTTACATTGGGCATCACTTTTATCAGATTTATGGCTCATTTGTGTGTATTTGTGTTCTTTTGTGCATTTAGGATTGTGGAAAAAAGTTTGGAAGAAAGAGAGCAAAAATAGATCATGGATGCAATTTTTGAGGAAACTCTTGTATCGAACAAGGATCAAGGCACAAGTTGTACTCATAGACATGTGAGTGTGTGCCAACCTCCAAAATGTTCAAGTGAATACATAAAGTGGAGGGGCACAAAGGCGGTCACACTCATTTGTTCCAACTTGTGTAACATTATCAAGAGCTTCATCAATGTGTTGGAAAGCAAGATGTGACATGATCTACCACATGGATGTTTACCCAATCAGGCAGCCTTGATGAAGAAATTCAAGTCGGGAGCTTCATAGTAAAAGTGCTGTAGCAAATTACTATATCAAAATTACTGTAGCAGTTACTATTCACAGCGCGCAAGAAAATCAAAGCATAGAAATCCACACACCTGTGTGGAATTTCCACAGGGGCATGTGGATGCCTGATTTCAGCGTTTTAAACACCGCTTTTAGAGTTTAATTTGGGGATCTTCTTCTTACCTTTTTCCTATCTTTTGGGGAGAGCGTGCCTAGGGTTTGGAGAGATTTTTGCTGGGATTTTGGAGCATTCCTACAGCATTCAACATTAATTTCCTTTAGAGGAGAGTTATTGAGGAAGCCTCCGATGGCTTGGATTCGGCGGGGTGTGCCCTAGGCTTGATGATGGAGTCTTTGAAGAAGACAAGGGGCTCTTGAAGACTATGGACATGAATGACAAGGGGGTTATCTCTATGGATTTCTTACACATATTTTGATTTCATCTTTAACTTTGTATTGCTCCTTGTAGAGCTAAACCCCTAGTGGGTGCTTGGACTTCTAAACCCTAGGATGATTTTGTTTCATTGACTTCTATTATGTTTCCTTTAATTGATGTTTTAATTGAGTTTCAATCTTGTGTGTTTTTTTTTTATTTGATTTTCCCTTAGAGTGACACTAGGGTTGAGAATCCATCTAGGTAAAGCTTTAAAAGGTTGACAACTTCATTAGGGTTAGACTTAGCAAGGTTGAAGAGGGTTGAGAGGGTTAGTCAAGAGGTAGCAAAATTTTCCTTTTCCCCTCCAACGTGATTTCTCCTACCTCCATGTTCCAAGAGTTCTTTGCTATCATGATAGAGTGAAGTGCTAAAAGATGAACTCCACTAGGGCTTAGTTGTGCAAGCAATAGGGTGAAGTGTTGAGTAATCCTTAGTGTGTGGGCTTAATCATGATTAGGGGTCTTCCGCTTGGACCAAAGGGTTAGATCTAGGTTGGGAATAGGGTTTATCACTTGGAATTCCTAGAGCTTCAAGCAGTCCCACATAGTGTAAGGTGTTGAGAGTATCCCTTTCCGCCAGGGCATAGTGTAGAGGGCTAGTCACGGTTGACCTTAGGTTTGGGACCGTGTATCTTTAGATCTCCATGACTCATTAAACTTCAATTTGGAGGCATAATATTAGTCTTGCACTTGAAACAATAGTCCTACGTTGAGTATTGTCCGAGTGTGCCATTTTACCATCGATTATCTCTCTTTATTCCTCTTGCTTTCTCTTTTCTCTTTCACATTTATTTACATTGATATTTTAATCAACACCATAAATTGGTTTTCACTCTAGCTAAATACCAATACTTCTTGTTTCTAAACATCTATTCCTTGTAAATTCAACTACCCACTCACCGGGGTATTTTATTACTTTGATGACCTGTGCACTTGTTATACACTCACGCAAGGGGTGTATCATCTTTAAAGTCTGTTCGATAGTAACTTTTGAATGGTACTTTCCTTGAACTTGTTTGACACTTGTAGCATCCTTGGCAATTGCCAACAACACTTACAATATAGAGATTTGGACATCTTGTTTTTTATTGAGAAGAGAACTTCCAAAGAGTCATTTTTTTCGTATTTTTGTTTAACTTAGTTGTTTTGTTTGTGTTTTCTCCCTACTTATGAAATGGTGAGATGAGATATGCTTGTTGATCTTTGTAGGACTATTATGAAAGGTTCTTCACTCTCATGACCCACAGACGATTGAACTTACCCCGTACTCATGCATGCGTTGTCTAATTCTCACCTAAAAAATAATGAAGTTTCTTTACTTCATCTCCTTGTAAATAATTCATATTTTTCACCATGTATTATTGTTTCATGTACATTGAGGGCAATGTACTATTCTAGGTGTGGGATGGGCTATTTCATACTTATGCGTGCTTGACTTACTTATGGTAGTTATGATATAGGTTAAGAACTTCCTAGCTTGAGAGAATGATAGATGTGAGCCGTATCTTTATTTATGATTTTATGGAAGTCTTCTTTTATCTCTAGTATACCTTCATGCTTTGTCATGAAAACTTCCACCTTATACACTCTTGACAACACATCACTTTGATATTGCCATTAGAATGTTGAATTCTACTTTCAATTTTCTTATAAGAGCTTTTGGTTCCTTTATTGTTCTCTTTAGCCTTATGTGAAGTCTTCATAGCAGGTTTATAAACAAAGAGACATGAGATAGAGAATGTATATACAAAAAAAAAGAGAAAAAAAGAGAAGAAAAAGTAATCAATGACATTATTCCTATGCTAGTAAAGCACGAATGCGTCTATGTAAACATGTAATTGAGTAAGTTGGGTAGCTCTTGTACCTAATCAACATGTGCATCCTCCAGAAAGATTTGTGTAGTCTACGTTAGTCAGACTTGAAAAAAAAGTATATTTATATATATATAATAAAATAAAATATCTCTATTGATCTCCTGGAACCTATTTTATAGTCACTTAAAGGATAGAGTTTTAGTTAGGAGCCGGAGGACTCTTGACTGATTATTGGAGGTGTCTTTAGCATTTCTAACACCAGTTATTATCTTTTGTGGGGTGAATAGATATCATGGGGTAATCCAAGATGTGGAGGATGAGGGACCACCTTAGGTAAAAACTAGACTATCTTTACTTGGTTACTTATAGAACAACTCACTCTCTTGATCTCTTTTCATTTCTTCTTATTGAGTTCTTTACTTTTGAGCTTGATGTCGTACATTTAGCCATTTATCTTCTTGCCCTTGTTCTTCATGTTTGTTTGTATGAGGGCAAGAAAAAGCATAGGTATGTTGAGGTTTGATAAACGCCTAAATTTATGTATTTTATGTGTATAACTTCTATATTATTAGTGTATTCTGTGATGATTCGATGCCCTTTGTGTGATTTTATCATTTTTATTTGTGTTACAAGCTTAGCCTAGGTGAACCTAAGAATGCATTTGGGAAGAAATCTACACAAAAAATTGCGTTTTAGGGCATCAGGCACTATAGCGGCACTGTAGCAAGCATCGTAGCATAACAGGATGAAGAATTTGTTAAGTCTTGGGTTTATTGATGGGAACCTGACAGTCATGAAGATGCCCCTATAAGCCGGCTGATGATTCTGTAGTTCACTGTAGTACTTCATTGTAACACTTCACGAAATTTTGCCATAAATCCTGAGGCTCTTATGAGTTCCTTCATAGTCATGAACAGGGCCATGAAGCCATCTCGAGTGAGGTTTTAAAAGGAGTTTTAGGGCAAAAGAAAGGATCATCATCTTCTTGGGCCTATTGGGCAGCCACCCCACCATTCTTGCAGGAGATTTATGGCAATTTACTACACAATTCTAGAATCTTCTTACTGATGGTTAGATGACAAGAAACCTCATAACTTACCACATGGACATGTGCCCGTCCATGTGGCCTCAAGTTAAGAATGTTGGAGCCTTGATCATGAAGAGTACCATAGCAAAATAACGTAGTATGTCACTGTAGAACTACCGTAGTAAAAACACTGTTCATGCGCCAGTGTAAAATTTCCACACGGTCATATGGGCGGTTTTCTAGCTCACACAGTCACGTGGAGGCATGTGACAGACACGGTTTTTGACTATAAATAGCCCTTTTCCCTATTCTTGAGAGACTTTTTGCTAGCGTTTGAAAAGCAAAGAGGGTAGGATTTTGAGAGGTCTTTGGCGAATTTGGGGGGCATTCTTCATCAACTTTAATAGATCTATTTTCTTCATCATAACATCAAGGGAGCCTTCAGTGACCTCGCTTTGGAGAGAGATCCTTTCAAGACAATGAGTGACCCATCTAGGCCATCATCACAAATTCAAGGGGGTTTTATTTCATGGTTTCATTGATTTACATTGCATTATTATTTGCTTTGTAATTTGCCAAATGGAGGGCTAAACACTAGTAATTATTTGGGCATGTGAACCTAAAACGTCTGAATTGCGTGTGTGTACCATAAGTGCACAGGTGTTGAAGTAATAAAATACCCAGTGAGTGGGTAGTCGAATCAACATGGAACGGAAGTATTAGTAGTAACAAATTCTTAGTTATCTAATCAACATGGTACCCGGGCAATGCTCCCCTTAGGCTCTAAAATGAATCTCAAGACTTGCTAAATGCTTCTAAACTGAGTTTAATGAGTGGAGGTAATCGAAGAACAACCAGCCCTAACTTCCAAGCCACTGGTACTAGTCCCTTACAAAGTACCAGTGGGGAAATCACTCAATCTCAACACCTCACACCCCTATATGACCAAAATAAGCTCTAGGGATACCTAAGAGTAAAACTGATTCCTAAGGATAGATGTAACGCTACTTCTAGGTGAAAATCCCTCACCCCATACAAGGTCCCGGGGGAGAAAACTCTCCATCTCATGCCTCACAACAAATATGGTTGCATAGAGTCTAGGGAATATGGAGATAGGAAACACTCATCAGAAGGGAAAGGGGGCAATCCACTATCTCATCACTCACCCTCTCAGGCCTCTTTAACCTTGGAGTTCTAACTCTAATGGAGACCTCTCCCATCAAGGCAACAAATCATTAATAGATAATCAACTACAAGGACCAATAAAACTTGTAAGCCATGGGAACACAAGATTAAAATTCAACTCAACTCGGATTTAATAGAAAACATAAAGAAAATCAATACAAAAGATAAGATCCTAGGGTTCACATGCCTAAATACCTACTAGGGTTTAGCCCTCCATAGAGCAAGTTACAAAACAAAGATTAATACAATGAGTAGCAATGTAAACCATAGAGAAAACCCCCTTGAATTCGTGATGATGGCCTTGATGGGTCACGCAACGTCTTGAAGAATCGTTCTCTGAAGCTAGGTTGCCGAAGGCCCCCTTGATGCTATGACAGAAGAAAGATCGATCAAAGTTGGTGAAGAGCAGCCCCCAATCTCGCCAAAGACCTCCTCTAGAAACCATAGCCACTTTCCTCTATGAATGCTCACCAAAAATCTCCCAAAGAATATGGTAAACGGCCTATTTATAGTCATAAATTGCGGTTGTCATGTGCCTTCACGCACCCGCATGAGTTGCAGGAATTTCCACGCGGTAAGGTGAACAGTGTTTTAAACACTCTTCTCTTAAGGCCACATGGTCAGGCACACTCCCATGTGGTAGGGTATAAGACTTTTCTTCTTTGACTCATCTGTTGAAAGGTCTTGCATTCTTTAGAAAAAGTTGGAGCATGGAGATGTGACTGCCTTTGTGCCCTTCCAAATAGCAAATTGGCATGAATCTTCTTGGAAGTTGGCACACACCTCCATGTTCTTGAGCTCCTCTTGTGTCTTGATCCTTGGATTGAACAAGAACTCCCAAAATATGTCTTTATAGCCTATCTTTGCTTCTTTTTCTCCCATCAAGGCATTCACAACCTAATTGCACAAAAGAACAACAATACACTATATGAGACATAAACCATGGTAAAAATGATACTCAATGCATGTAAAACATATCGAAAAAATATGTCTACTCAAACACTTATCAGAACCCTAGGATCTTATCTTTGTATTGACTTACTTTATGTTTTATATTAAATCTGAGTTTAATTGAGTTTCAATCTTTTTTCCTCATTGCTTGCATGTCATATTAATTCTTGTGGTTGATTTGTATTGCATGATTGGTTGCCTTGGTGAGAGAGAGGTTTCCATTATTGTTAGAACTCCAAGATTGAAGAGGGTTAAGAGGGTGAGTCATAAGATAGTAAAGTGTCTCCTTTCCCCTTTGATTAGTGTGTCCTATCTCCGTATTCCCTAAGCTTTATGCAACCATATTTGGTGTAAGGCTGGAGATTGAGAGATTTCCTTGCTAGGACCTTGTAGGGGGTTAGGGATCTTTCACCTAGAAGTAAGGTTAGGTCTATCCTAAGGAATCGGATGTACTCTTAGGAACCCCTATAGTCTATTATGGTCATATATGCTGTGAGGTGTTGAGATTAAGCGATTTCTCCACCGGGACCTCGTAGGGAAGTATTATTGATGGCTTGGAGGTAGGGACTGATTGTTCATGGATTACTTTAACTTGTTTAACTCAGTTTAGAAACACATTGTAAGTCTTGCACTTCATGTTATATCCTAGGGGGAGCATTGCCAGGGTACCTCATCTTCATTGAGTGAGACTTCCCTCACTTCTACTTTTCCTTTGCTTGCTGCAGACATTCATATTCTTGTGATTGAGTTCATTTCACCAAAATCTTGATTCTAACTAGATAACTGAGAAGTGGTTACTACTAATACTTCCATTCCCTATCGATTAGACTACTTGACGTATTGGGTACTTTATTACTTTGACACCTGTGCACTTACGGTACCCGCACGCAAGAGGTGTGTCAACGCGCCAATCAAGGAGTAAAGTGTGCTCAAGTGTAAGGTATCAATCTACAGGATAAGATCGATAGTGCTATTACTAATCCTTACTTTGAAAATGAGCCTACTAAAAGTTGTGATGTGTGAACATGAATAAAAGATTAAAAACAGAAATCACGAATACGAAAGTAGAATCAATCAAATTAGCAAATGGAAACTAGATGCTCAGCCATAGAATCCCTCTAAGATTTAATTAGTCCATGATAAAGGTTGTTAGTTAGCAATCCTATTTGAACCAAGAGAAATCCTAAGATATATTACCCCGCTCTTCGAATGGTAAATTGTAACTAATCATGTATAGTGTTGATACAAACAACTCATGATTGCATTGCACTCTATGAAATCTCAATATGAATTAACAATAATTCAATAAGTAGACAACCTTTCTTGCAAAGTGATTGCCCATAATCCCAACATAATAGAAATGCTATTTCTCAAAAAAGCTATTCCCTATGATTGTAAAGAGTATGGAATTACTTGAAAATTCACTCCGGAAGATTGTGGGAGGAGAACTCTCAACTCCAAAGTATCCTATTTTTAGGCTTACTGATAAGTGCTTAAGTACATATTTCTCTATATGTTTAACATGGATTGAGTATTATTTTTTTTGTGGTCTGTGTCTCATAAAGTGTATTTGGTGTTCCTTTGGGTAAATAAGTTGTGCAGGTCTTCAAAGAAGAAAGGGAAGCAAAGATAGGTTATGGAGACACCTTTGGAAGTTTTTGTACAACATAAGGATCAACAACAAGATGAGCTCATGCATACGTGAATGTGTGCCAACTTCTAAGAGAACTCAAGAAAAATTATGAGTTGAAATGGTACAAAGGCAGTCGCATTCCTATGTACTGACTTGTGTGAAGTATTCAAGAATCTTCCCAAAATGGTCAGATGACAAGAAGCCTTATAACCCACCATGTGGATGTGTGCCAGTCTATGTGGCGTCCGATAAGTGCTTGTGCGATATGAATGCGAAGCATTCTTTCCTTATGTTGAGCATTACATTTCTCAGGTTTTTACACTAATATGTGTGTTTTTATGTTACTTTCGTGCCGGTAGGGTTGTGAGGCCGAGTATGAAGGAAAGAAAACAATGTGGATCATAATGCACTGATTTTGGAGGAAATCTTGCTAAGGTTCAAACACGAAGACATAGGTCGGGTGTGGGATGCTAGAGTGGGTGAGTCAAGGGCACAAGAACGTGTGTGAGTCAAGGGCACAAGACATGTCTCGTATTTGAGTTAGCACAACCATTTGGAGGGGCACAAGGGCAGTCACACTCAAGCAATCTGACTTATGCACATAGAACAAGATCTCCACCAACTTGTTCATCATTTAAAGAAGCAAAGCGATCCACGACGTGAACGTGTGTCTGTTTGCGTCACCTCGATGAAAGTATGGACTCGGGAAGTATTTTAGACCAGGTACTGTAGCAGAGTATTGTAGTAAGACTACTGAAGAAGCACTGTTCATAGCCGGCTGAAAATCAAAATTCCAGAGAATCCACACGGGTGTGTGGAAATTACCCACGCCCGTGTGGAAATTCCACATGGGCGTGTGAAAAATCCACAAGACCGTGTGGATGCCCGATTCCAGCCCAATTTAAAGATGATTTCAGCCCCGATTTCAGCATTCTTTTCTCCATCTTTTCCCCAACTTGAGAGAGGATTTCGACTAGGATTTTGAGAGGTATTGGCTAAGGTTTTACAGAGGTTCTACGGCTCCGACATCGTGATTCCTGAGGAAGAATGTTGGTAGGGGAGCTTCCGTCGAGGCGTATCCTATACTGGACCAGGGAATCCTTGCACGACGAGTAGAGGACTTTCCACAAGATCATCGACACGACTATCGAGGGTGTTTCTCTATGGATTCATTGGTTTTACATTCTATTTTTTTGATTGTACATATCTCCATAGAGAGCTAAACCCCTAGTGGGTACTTGGGTATTTGTGAACCTAGGATGTATTTGTTTCATTGAATCTCTTTATTATGCTTTCAATTAATTGATGTTTGTTGTGAGTTCCAACCTTGAATGCTTGATTGTATGAACATTTTCCCTAGAGTGACATTACGGTTGAGAGTTCTTTTTTTAACCTTGTGAGTGAGTGACACACCACGAATGTTAAACAAACTAGGTTGGAGAGGGTTGAGAGGGTGAGTTGAGGGGTACAGAAGTGTCCCCTTTCCCCTCCGGCGTGATAGATTCTACCTCCGTTCCTTGAGTTCTTTGCTGCCATAATAGAGTGAATGGTCTAACGGAGTGAAGCGTTGAGGTGATCTTAGTATCTAGGGTTTAATCGTGGTTAGGGACCATTCACCTGGACCAAAGGGTTAGGTATATAATTAGGAAGAGATTTATCACTTGGAATCCCTAGAGCTCATTGCAACTCTATTCGAGCGCGGGATTGAGAGGTTATCTAATCTCTCCTCCGGGACATATATAGAGTTAGGCATAGTTGACCTTAGATTTGGGACTATGTATTCAAGGATTTCCACGACTCACCATTGCTTTTATTAGGAAGCATAATAGAGGGTTCTTGCACTTGAAACGATTGTCCTAGGCGGAGCATTATCCGAGTACCCCATCTTTATCGATTGCCTTACCTCCTCTTTCACTCGTGCGCTCTTACTTGTTGTTTTTACTTTTGAGAATTGAATCATTGTCACGCTTATCACTACTGATCTTTCACATAACTAAGAAGCGGATTAAGTGTTTTTATTCCCTACTCACTGTGGATTCGATACCCACTCATCCGGGATTATTACTTCGACAAACCCGTGCACTTACGGGATATACGCAAGGGGACCTTGTCAAGTTTTTGGTGCCGCTGCCGGGGAGTAGGCGTTTAGAGATACTTTGCACTTTGTCTTCTTAGCTATTTCACCATACATTCTATTTCATATTTTCTTATTCTATCATCGTTCTGATTTATTTTTCTTTCTTTTTGGGTGTAGCTCCAGGTTATGACCCGAGGGAATCCCTCAATATTGATTGAAGGAGATCCTGAGCTTGAACATACACTTAGAAGAAAAGGGAAAGAGCCTGTGCAAGAACAGTCTAATTTAGCTGATTTGGAAGTGGAAGAATCTGAAAACATATCATAACAGAATGAGTAACAGTGAACATTATCCGATTATGACAGACCTTCAGTGTTGGGGACACAGTCGAGTATTATGCGTCCCCTGATTACAGCTCAGAACTTCGAACTAAAGCCTATATTCATCCACATGTTGCAGCAATCCGCACAATTCAATGGTTTGGCTGATGAAGATCAAAACAGTCATATAGAGAGCTTTCTTGAGGTGTGTGATATGCTGAAGATAAACGGGGTGACGGATGATGCAATCAAGTTGCGAGCCTTCCCATTTTCCCTAAAGGGGAGAGCGAAGCAGTGGCTACACTCATTACCTAGAGCGTCAATTACCACGTGGGAGGAGATGGTAGAAGCTTTTCTGGCCCGTTATTTCCCTCCAGAAAATCAGCAAAGCTTAGGAATGAGATCTCATCCTTTGTTCAGTTGGAATTGGAGTCTCTATTCGAGACATGGGAAAGGTTCAAGGAGCTCCTGAGAAAGTGCCCGCAAAACGGATTCCCGGAGTGGATGATTGTTCAGACATTTTATAATGGTTTGAACCCGAGTACAAGGCAACTCTTGGATGCGACAGCAGGAGGTACCTTAGGTAGCAAGACCGCCGATGAGGCCCGTCAGTTAATTGAAGAAATGGGGTTAAACAGCTACCAATGGATTGCTAGGGAGAAGAAAAAAGTGGCCGGTCTCCATGAAATAGATGTGGTAACTTCATTGGCGGCTCAAGTGGAATATTTGAGTAAGAAGTTAGATCTTCTAATTTCAAACAGAGTGGCGGCCATGACTAATTGCACCGGGTGTGGTGGAGGACATGCTCCCTCTGATTGCCCGATCTCTATCGGTAATGTTTCTTCGGTGGAGAACATTGATTTTGTAGGTAATGGGATGAGACCTCAAGGAAACCCATATAGCAATACCTACAATCCGGGTTGGAAGAATCATCCCAATTTCTCATGGAGTAATCAGGGTCCACAAAAGGCCATGGGGCCACCGGGTTTCCAACAACAACAATAAGCCCCTCAGGTGGAAAACAGAGTCTCAGGTTTGGAAACCCGAATGAAAGACTTAGAGAAGCACTTGACTAGATTTATGCAATCTGCAGATACAAGGTTTGAATCAGTCAAGGCTACACTTTCCAACCACACAGCCTCTTTGCATAACCTTGAAAATCAGGTGGGGCAAATTGCGAAGTCTCTCTCTGAAAGGCCACATGGAAGCTTACCGAGCAATACAGAGACCAACCCTAGAGAGCACGTGAAGGCGATCACTTTGATAACTGGTCGTGAGATTGAAGGTAGGCTTTCGAGTGAGAAGCCAAAAGAACACGCACCCGAGGTTATAGAGATAGAAGAGGGAACAAGCAAAGAGAAAGAGGTGGCACCCCCACCTTTCAAGCCAAGAATCCCTTATCCCTCTAGATTGAAAAATGACCAAGGGGATGAACAGTACAAGAAGTTCCTGAGTTTGGTCAAGCAACTCCACATCAATATTCCTTTTGTTGAGGCATTGGCCCAAATGCCTAAGTATGCGAAGTTCTTGAAAGACTTGTTGACTAACAAGAGGGAGTTGGAGGAAAGTGCTTCAGTGATTTTAGATGCTTCATGCTCAGCGGTATTGCAAAAGAACATGCCGAACAAGAAGAAAGACCCTGGAAGCTTCATCATTCCGTGTAATATTGGGAATCTTGGTGAGGAAATGGCATTGGTGGACTCAGGGGCCAGTATCAACGTTATGGCATACACCTTCTTTCAAAAGCTAGGCTTGGGCGAGCCTAGGCCTACTCGGATGACTTTGCAACTAGCGCACCGAACAATGAGACATCCGAGAGGCATCATTGAAGACGTGCTTGTTAAGGGGGACAAGTACATTTTTTCAGTTGACTTTGTAGTGCTAGACGTCGATGAGGATGTGGATATACCTTTGATACTTGGGAGACCGTTCTTGCGGATTTCCAAGGCATTGATTGACATGGACGGCGGAGAGCTAACTTTGAGGGTTGGAGATGACAAGCTCACATACCGACTTGCTGAAGCCATGCGGCATTCTCTTGATTTCGATGATACTTTATACTTTCTAGACACTACTAATGAGATTGTTGATGAATACATGCAGGAAATGTTCAATCCGGACCCATATGAAGGTTTGTTCGACCAAGAGGAGGATTATGAAGAAGTAATGATGCTTGGTTCGACAGAAGAAGTACCATCTACCCCGTGGATCTTGAAGAAGGTGCTCCGGAAAATGAAGAGGGCTAGGAGACGCCACCGGAAACACTCCAAGGCTATTGGAGACGCCCGTAAACCGAAGGAGTTGGATGAACCATCGCTAGGTGGTCCGAAGCCTGATAATTCACCCTTTATCCTCAAGAGACATTGCACATCATGCTTTCAAGTAATGGGTAAGAGGGCAACCTTCATCTATGAACCCCCGTGAGGTAAGACAAGGTACGTCAAGCTTAGTGACGTTAAACAAGCGTGTTTGGGAGGCAACCCAAGTGTTTACTATTTTCTTATCTTTTAGTTTAGTTCGTTTGCATGAATAATTTGTTAAGTCTTGGTGTCTTGATTTTTATATGCTTGTGCTGAGATTTTCTTGTGCGCTTTGAGTATTCATCGTGTGTGTTCATGTGGAATTGGTGAACTTATGTCATTTGAGCTTTATTCCATGTTTTTCATTGGTAAAACTTGCATACTAGGGCAGGCTTTGAGTTTGTAAACATGTTCAGAAACGTTCTGCAGAGCCTGCAGGTTTTTCTAAGGAATCCAGTGAAAACGCACGGGTGTGTGGAATTTCCGCAAGCCCTTGTTTTTGTATTGTGAGCTCATCCAGAGAAGGCACAGGGGCATGCGCCTACCCCTGTGAACGACCATGCGAATATTGCACGCCCATAGGTAATTTCCGCACGGGTGTGTGATTTCATGCAGAGTTTGTCAAATTATCCCCAGAGCGCACAGGGGCGTGAACTCGCCCCTGTGGGCGACCTTGCAAAACTTGTATGGGCGTGGGTAATTTCCACACGCTCGTGCGTAACTCTGCAGAGGAGTTCTCTCCATCCCGAGAAGCCACAAGGGCATGCGATCACCCCTGTGAGATGGGCCTGTGAATGCCCACGGCCGTGCGGAATTTCCGCAGGGCGTGTGGAACACTTAGTGATTTTTCTCAGATTATCAGAGAAGCTACAGGGGCGTGTGGCTGCCCCTGTTGGTCGGGCCGCACGGGCGTGGGTATTTTCCGCACGCCCGTGCGAGAGCGTTCAGAGTCAGTGAGAGTTTTTCCCGAGAGCGCCCAGGGGCATGCACTTGTCCCTGTGGGGACGCACGGGCGTGGGTAATTTCCGCACGCCCGTGTGGATGTACAGAACGCCAAGAGATGCGAGTTCTTTTTAAAGAATAGTCATTTCTCTTCTCCCTTTATACCCTCCATTCGTTTGGAAGCACTTTCACATCAACCCCCGACCTCCTAGTGCTGATTTGGTATGATTGTTGCAAGGTTTTTCGGCCGATTCGTAGTTTTTTCATTTTAACTCGTCGGTAAGCCCTATTTATGATTTCCTTCATCAATTCATGATTTCTCATAGATGAATCTGGTTAATAATGCTTCATTTCTTCAATTAGAAAGGTGATTTATGTTTAGAACGAAGTTAGAAGTATTTTTAAGTTGTATTTTTGGATTCTTGTGGCGCAGCCGTGCGGTTTTCATGCCCCGTGGATCCACACGGGCGTGCGGAAATTCCACACAACCATGTGAATTTTTGCAGCGTTAGTTTATCAACTTGTTCGATTGATTTCGTTTCAAATTTTGCAGATTATGGCACCTTGGTCGAAGAAGTAAGCTGATAAGAGGCCGTGTGAGTTATCCCCTGAGCCTGAGGGTATGAGTTTCACGATTCCTGAGCATTAGGTTCGCTATGAGCGCTTGTCGAGACTCCGGTTTAGACAGACTCGATTCCTGGACACGAGTATACTGAGAGATCTATGGCAGGGAGATGAGTTCGCTGATGAGGTCGAGGATCTCATTTCAGCAGGTGGTTGGCGGCATTTATTGACGATTAGAGAGCCAGCCATCTGAGAATTTGCACTAGAGGTACTATCATCATTCGAGTTTGATAGATCATACGTGAGCTTCGACAGTTTGGACACCATTCAGTTTAGAGCACTTGGACACCACCATAGCTTGAGCATCACTCAGTTTTCAATTCTACTTGGCTTGTATGAGGAGGCATTCACAGACACTGAGGAGTACTCTCAGTTACCGACTGATTGTCCTAGAGCCTTGACCCCGCGAGAGCTTACAGAGTGCTATGTGGTCAGGGTTAGTACGAGACGGGGGTGTCCAAGCCTACGTGCCTTTCCCAACCTGCATACAGATATTTACATGCCATCATGAGTAGGTCGGTGAATGACCGTGGTGATAGCACTGGCGTTCTGAGCCGGCAGGAGCTTCTATACTTGTACTTGATGGTGCAACGCGTACCGATTCACTTAGGACACATCATGGCAGATTACATCAGACATCAGGGGCATTATGCAAGACTGGGAGCGATCTTCTCGGGCCCCTACATTACGAGATTAGTGCTGGACAGGGTCTCTTGGATTCGATTCATGGGGCTGAGAAGATGAGTATACCTGCACCCCTGAGTTTAGAGAAACTGAGATTGATGGACATGGTCCGTAGAGTTTTGATAGGGGTTTATGCATTGGTGCTACCAGCTCCAGAGATAGCTGAGGGTAAGGGTGATCATGCCGAGGCTTCCCAGCCTGCTCCACAGCCTTAGTCAGCACCGATGGAGACCGAGCCACCTTCGGCGGCAGAGGACGCTCCCCCCGTAAGTATGTTTTCACCATCTTGAGCCCATGATCGTTTCGAGAGGCTCAAGAGTACGGTGGGAGTGATACGGACAGAGATGGCTGAGGCTCGAGTAGAGATTGCCAAGATCAGGGCCACGCAAGCCGCTCAATACACAGAGTTCATGGCATGTTTCAACGTATTATAGCAGATCTTAGAGCGAGACGTCGCCTCCTCATTTGTCTTGCGACCGAGGACTCCTCAGCCTCCCTCGGCATCTCCTTCACCCCATCTCCTATACCAGCACCGGTGGATCCACCTTATGTTTCCCCATTACCAGCAGTAGCAGAGGAGCCGACAGAGCTTGACACCGACATTTGACTTTATTTTTCTGCATTTTATTTATTTTGCATTTTATTTTAGAATTGTTCACTCAGAAAGGATTCTCCTTCTGAGTTTATTTTCATTTTGCATCTCGGGTTTTATTCATTGTCTATCTTTTATATATACTCGAGTTATTTTTTTGTTTTCTTGAGCTTCACTGAACCCCCTCATGTATGCGTGCAGATGGTCTTGTCATCATGGGAATTGAGACTTTGTCATGGGCACGGCCAAAGTGCTTTAGCACTTGACCGTGTGAGCTTCACAACCCGTCGGAACATTACTCCCAAGGACTTAGCTCCATCAAACGCGACACTAGGAGTCAGGGGAGTATTGTTTTGATTGCTTCTCCCACATATATTCTTCATTGATATACATTATGAGTGAGCTTGCATGTGTACATTGGGGACAATGTACAACTTAAGTGTGTGGGGGAGTTTCATAGTGCACACATCCTTTTTATTCTTCTTGATTGATATACATACTCACATAGCTAATGGCGGTTCACCTTAGTTGCAATGATTGTATTCTTGAGTTTAGGAGAATTTTTAACATTGAATATCTTCATGGTCTAGTTTTATTTGAATTCTTAGGAATGTTTGCCCGAATTACACTCAGTGCACTACTCACTCTTTAAACTCTATTGGAAACTCATGTTTGATGTTAAAAGGACTAGTTATAGTTGTATCTTGTGTTAAATTCTGAAAAAAATAAAATAAAATGAATGATGAAAAGAAGGAACAAAATAGTTTTCTTGTTTGTTTTGCATTTTGGGTGGAAAGAGCTACCACCTATGTAGTATGAAGCTACTCTCATAAGTCGGATACTAGTTATGCCCTAATGAGAGAAAGAGCTATCTCATAGTATGAGTGAAAGATACCACTCCGGTAGAAAGAGCTACCACCTCGAAAGTGTGAAAGGGACCTTAGCGGCCGCTTGGGAAAAGGCTACCTTAGAGAATGTGTGAAGCTACTACCATCTTTAAATTTTTGTTACTTTCTTGTTGTAGATAAATAAGTCCCTTATACTTAGAGCTTTGAGGAGTATACCTTGGGTTGACTTGAGTGAATCCACACACTTTCACGATTTCGGATTTGTTGTCCTTTTTTATTCAAGTTTTTAACTAGAGCTTCGATCTTTCATATTTAGTGTTGAAATTTCCCTTACTTGTAGAATGCTCTCTTTGTATACTTTGGTGAACCAAAGGCCAAGCACTTTCAATATTTTCTTCATTGATACACAGAATGTTTAATTTTTGCTTGAGTGTGGGGGAGTTTGATAAGTGCTTGTGCGATATGAATGGGAATCATTCTTTCCTTATGTTAAGCATTACCTTTCTCTAGTTTTTTTACACTAATATGTGTGTTTTTATGTTACTTTCGTGGAGGTAGGGTTGTGAGGCCGAGTACGAAGGAAAGAAACCAATGTGGATCATAATGCACCGATTTTGGAGAAAATCTTGCTAAGGTTCAAACGCGAAGGCATAGGTCGCGTGTGAGACACTAGAGTGTGTGCCACCCTCCTCGTATTTGAGTTAGCACAACCATTTGGATGGGCACAAGGGTAGTCACACTCAAGCATTCTGACTTATGCACATAGAACAAGATCTCCACCAACTTGTTCGTCATTTAAAGAAGCAAAGCGATTGACAACGTGAACGTGTGCCCGTTTGCGTCACCTCGATGAAAGTATGGACTCGGGAAGTATTTTAGGCAAGGTACTATAGCAGAGTACTATAGCAAGAGTACTAAAGCAGTACTGTTCACAGCCGGCCGAAAATCACATTTACAGGGAATCTACATGTGCATGTGGAAATTACCCACGCCCGTGTGGAAATTCCACATGGGCGTGTGAAAAATCCACAGGACCGTGAGGATGCCCTATTTAAAGCCGATTTCAGCCCCGATTTCAGCATTCTTTTCTCCATCTTTTCCCCAACTTGAGAGAGGGTTTCAGCTAGGGTTTGGAGAGGTATTGGATAAGGTTTTGGAGAGGTTCTACGGCTCTGACATCGTGATTCCTGAGGAAGAAGGTTGGTAGGGGAGCTTCCGTCGAGGCGTATCCTATACCGGACAAGGGAATCCTTGGATGACGAGTAGAGGGCTTTCCACAAGACCATCGACATGACTATCGAGGGGGTTTCTCTATGGATTCATTGCTTTTACATTCTATTTCTTTGATTGTACTTAGCTCCATGGAGAGCTAAACCCCTAGTGGGTTCTTGGGTATTTGTGAACCTAGGATGTATTTGTTTCATTGAATTTCTTTATTATGCTTTCAATTAATTGATGTTTGTTGTGAGTTCCAACCTTGAATGCTTGATTATATGAACATTTCCCCTAGAGTGACACTAGGGTTGAGAGTTTTTGTTGGTAACCTCGTGATTGAGTGACACACCACGAGCGTTAGACAAAGCTAGGTTGGAGAGGGTTAAGAGGGTCAGTCGAGAGGTACAAGAGTGTCTCCTTTCCCCTCCAGCGTGATAAATTCTACCTCGGTTCCTTGAGTTCTTTACGGCCATAATAGAGTGAATGGTCTAAGGGACGACCCTCCGCTGGGGCTTAGTTCTGCGTGCAACGGAGTGAAACGTTGAGGTGATCTTAGTATCTAGGGCTTAATCATGGTTAGGGACCTTCCACCTGGACCAAAGGGTTAGGTCTATCATTAGGAAGAGATTTATCACTTGGAATCCCTAGAGCTCATTGCAACTCTATTCGAGCGCGGGATTGAGAGGTTATCTAATCTCTCCTCCGGGACATATATAGAGTTAGGCATAGTTGACCTTCGATTTGGGACTATGTATTCAAGGATTTCCACGACTCACCATTGCATTGATTAGGAAGCATAATAGAGGATTCTTGCACTTGAAATGATTGTCCTAGGCGGAGCATTATCCGAGTACCCCATCTTTATTGATTGCGTTACCTCCTCTTTCACTCGTGCTCTCTTACTTATTATTTTTACTTTTAAGAATTGAATCATTGTCACACTTATCACTACTGATCTTTCACATAGCTAAGAAGCGGATTAAGTGTTTTTATTCCCTACTCCCTGTGGATTCGATACCCGCTCATCCGAGATTATTACTTCGACAAACCTGTGCACTTGAGGGATATACGCAAGGGGACCTTGTCAGCGTTAAGAGAAGAGTATTGCAACCTTGTTATGAAGAGCACTATTTACATGACTTTGTAAAATTTCCATGCGGTCACGTGGGCAGTTTTTCAGGCCACACAGGCATGTCGGAGGCTCACACGGTTATGTGAAGGCATGTGACAAATGCGATTTTTCACTATAAAGAGTCATTTTCCCCTATTCTTTGAGACTTTTTGATGGCATTTGAAAGGCAAAGTAGCTAGGTTTTTGATAGGAGGACTTTGGTGAATTTGGGGGCCGTTCTATTATGAAAAGATTTACCAAAAGGGAGCCAACCATCATAGGACAATATTGGGAGAAGATCTAAGGCATCAAAGCATCATTTGAGGGGAGATCTCTACAAACTTTCTAGATCTTCATCATCCAAAGGGATCTAAAGCTAAAGGGAGAAGTTCTTGCTTCTTTTTTTGTTTGTATGTTGCTTGGAGTTGTATGAGTATTCCTTTTTCATGAGAAACTAACTTATTGGTGTTTTGGACATGATGATCTCTAGGGTTTCTTGTTTGTAATTTAGATAATCATCTTGTTAATGTGTTGTTGGATGTTGTATTTCTTTTATGCAATCTTGTAGTTTATGGTTCTTGCTATGTGTTCTTTGATGTTTTAGATTCTAGATTGTACTTGGATGTGCAGGATGCGCCCTTGTATTAGACTCACATAGTTTGAAAGGGATATATGTACTAATACACCAAGGGACTCAAGTATTTGGTACCACTTCCAACCATTAGGATTGGACCTAGTTGTTGAGTATCGATCCTAATTAGAGATTTCCTCACACTTAATGCAATCATAGGAGGATTTGATTAGAAGAGATTCTGAGCCAATACTTGTATGGGATTAGGGGTAATCACTGAGGGATTCGGGATTACCGACTTTAGGAATCTCTTGACTACCATCTCAACATTTCATCTTAAGTTCAGGACCTTATAACAACTCAGGGTGATTCGTTCTTTAAATCATCCCTTCCTATGTTTGATTCTCCCTTGAATGCGAATTGTACGTAGTAGTAGTCCAGATTTTATTCTAGTTAGTTCTTTTTCTTTTTGTAAGTGCTATTCATCTTTTGAAATGTTATGATAGGAAATAGACAAAATGGAAGTAATAGTAGATCCTTGGCTCCGTGGAATACGACCCCTGTATCATAAGCATGGTATTACTTGATGACCCCGTGCACTTGTGGGTGTTCACATCAAGTTTTTGGCATTATTTCCAGGGACACAAGGGATACTAGGAAAACCTTTAATCTGTTGCTCTAACCTTTTATTTTTCCTTATATAAATATTTGTCTGTGTATGTGTTTTAACCATTTTGTTGATATTTATTTATTTTCCTTCTTTCTTGTTTTTCTTGGTAGCTTATTGATTTTGTTTTGTTTATTTACACAAGGCCATGGATTTTCAATAAAGATTATTGGCTGCAAAAATCGATGCACTTGAGAAAAAGATGGAAAACTTTATTGCCATGAAAGCAAGCCAAGGCAATTCATAACAACCAAGAACACCACAACCCCAAGCCCCAAAATTTCAACCCCATTAGCAACAAGTTAAGAAATACACTACTGAAGATGTTCTAGCAAAGTTTATGCTCAACACAGAGGCAAGATTTCAAAACATAAACACCAGGTTTGACGAACTTGGTACAATACTAAGGAGTGTCTAACCTTCGGATAAGTGTTTGTGTGTTAAGAATGTGAAGTGTTCTTTCCTTACAATGAGCATTTCTTTTATCAGGTTTAAGTGCTAATACATGTGTAGTTGTGTTCTTTTGCGCAGGTAGGGTTGTGAAGCTATGTTTTAAGAAAAGAAGCCAAAAGTAGATCGTGAATGCACTATTTGATGAAATCATGGAAGGAACAAACATGAAGACGTAAGTTGGTCTCAAAGATACATGAATGTGTACCAACCTCCATGTATTCAAGAAATTACAATGATTTGGAGGGGCACAAGGGCAGTCATATTTGTGTATCCCGACTTGTGTATTGATAACAAGATCTTCACCAATGAACCTGTTTATTGAAAAAACGATACGATCTATGGCATAAACGGGTGCCCGTTTATGTTGCCTCGATGAAAAGTGGATTCGGGAGTGTTTTTGGTGGAGTACTGTAGAAGATTACTATAGAAATTTGCTATAGTAGTTACTGTTCACAACTGGTCGAAAATCAGAATTCCAGAGAATTCACACGGTGTGTGGAAATTGCACATGCCCGTGTGGATACTTGATTCCAACCCTTTAAAAGTCGCTATTCAGCCCCGATTTGGAGAGCCTTTGGCAAGGCTTTGGAGATGTTTGACGGCCTTCGACACCACATTTCCTTCGGAAGAGAGCTATTGATGAAGCTTTCATCGGCACCAATCCGGCGAGGTGTGCCCTAGGTTTAATGAGGGGACCTTTGAAGAAGACGCGGCCGATCCACAAGACTTTTGACACGAACACAAGGGGGTTTTCATTCATGGATTGCATCTCTTTACTTTTGATTTCATTATCTATTGTATTTTGCTCCATGGAGAGCTAAATCCCTCGTGGGTACTTGGGTATTTGTGAACCCTAGGATGTGTTCGTTTCATTGAATCTCTTTATTATACTTTCAATTAATTGATGTTTATTGTGAGTTCCAATCTTGTATGCTTGATTGTATGAATACTCCCGTTGAGTGACACTAAGGTTGAGAGTTCTTCTTGGTAACTCTTGTGAGTGAGTGACACACAATGAGAGTTAGACAAAGCTAGATTTGAGAGGGTTGAGAGGGTGAGTCGAGAGGTAGTGGAGCGTCCCCTTTCCCCTCCGGTGTGATCTATCCTACCTCTACATTCCAAGAGTTCTTTGCGGCCATAGTAGAGTGAATGGGCTAAGGGATGACTTTCCGCTGGGGCTTAGTTACGAGTACAATGGAGTGAAGGGTGGAAGTGATTTTAGCATCTAGGGCTTAATTGTGGCTAGGGATCTTTCACTTGGACCAAAGGGTTAGGTCTATACATAGGAATAGGGTTTATCACTTGGAATACCTAGAGCTCATTGCAATTCTATACGAGTGCGAGGTGTTGAGATTGTTCAATTTCTACTCCCGTACATGTATAGAGTTAGGCATGGTTAACCTTAGATTTGGGACTATGCAATTAAGGATTTCCACGACTCACTATTGCATTAATTAGGAAGCATAATAGAGGTTTCTTGTACTTGAAATGATTGTCCTAGGTTAAACAATATCCGGGTACCCCATTTATCATCGATTGCCTCCCCTATCTTTTAATTGCGCCTCCTATATCTTTTCTTATTTTCATTTGCAATAAGTTTGTTGTCACATCACTTTTAACATATTTTCATTCTAGTTAAATAGCAATCTTGGTGGTTCTAAGCATTATTCCCTGTGGATTCGACTACCCTCTCACCGGGGTATTATTACTTCGACACCTGTGCACTTGCGGTTTACACGCATATTCGAACGTGTCACCTTCCATCTATGTACTTGAGGACAAAGTCGGGTAGCTTGCTAGGGCAAATTCTGAGCATTCATTGGGTCCCCTATCGAGTGATATTGAAAATAACTCGAGTTAGCACTTGAAGGACATCACTCTCAGGAGTGGGAAACAAGTAGAGGTGGACCACAATTTATAAAGCTCCTAATCTCAACATTTATCATTTCATCAATCTATCAATTTTGGTTAAGTATATTAGAAAATTCTGGGAATTGTATTTAAAGATGTGGGTAGGAAGCTAAGGCCATCCTTGAACCCACCAATGTTGATTGATAAGTGCTTGTTTATTATAAATACAAAGTATTCTTTTCTTACGATGAGTATTACTATTCTCAGATTTTATTGCTAATATATGTGTATTTGTGTTCTTTTGTGTATGTAGGGTTGTGGAGACAAGTATAGAAAAAGAAGCCAAAGTAGATTGCATTTGTACTTTGGTTGATGGAATCTTGGAGTAAACAAATGTGAAGATACAAGTTGTGCTCAAAGACATGTGAGTGTGTGCCAACCTCCGTTGTGTTCAAGGAAATATGAAAATTGGAGGGGCACAAAGGCAGTCATACTCATGTGTTCCGACTTGTACAAAGCTATCAAGATTGTCGTCAAATGTGCTTTTATTTGAAGATGCAACGCAATCTACAGCATAGACGTGTGCCCGTTTATGTTTCCTAGATGAAAAGTGTGGATTCAGGAGTATTTTGGCTAAGCATTATAGCATGTATTATAGCAAAATCACTGTAGCAATATACTGTAGCAGTTACTGTTTATAGGCAACTGAAATTGAAATTTTGCAGATTCACACGGGTGTGTCGAAATTTCACACACCCATGTCGATGCCTGATTCCAGCCCTATTTAAGTCACAATTTAAGCCGGATTTTATAATCCTTTTTTCCATCATTTGGCTATCTTTTCTCCCTCTTTGGAGGCGCCCGCGGCTAGGGTTTGGAAAGCCTTTAACTAGTCTTTTGGAGAGGTTTACGGCCTTCAACATCATGTTTCCTTCAGAAGAGAGTTATAGGGGGGCTTTCATCGGCACCAATCTAGCGAGGTGTGCCCTAGGCTTGACGACGGGACCTTTGGAGAAAACGCGACCACTATACAAGACCATCGACACGAACACCAAGGTGGTTTTATTCATGGATTGTATATTTTTACTTTTGATTTTATTATTGATTGTATTGTCCTCCATGGAAAGCTAAACCCATAGTGGCTACTTGACTTGTAAACCCTAGGATGATATTGTTTCTTTGACCTTTTTATTACGCTTACTTTAATTGATGTTTTAATTGAGTTCCAATCATGAATGCTTGTTCAGTTGATTTTCCCTTAGAGTGCCACTAGGGTTGAGAATCAATTTTAGTAATCCTTGTGGATGAGTGACACACCATGAGGGTTAAACAATGCTAGATTAGGGAGGGTTGAGAGGGTGAGTCAAGAGGTAGCAGAATGTCCCCTTTCCCCTTAGGTGTGATTTATTCTATCTCCATGTTCCAAGAGTTCCTCGCGGTCACAATAGAGTGAAGTGCTAAGAGACGAACTCTACTAGGGCTTAGTTAAGCAAGCAATAGAGTAAAGCGTTGAAGTAATCCTTAGTATCTGGGGCTTAATTGTAACTAGGGGCCTTTTGTCTGGACCAAAGGGTTAGATCTATTTTACAGAATAGGGTATATCACTTCGAATCTTTAGAGCTTTAAGCAACCTAGCACAGTATGAGGTGCTGAGACTTAGTGATTTTTCCACCGGGGCATAGTATTGGTTAGTCACAGTTGATCTTAAGTTTTGGGACCGTTTGTTTAAGGATTTCTATGACTCATTAGACTTCAGTTAAGAGACATAATGATTGGTCTTGTACTTGAAGCAACAGTCCTAGGGTGAGCAATGTCTGGGTGTACCATTTATTATCGATTGCCTATCATATCTTTTATTTGCGCCTCTTTCTTCTTTTCTTATTTCTATTTGCATTGATTTGTTTTCACATCACTATCAATTTATCTTTACTCTAGTTAAATAGTAATCTCTGTGTTTCTGACCACTATTACCTGACGATTTGACTGGCCACTCACCGGGGTATTATTACTTGGACAAACACGTGCACTTGCAGATCACACGCAAAAGGGTGTTGTCAAGTTTTCGGCACCTTTGCAAGGGAATAGGCATTTTTGATACACTTTGTACTTTGCTATTTTAGCTATTCATCATTTATTCTATTTCACACTTTCTTATTCTTTCATCGTTCTGATTTGTTTTTCTTTCTTTGGTTGCAGCTCTAGGTTATGACCCAGGGAATCCTTCAACATTGGTTGAAGGTGACCCTAAACTTGAACGAACACATCGTACAAGGGGTAAAAAATCTGTGCAAGTACAGACAAATCAAGCTGAGGTAGAAGGTGAAGGGTTAGATATGACAAAATGGAATGAGCAGGAGAGGACACTTTCAGATTATACTAGACCCTCAATTTTGGGCATACAGTTTAGCATTGTGCGGCCACCAACTATAGCTCAGAATTTTGAGCTCAAACAAACATTTATCAAAATGTTACAGCAGTCTGCACAATTTAATGGTTTGGCCGATGAGGATCCAAACAATCACATAGACAACTTCTTGGAAGTATGCCACATGCTCAAGATTAATCGAGTTATGGATGATGCTATCAAGTTGAGGGCTTTCCCATTTTCCTTGAAAGAGAGAGCAAAGCAATGGCTACATTCATTACCTAGAGCATCAATCACTACTTGGGAGGAGATGGTAGAAGCCTTCCTTGCTCGATATTTCCCTCCCGGAAAATCAATAAGGCTTAGGAATGAAATATCTTCTTTTGTTCAAATGGAATTGGAGTCTCGATTTGAGACATGGGATGGTTCAAGGAGCTCCTGCGGAAATGTCCTCAACATAGGTTCCCCGAGTGGATGATCCTTCAGTCTTTCTATAATGGGTTGAACCGAAGCATATGACAGTTACTTGATGCTGCAGTAGGAGGTACCTTAGGGAGCAAGACTCCAGAAGAAGCCTGGCTTCTCATTGAGGAAATGGTTATAAACAGTTATCAGTGGAACACAAGGGATAGAAAGAAGGTAGTCGAACTTCATGAGGTTGACGCAGTTACTTCATTGGCGCCCCAAGTGGAATCATTTAGCAAGAAGTTAGATACTCTAACTTCTCCTAGAGTGGCGGCCTTGACTAGTTGTACTGGGTATGGGGGAGGACATGCTCTATCTGATTGCCCTATGTCTATTGGTAGTACATCCTTGGTGGAACAAGTAGACTTTGTGGGTAATACAATAAGAAACCAAGGCAATCCTTATAGCAACACCTATAATCCGGGTTGGAGGAGCCATCCAAATCTTTCATGGAGTAATCAAGGACAACACAAGATAATGGCACCGCCCAGATTCCAACAACAACAATGAGCCCCAAATTTGGAAAATTGATAAGTGCTTGTGTATAACTAATACGAAGTGTTCTTTTGTTAAGATGAACATTAATTTTTTCTGATTTTATCGCTAATACATGTGTATTTGTGTTCTTTTGTGCATGTAGGGTTGTGGAAATAATCACTATAGCAATTCACTGTAGCAGCTACTGTTCACAGGCCGTAGAAAATCGATTTCCAGATATTCACACGAGCGTGTCAAAATTCTACACACCCGTGTGGATGCCTGATTCCATCCCTATTTATGTCGTGATTTCAGCCCGATTTCAGAATCCCTTTTTCCATTGTTTGGCTATCTTTTCTCCACCTTTGGAGGCGCCCGCGGCTAGGGTTTGGAGAGGCTTTGACTAGGCTTTTGGAGAGGTTTACGGCCTTTGACATCGTGTTTCCTTCAAAAGAGAGTTATTGGGGGAGCTTTCGTTGGCACCTATCCGACGAGGTGTGCCCTAGGCTTGACATGAGCACCAAGGGGATTTTATTCATGGATTGCATATTTTAACTTTTGATTTTGTTATTGATTGTATTTTGCTCCATGGAGAGCTAAACCCCTCCCGTAGCTACTTGGACTTGTAAACCCTATAATGATGTTGTTTCTAACAAGGACCCCCATAAGTGCACGGGTTTATCGAAGTAATAATCCCAGGTGAGTAGGGTATCATATCCAGAGGGAGTAGGGAATAAGAATACTTAAATTGCTACTTAACCAAGTGAAAATGAACAATGATTGTGTTGATAAGATGTAGTATAAACAAGAATAAAAGAAACAAGAAAGAGAAGTACAAGTAAATGAGAGATAAGGCAATCGATATAAATGGGGTACTTGGATATTGTTCCATCTAGGACAATCGTTTCAAGTGTAGAATAAACTATTATGCTTCCTAATTAATGCATTAATGAGTCATGGAAATCCTTCAATACACGGTCCCAAATCTGAGGTCGACCATGACTAACTCTATACAATGTCTCCTTGAAGAAATCGAACAATCTCAACACCTCACACTTGTATAGAATTGCATGGAGTTCTAGGGATTTCAAGTGATAAACCCTCTTTGTAGATGTAGACGTAACCCTTTGGTCCATGTGAGGGGTCCCTAGTCACATTTAAGCCCTAGGTGCTAAAATCACTTCAACGCTTCACTCCATTGCCTTTGCAACTAAGCCCCAGCGTAAGGTCATCCCTTAGCCCGTTCACTCTACTATGAACACAAATAACTCAAGGAAATATAGGTAGGATAAATCACGTCAAAGGGGAAAGGGGACGCTTCGCTACCTCTCGACTCACCCTCTCAACCCTCTCCAATCTAGCTTTGTCTAACTCTCATGGTGTCTCACTCACTTACAAGGGTTACCAAGGTGAATTCTCAACCCTAGTGTCACTCTAAGGGAACATTCAATCAAATAAACATTTAAGATTGGAACTCAATTAAAACAATAATGAAGGAAAGCATAATAAAAGGTTTAATGAAACAAATACATCCTAGGGTTCACAAATGCAAGTACCCAGTAGGGTAGTTAGCCCTCCATGGAGATAGTTAATATCAACGATGAAATCGAATGTAAAAACAAGTAATCCATAGAAAAACCCCATCGGTAGTCATGTCGATGGTCTTGTGGAGTGGCCTCGTCTCCTCCAAAGGTCCCCTTGTCCCGCCTAGGACAATCTCGCTGGATTGGTGCCGACGAAAGCTTCTACAATAACCTTCTTCCAAGTGTAGCACGATATTGAAGCCGTGAAACTTCTCCAAAACCCTTGTAAATATCTCTCAAAACCCTAGCCGCTCCCTCTTGAAAGTTGGGGAAATTATGGACAAAAGATTACTGAAATCGGGCAGAAAATCGGCTTTTAAAGGGCTGGAATCGGGCATCGACATGGCCCTGTGGGCGCCCTTGTGTATTTTTTTCGCATAGGCGTTGGTAATTTCCACACGCTCGTATGGATTCTCTGAAATTCAATTTCTCGGCCGGCACTGAACAGAACTTGCAACATAAATTTGCTACAGTGTTTTGCTACATCACCCTGCTACAGTATGGCCAGAAACACTCCCGAATCCATGTTTTCATCAACGTAACATTAACGGGCACACGTTTACGTCGTAGATCATTTTGCTTCTTCAATAAACGGACTCATTGGTGAACCTCTTGCTATCAATACACAAATTGGGATACTCGAATGTGACTATCTTTGTGCCCCTTCAAATCATTTTGCTAACTTGAATACAAGGAGGTTGGCACACATTCCCGCATCTTGAACCCAACTTATGTCTTCGCGTTTGATCTTTCTCAAGATTTCCTCCAAATGGTGCGTTCACGATCTACATTGGATTCTTTCTTTAACATTCGGCTTCACAAGGAAAGAATACTTTGCATTCTTATCACACAAGCACTTATCAAACTCCCCCACACTTAAGCTTTTGCTTGTCCTCAAGGAAAAATAAAACATTGAAGCATAGACGAAGGAAATATTGGAAGTGCATGGCACCAAAGCATGCAAATAGAGCATTCTACAAGTAAGGGAAATTCCAACACTAAATATGAAAAAATCAATGCTCTAGCTAAAAATTTGAATAAAAAAGGTTAGTAAACCCAAAATCGTGTAAGTGTGTGTAAACTCACTCAAGTCAACCCAAAGTATACTCCTTAAAGTTCTAAGTATAAGAGACTTATTTATCTACACAAAGTAACAAAAATTAAAAAAAGACGGTAGTAGCTTCACACATCCTCTAAGGTAGCCCTTTCCAAAGCGGCCGCTAAGGTTGCTTTCACACTTTTGAGGTGGTAGCTCTTTCTACCGCGGTGTTAGCTTTCGCTCATCCTATGAGATAGCTCTTTCTCTCATTAGGGCATAACTAGTATCCGACTTATGAGAGTAGCTTCATACTTCATAGGTGGTAGCTCTTTCCACCGAACAAGCACAACTAAACAATAAAAATAATTTTTATTTCTTTTCCTTTTTCCATTTTTTTATTTTTTATTTTTATTTTTTTATTTATTTTTGCACAATTAACAAAAGAAACAACTATAATTAATCCTTTAACATCAATCTTGAGTTTCCAAAAGAGTTTATTAAGCGAGTAGTGCAACAAGTGTCAATCGGGCAAAAATTCCTAGAAATACAAGTAAAAACTAGAGCATGAGACCATTCAATGTTAAAAATTCTCCTAAAACACAAGAATACATCATTACAACTAAGGTGAACCTCCATTGGCTATGTGAGCATGTATATCAATCAAAACTAATATAAAAGACATGTGCACTATGAAACTCCCCCTCCAATGTACCATGCAAGTTCACTAATAATGTATATCAATCAAGAATATATGTGAGAGAAGCAATCAAACAATACTCCCCTGACTCCTAGTGTGGCATTTGATCGAGCTAAATCCTTGGGAGTGATGTTCCAACGGGTTGTGAAGCACACATGACCAAGTGCAAAAGCACATTATCGTGTCCATGACTAGTTCTCAATTCCCATACTGACAAGACTATCTAAATGCATACACAAGGGGGTTCAGTGAAGCTCAATAAACATAAACAGCTCAAGTATATAAAAGATAGAGAAATGAATATAATTCGAAACAACAAAATACAAAAATAAAAGACATACTCAGAAGGAAAATCATTTCTAAGTAGTGCAAGTCTAACAACAATACAAAATAAAGTAAGGTAACAAGAAAATAAAGAATGCATCAAATGTCGGTGTCGCCAGTTGTCGGCTTTGCTGCTACTGCTGCAGGATAATCGAAAGATGCTGCTGGATCGGGTGATGGTGAGGCTGGTGGGGCCAGAGGGGTCCTCGGCCGCAGAACATATGATGAGGCAATGTCTCGCTCTAAAATCTGCTGGAGAATGTCAAAATGCGCCATAAACTCGGTATACTATGCGGCCTGTGTCGGCCTAACGTCGGCGATCTCAGTCCGTAGCACCCCCACCACACTCTCGAGCCTCTCAAAATGATCATAGGCTCGAGATAGGGAAAACATGTGAACTGGGGGTGGCTCCTCTGCTGCAGGAGGTGCCTTAGTCTCCATCGCCGTCGGCTGAGGCTCGGGGGCAGGCTGGGAATCCTCGGCTAGATCATCCTCTCCCTCTACTACCTCTGGGGTAGGAGTAATCAGAGCTTGTACTCCTGACTGGACTCTACAGACCATACCCATCAATCTCATCATCTCCAAGCTCTGGGGGGTAAGTATACTCATCTTCTCGACCCCACAAGTCGCGTCCAGGAGACCCATACCCATAACTAGTCTCGTAATGTAGGGGCCCGAGAAAATCACTCCTAATCTAGCATACTATCCCTGATGTCGTATATACTCTGTGACGATGTGCCCTAGATGAATCGGTGTGCTCTAGACTATTGAGTACAGGTATAATAGCCATTGCTGGCTCAAAACGCAAGTGCTATCACCACGGCCATTCACTGACCTACTTAGAATAGCGTGCAAATATCGATAAGCAGGTCGAGGAAGGCACGTGGCCTTGGACACCCCCAGCTCATACTGGGTCTGACCACATAATGCTATGGTGAGAAATGCTCCAGGATAATCTATAGGTAACTGGGCATACTCCTCAGTGTCTGTCAATGCCTCCTCGTACAAGCCAAGCCGAACTAAAAACTGAGAAATGCTCATCCTATGGTGATGTCCAAATGCTCTAAACTGAATGGCGTCAAGGCTGTCGAATCTCACATAAGATCTGTCTAACGCAAATGATGATAAAACCTCAAGAGTAAGTGCATGAATGGCTGGCTCCTTAATCAATAGTAGCTGCCTCCATCAACCAACTGAAACGAGATCCTCGACCTCATCTGCTAGTTCATAGCGTTGCAGTATATCCCGTAGTATACTAGTATCTAGGAGGTGAGATTGTCCAAATCTCAACCTCGATAACTGCTCAAAAAGCACTTGATGCTCGGGAATAGGAAATCTCATGCTTTCTGGCTCAGGGGATGACTCACGTGGCTGTTTATCAGCTTGCTTCTTCAACCGAGATGTCATAACTACAAAATTTGAATGAAAATCGATCAAACATCTCATAAAGTATTACTGCAGAAATCCGCACAGTCGTGTGGAATTTCCACACGCCCGTGTGGATCCACGGGGCCTAAAATCCGCACGATCGCGCCTCACAAAGGCAAAAATACACCGTTTAATAGGTTCTAACTTCATTCTAAGAATGCATAACCCTTCTAATTGCAGAAACAAATCAACATTAAGGAGTTTCATCGATTAAAATCGAGAATTGATGAAGAAAAGAAGGAAATAGGGCTTATCGATGAGTTGAACTGTAAAACATTGAATCGACAAGAAAACCTAGTGAAAATTCCTCTAAAATGGCAGTACGAGGTCCGGAAAGAGTGCAAATGTGCTCTCAGACGAATTAGGAGTGTGAGAATAAAGAGAAATGACGAGATTTTCAAAGTAACTCGCACCTCTTGACGTTCAATACAACCGCACGGGTGAGCGAAAATTACCCACGCCAGTGCGCCTAACCCACAGGGGCAGACAAACGCCTCTATGGCTTCTCTGTCCAACCGAGAAAAATCTCTAAGTGGTTCACACGCCTGTGCGGAAATTACGCATGGGCGTGGATTCTTGCTAGGTAGTTCACAGGAGGAGACTCATGCCCTTATGTCTTCTCGGGATAGAGGAGAAACTCTCTGCAGAGATCTACACGGGCTGCGGAAATTACCCACGCCAGTGCATTTATAGGAGAGTCATCCACAGGGGCAAGTCAATGCCCCTGTGTCTTCTTGGGATAAATTTGTAAGTCTCTGTAGGAAAATGCACGCCCGTACGGAAATTCCACATGGGCGTGGACCATTACAAGGGCATTCACAGGGGTGAGTCCAAGCCCCTGTGCCCTCTCTGGTTGAACTGTGAACGAGAATGCACACCCGTGCAGAAATTCTACAATGGCGTGTGTTTTCTTTAGACACTTTGAAAACACTGCAGGCTCTACAGAAAATTTCTGACCATATAAATAAACTCAAAGCCTGCCTTACAAAGCAACTTTACACAGAGAAAACACTGAAAATAAGCTCAAACGACCAAAATTCTCACCAAAACACAATAAAGCACACGATGACATAAAAAATTCACAAGAAAATTCACAGCAAAAGCCTTTAAAAATCAAGAAACCAACACTTATGCTTATTTATGCAAACTCTAATCTAAGAACTAGGAAAACAGTAAAAACTTTGGTTGCCTCCCAAGAAGGGCTTGTTTAACGTCACTGAGCTTGATGTACCTTGTCTTACCTCATGGGGGCCCATAGATGAAGGTTGCCCTCTTACCCATAACATGAAAGCATGATGAGCAAAGCCTCTTGAAGCCAGAGGGGGAGTCATCGGGCTTGGTACCACCTAGCAAAGGTTTATCCAACTTGTTCAGTTTGCGCACATCCCCAACAGCCTTGGGGCATTTCCTGTGGCATCTCCTCGCCTGCTTCATCTTCCGAAGCACCTTCTTCATGATCCCTGGGGTAGATGGTACCTTCTCCTCTATACCAAGTGCCATTTCTTCTTTATTAACCACATCTTGGTCTAGCAACCCTTCGTACGACTTTGGATTGAACATTTCCTGCACATATTCATCAATTATCTCATCAATACTGTCGAGAAAATAGAGAGTATCATCAAAGGCTAGAGAATGCCGCATGGCTTTGGACATGCGGTATGTGAGCTTATCCTCTCCAACCCTCAGTCTCAACTCCCCGCCGTCCATGTCAATCAATGCCTTGGAAGTACGCAAGAATGGCTTCCCAAGTATTACAGGAACATCTACATCCTCATCAATGTCCAACACCACTAAGTCAACAGGAAATATATATTTGTCGGCTTTGACAGGCACGTCTTTAATAATGCCCCTCGGATGTCTCACCGTTCGAGTAAGGAATTCTCGGCTTGTAAGGTGGAGATGCCACCTCCTTCTCCTTATTCGTTCTCTCCTCAACCTCTACAACCTCGGGTACTTCAACATTGGTCTTCTCACTAGGAGGGTCTACGTTAAACTTCATGACCACTTCTCTAAGTCATTGCCTTCACTTGTTCTCTTGGATTAGTCTCAGTGTTGCAAGGTAGACTCCCTTGAGGTCTCTCAGATAGAGACTTCGAAATTTGCCCCACTTGGTTCTCTAGATTGTGCAATGAAGCAGTGTGGTTGCGAAGTGTAGCTTCGACTCACTGAAACTGATTATTTGATGTTTGCACAAATCTTGTCAAAGGTTTCTCTAAATCGCTCATCCGGGTCTCCAAACTGGAAACACAATTCTCTATGGTTGGGGCTTATTATTGTTGGAAACTCAGGGGTGCTATGGCCTTCTACTGCCCTTGGTTGTTACTCTATGAAAAGTTGGGGTGGTTCTTCCAACCCGGATTATAACTATTTCTATATGGGTTACCTTGGTTCCTCATGGCATTACCTACACAATCAACTTACTCAATTTAAGATGCATCTCCAATAGAAATAGGCCAATCGGTTGGAGCATGTCCTCCCCCATAACCTGTACAAGTAGTAACGCCCGCCAATCTATTAGAAGTTAGAAGATCTAACTTCTTATTTAATGATTCCACATGGGCCACTAAGGAAGTGACTGCATCTATTCTGTGAAGTCTGCTGACCTTTTTTCTTTCCCACACATTCCACTGATAACTATTCATGGCCATACCTTCTACTAATTATCGGGCTTTTTTCGGGGTTTTACTCTTTATTATACCTCCTGCGGCATCATCTAGCAATTTCCTTGTACTCGAATTCAACCCATTATAGAAAGTTTGAATGATTATCCATTTGGAAAATCCGTATTGTGGGCATCTCCGCAAGAGATCTTTGAAGTGCTCCCACGTCTCAAACAACGATTCCAATTCCATCTGCACAAACAATGATATCTCATTGCGAAGCTTGGCTGACTTCCCAGGACGAAAGTATCTAGGAAGAAAAGCTTCAACCATCTCATTCCAAGTCGTGATGGATGCTTTTGGCAAGAAATGAAGCCCCTACTTGGCTCTTCCCTTGAGAGAGAATGCGAAAGCCCTCAATCTAATAGCATCATTTAATACACCGTTAATCTCCAGCATATCACAAACTTCCAAGAAAGTTACTATATGGTAGTTTGGATCCTCAATTGGCAAACCATTGAACTGTGCTCACTACTGAATCATTTGGATAAATGCTGGCTTTAGCTCACAGTTCGGAGCTATAATCGGGGTCGCACAATACTTGATTGTGTGCCCAAAATTGAGGGTCTAGCATAATCAGAAAGTGTTCTCTATTACTCATTCTGTTCTGCCATATTATCTGACCCTTGACCTTCTACTTTCAGCTCGGATTGACTATTCTTGTACAGGTTCTTTCCTTCTTCTTCTATGTGTTCGCTCAAGCTCAGGATCTCCTTCAACAATTTGTGAAGGGTTCCCTCGGGTTTATAAACTGGTGCTGCAAAGAAAAAGAAAAGAAAAATCATAACGATGATCGAATAAGAAAATGTGAAATATAATGAATGATGAATAGCTAAGAAGCAAAGTGTAATGTAACTCTAAATGCCTACTCCCCGGCAATGACACAAAAAACTTGACAAGGACCCTGCAAGTGCACGGGTTTGTCGAAGTAATAATCCCTGTTGAGTGGGTATCGTATCCAGAGGGAGTAGGGAATAAGAATACTTAAATTGCTACTTAACCAAGTGAAAATGAACAATGATTGTGTTGATAAGATGTAGTGTAAACAAGAATAAAAGAAACAATAAAGAGAAGCACAAGTAAATGAGAGATAAGGCAATCGATATAAATGGGGTACTCGGATATTGTTCCGCCTAGGACAATCATTTCAAGTGCATAACAACCTATTATGCTTCCTAATTAATGCATTAATGAGTTGTGGAAATCCTTCAATACACAGTCCCAAATCTATTGTCAACCATGACTAACTCTATATGATGTCCCGGTGGAGAAATCGAACAATCTCAACATCTCGCACTTGTATAGAATTGCATGGAGTTCTAGGGTTTCCAAGTGATAAACCTTCTTCCTAGATGTAGACCTAACCCTTTGGTCCAGGTGAGAGGTCCCTGGTCACAATTAAACCCTAGGTGCTAAAATCACTTCAAAGCTTTACTCCGTTGGCTTTGCAACTAAGCCCCAGCGAAGATCATCCCTTAGCTGTTCACTCTACTATGACCGCAAAAAACTCAAGAAAATGGAGGTAGGATAAATCACGTCGAAGGGGGAAGGGGGCGCTCCGCTACCTCTCGAATCACCCTCTCAACCCTCTCCAATCTAGCTTTGTCTAACTCTCGTGGTTAGTCACTCACTCACAAAGGTTACTAAGGTGAACTCCCAACCCTAGTGTCACTCTAAGGGAGCATTCAATCAATCAAACATTCAAGATTGAAACTCAATTAAAACATCAATTCAGGAAAGCATAATAAAAGGTTTAATGAAACAAATACATCCTACGGTTCACAAATCCAAGTACCCACTAGGGGTTTAGCTCTCCATGGAGCTAGTTACAATCAACAATGAAATCGAATTTGAAAATAAGTAATCCATAGAAAAACACCCTCTGTAGTTGTGTCGATTATCTTGTGGAGTGTCCTCGTCTTCTCCAAAGGTTCCCTTATCCGGCCTAGGGCACACCACGGCGGATCGGTGCTGATGAAAGCTCCCCAATAACCTTCTTCCAAGTGGAGCACGATGTCAAAGCTATAGAACCTCTACAAAACCATTGCCAATACCTCTCAAAACCCTAGCCGTTGTACTCTTGAAATTTGGGGAAAAGATGGGGAAAATAATGCGTAAATTGGGCTAAAAATCAGCTTTTAAACGGAGAGAATCGGTCATCCACACGCCCCTGTGGACGTCTCTGTGGATTTTTCGCATAGGCGTGGGTAATTTCCAGATGGCCAGGTGGATACTCTAAAATTCAATTTATTGGCCAGCTGTGAACAGTACCTGCTATAGTAAATTGATTCATTGTTTTGCTACAGTGCCCTGCTACATACCGCCCGAAACACTCCCGAATCCATGTTTTCGTTGAGGTAACATAAAGGGGCACATGTTTAAGTCGTAGATCATTTTGCTTCTTCAATAAATGGCCTCATTGAGGAAGCTCTTGCTATCAATGCACAAATTGGGATAGTTGAATGTGACTGCCTTTGTGCCCCTCCAAATCATTGTGCTAGCTTGAATACAAGGAGGTTGGCATATATTCCCGCATCGTGAACCCGACTTATGTCTTCATGTTTTATCCTTCTCAGGATTTCCTCCAAATAGTGCGTTAATGATCTACATTGGCTTCTTTCTTTAACATTCAGCTGCACAATCCTATATGCTTGAAAGTAACATAAATGCACAAGTATTAGTGCTAAAACCTGATAAAAGTAATGCTCAACATAAGGAAAGAATACTTTGCATTATTATCACACAAGCACTTATCATTTTCTTTCACCTTTTATTATGCTTTCTTTATTTAATGTTTTAATTGAGTTCCAATCTTAAATGCTTGTTGAGTTGATTTCCCTTAGAGTAACAATAGGGTTGAGAATCCATTTTGTTAATCCTTGTAGATGAGTGACACACCATGAGAGTTAGACAATGCTAGATTGGAGAGGGTTGAGAGGGTGAGTTGAGAGGTAGCGGAATGTCCACTTTCCCCTCCGGTGTGTTTATCCACCTTCACATTCCAAGAGTTCTTTATGGTCACAATAGAGTGAAGTGCTAAGAGACGAACTCCGTTGGGGCTTAGTTGCGCGAGCAACAGAGTGAAGCATTGAAGTAATCCTTAGTATCTGGGGCTTAATTGTGATTAGGGGTATTTTGCCTGGACCAGAGGATTAGATCTATATTAGGGAATAGAGTTTATCACTTAGAATCCCTAGAGCCTGAAGCAACCTAGCATAGTGTGAGGTGTCGAGACTAAGAGATTTCTCCACCAGGGCATAGTGTAGGGTTAGTCACGGCTGACCTTAAGTTTTGGAACTGTGTGTTTAAGGATCTCCATGACTCATTAGACATTAGGTAGGATGTATAATGATTGGTGTTGCACTTGGAATAATAGTCCTAGGGGGAGCAATGTCTGATTGCCCCACTTTTTATTGCACCTCTCTTTCTTATTTTCTTTAGTTCTTTTTATATTGATTTTGTTCATACCAATATTAATTCATCTTCACTTTAGTTAAATAGCAGTCTTTGTGTTTCTAATCAGTATTCCCTATAGATTTGACTACCCACTCACTGGGGTATTATTACTTTGTCAAACCTGTGCACTTGCGGGTCAAACGTAAAGGATTGTGTCAAGTTTGTAGTGTCGTTAGCGAGGAATAGGCGTTTTAGAAACACTTTGCACTTTGCTATTTTAGCTATTCATCATTGACTCTATTTCACACTTTCTTATTCTATCATCGTTCTTATTTATTTTTCTTTCTTTTATAGCAACTCCAAGTTATGACCCAAGGGATCCCTTGGACATTGGTTGAAGGAGATCCTGAACTTGAATGAACACTTCGTAGAAGGGGTAAAGAACTTATGCAAGAACATAATCATTCAGCTAAGATAGAGGGTGAAGAATCTTAAAACATGGCTGAATAAGAGGGCTAACGAAGAACTCTTTCAAATTTTGTTAGACCTACTATTCGTGGGACACAATCGAGTATTGTGAGGCCACCGGTAGCAGCGCAAAATTTTGAGTTAAAGCCGGCCTTTATTCAGATGGTTTAACAGTCTGCACAATTTAATGTGTTAGCCGATGAAGACCTGAACAATCATATTAAGAACTTCCTTGAAGTGTGTGACATAATGTAAACAAGAATAAATGAGACAAGAAAGAGAAGCACAAGTAAAGGGGAGGTAAAGCAATCGATATAAATGGGGTACTTGGATATTATTCTACCTAGGATGATCGTTTCAAGTGCAAAACCCGCTATTATGATTCCTAACTAATGCATTAATGAGTGGTGGAGATCCTTCAATATATGGTTCCAAATCTAAGGACAACTATGCCGGACTCTATGCATGTGCTAGAGGAGAAATCGAATAATATCAACTCCTCTCACTCGTACAAAATCGCAATGAGTTCTAGGGATTCCAAGTGATAAATCCTCATCCTTGATCTAGACCTAATCCTTTGGTCCGGTGGAAGGTCCCTACTCACAATTAAACCCTAGGTGCTAAAATCACTTCAACGCTTCACCCTGTTGCCTCTGCAACTAAGCCCTAGTGAAATGTCATCCCTTAGCCCATTCACTCTACTATGACCGCAAAGAACTTGATGAAATGGAGGTATAATAAATCACACCGAAGGAGAAAGGGGACGCTCCACAACCTCTCGACTCACCCTCTCAACCATCTCCAATCTATCTTTGTCTAACTCCCATGGTGTATCACTCACTTACAAGGGTTACCAATAAGAACCTCAACCCTAGTGTCACTCTAAAGGGGTATTCATTCAATTAAGCATTCAAGATTGGAACTCAACTAAAGCATTAATTAATGAAAGCATAATAAAAGGTTTAATGAAACAAATAAATCCTAGGGTTCACAAATCCAAGTACCCACTACGGGGGTTTAGCTCTCCATGGAGCAAGTTACAATCAACAATGAAATCGAATGTTAAAGCAAGTAATCCATGGAAAACCCCTTGGTAGTCATGACGATGGTCTTGTTTAGAAGCCTCGACTCTTCCAAAAGTCCCTTTGTCCGGCCTAGGATACACCTCACCGGATCAGTGCCGACGAAAGCTCTCCCACTAACGTTCTTCTAAATGGAGCTTGATGTCAAAGCTGTCAAACCTCTCCAAATCTCTTGCTAATACCTTTCAAAACCCTAACTGAAGCCCTATCTCAAGTTCTGGAAAAAGTGAAGAAACAAATGCTGAAATCAGGGCTAAATTGGCTTTAAATAGGGCTGAAATCTGCTTTAAATAAGGCTAGAATCTGGCATCCACACACCCTTGTAGATTCTCCACACGGGCCTGTGGAAATTCCACACAAGCATGGATAATTTCCACACGCCCATGTGGATTCTCTGAACTTTACTTTTTTTCGGCTGGCTGTGAACAATACCTGCTACATTGAATTGCTACAGTGTTTTGTTATAGTAGCTGCTACAGTGCTGGCCCGAAACACTTCTGAATCCATGCTTTCATCAAGTTAATGTAAATAGGGCACACATTTACGTCATAGATTGCTTTGCTTCTTCAATAAACGGCTTCATTGGTGAAGATCTAGCTATCAAAGCACAAGCCGGGATACTCGAATGTAACTACCCTTGTGCCCCTCCAAACCATTATGCTAACTTGAATACAAGGAGGTTGGCACATATTCTTGCATCTTGAGCCCGACTTATGTCTTCGCGTTTGCACTTTCTCAAGATTTCCTCCACGTAGTGTGTTCACGATGTACATTGGCTTCTTTCTTTACCATTCGGCTTCACAACTCTATATGCATGAAAGTAACATAAACACACACATATTAGTGCTAAAACCCGATAAAAATAATGCTCATCATAAGGAAAGAACACTTCGTATTCTTATCACACAAGCACTTATCATGCGGATCTCTACAGAGAGTTTCTCCTCCATCCCGACAAGACACAGCGGCGTGCGTCTGCCCATGTGAGCTACCCAGTAAGAATCCACGGTGTGAGTAATTTTCGCACGGGCATTGGAAACACTTTCAGAGTTTTCTCAGTTGGATAGAGAAGGCACAAGGGCGTGCTTCTGCCCCTGTGGGTCGGGTGCAGGGGCGTGGGTATTTTCCACACGCCCGTGCAGTTGGGTACAAAGACAGAGGAGTGGTTTCCTGAGAGTAAACAGGGGTGTGCATCTGCCCCTCTGACTCTCTCCGTTGGAGGTCACGGGCGTGGGTAATTTCCGCACGTCTGTGTGGATGTGCAGAATTCCAAGAGACGCAATTTTCCTTTAAAACCTCATTGAATCTTTCATCTACTACCCCTCCAAACACTCGAAAATCATGCTTGATCAATTTCCTGACTTCTCACCATTGTTTTAAGAGGGATTTCCATTCAAATTCCACGCTGAATTCGAAGTTTTCATACCTATTTCATCGGTAAACCTTTTGCTCTATCTCTTATTCGCCAATTCATGATTTTATTGGATTAAAGGTGTTGAGTTGCGGCAATTTTAACTCTATAATTGTTTATGCATGTTTAGAAAAAGTTTAGACGTGGTTTTAAGGTGTGTTTTTGAGAGTATTGCCATGTAGCCGTGCGATTTTCACGCTTCGCAGATACACACGGAGGTGTGGAATTTCCATACGAATGTGTGGAATTCTGTAGTATTATTTCCAGAGCTTCGTTGATCGTTTTCTCGTCAATTCTTGCAGATATGGCACCTCGTTCGAAGAAGCAAGAAGTTAAGCATCCCAGGGAGACCCTACCTGATCCAGTACACATGGAATTCTCGAATCCCGAGCATCAAGCTCAATTTGAGAGATTATCGGTGCTCAGTTTTGGTCAGTCTCGCGTTGTGGATTTGAGTGTTCTAAGAGAGATTCGGCGGGGTGACGAGCAAGCCGATGAGATGTTAGAAGTGGGAAGCTGCAGAAGATTGTTGACGATCCGAGAGCTAGCTTTTCACACGTTGACGCTAGAGGTGTTGGCGTTTTTTGAGTTTGATCAGTCATATATGAGTTTAGACACCGTGGATGCTATACAGTTTTAAGCATTTAGACATCCATTTTGCATGAGTGTCATTGAGTTCTCGGTTCGTATGGGCTTATACGACGAGAGTTACACAGGTACAGAGGAGTATGGATGCTTGCTGATGGATTTCCCGGGTATGTCGACTCCGCAGCAAGCTACTGAGTTTTGTGTGGACATGGGTAGTATGAACCAGGAGTGCCCAAGGCCACCAGCCTATCTCGGCTGAGCTACAAATACTTACACTCGGTCCTCAGTAGGTCTCTGTTTGGTCGAGGTGACAACACAGCTGTTTTGAGTAAGCAGGACTTACTCTATTTATACTCCATGGTCTGCCATGTGCCAATTCACCTTGGGCACATAGTGGCTGACGGTTTGAGGCATTAGGGGCAATTTGCGAGAATGGGAGTATTATTCGCTTGTCCTTACGTCACTAGACTCATCTTAGGGATGGTTTTTCTAAACGCTATACGAGATGCCGAGAGGACGGTCGTGCCTTCCCCTCTTGGAGTTGATACGATTAGGATGATGAGGTTGGTGCATAGATGTGGGCCTGCAGCATACATTATAGCTACGGCCACCCCAGCGATTGCTGAGTGTTGATAGGAAGTAGCGGAGGATTCCCGACAGGTTTCCGAGCCTCAGTTTGCACAGTCGGGGACCAGAGCACCCTTTGCAGCACCGGAGACACTCTGGCACTCGGTGCCTATTTTTACTCCTCCTCGAGCTCATGATAGTATTCAGAGGCTTGAGAGTGCTATGATTGTATTATGGTCTGAGATCACCGAGATTTGAGCGATACAGTCAGCGTAGTATACCGATGTGATGGCCCATTTTGACAGGTTATAGCGGTTAATGATTAACCAACCTCCAGCTCCTCCAGCCTCACCATTACCTGATCTACCGGCACTATTTGATTATCCACCAGCAGCAGTTGAGCCGACAGCTGATGACAACGACACTTGACTTTAATTTTCATCGTCTTTATTACTTCTGCATCTCATTTTGGACTTGTATAGTCAGAGAGGACTTTCATTTTAGTTTATTTTTAATTTTATGATCTCGAGTTGTATTCATTGCTTTACTTGTTATTTACTTGAATTGTTTTTGTTTTATTGAGCTTTACTAAACCTCCTCATGTATGTGTGCAGATGGTCTTGTCAGTATGGCAATTGAGAACTAGTCATGGACACGACCAAAGTGCTTTTGCACTTGGTCGTGTGTGCTTCATAACCCGTTGGAACATCACTCCCAAGGATTTAGCTCCATCAAATGCAACGTTAGGAGTCAGGGGAGTATTGTTTCGATTGCCTCTCCCACATATATTCTTGATTGTTTTACATTATTAGTGTGTTTAAATGTGTACATTGGGGACAATGTACAACTTAAGTGGGGGGGAGTTTCATAGTGCACATGTCTTTTATATTAGTTTTGATTGACATACATGCTCACATAGCCAATGGCGGTTCACCTTAGTTGCAATGATTGTATTCTTGAGTTTAGGAGACTTTTTAACATTGAATGTTCTCATGCTCTACTTCTTGCTTGAATTTTTAGGAATTTTTGCCCGATTGACACTTGTTGCACTACTCGCTCATTAAACTCTTTTGGAAACTCAAGTTCGATGTTAAAAGGACTAGTTATAGTTATTTATTTTGTTAATTGAAAAAAAATGGAAAAAGGAAGAACAAAATAGTTTTATTTTTCTCTTGTGCTTGTTGGATAGAAAGAGCTACCACCTATGAAGTATGAAGCTACTCTCATAAGTCGGATACTAGTTGTGCCCTAATGAGAGAAAGAGCTATCTCATAGGATGAGTGAAGGTTACCACCTCGGTAGAAAGAGCTACAACCTTGAAAGTGTGAAAGCCACCTTAGCGGCCGCTTTGGAAAAGGCTACCTTAGAGGATGTATGAAGCTACCACCACCTTTTTAATTTGTGTTACTTTGTGTAGATAAATAAGTCCTTTATACTTAGAACTTTAAGGAGTATACTTTGGGTTGACTTGAGTGAGTTTGCACAAACACTTATACAATGTCGGTTTTATTGTCCTTCTTTATTCAAGTTTTTAGCTAGAGAATTTATTTTTCGTATTTAATGTTGAAATTTTCCATACTTGTAGAATGCTCTCTTTCTATGCTTTGGTGAACCTAAGGCCAAGCACTTCCAATATTTCCTTCATCTATTCTTCAATGTTTTAATTTTTGCTTGAGGACAAGCAAAAGCTTAAGTGTGGGGGAGTTTGATAAGTGCTTGTGTGATAAGAATGCAAAGTGTTCTTTCCTTATGATGAGCATTACTTTTATCAGGTTTTAGAGCTAATACTTGTGCATTTGTGTTACTTTCATGCATATAGGGTTGGGAAGCCGAATGTTAAAGAAAGAAGCCAATGTAGACCGTGAACGCACTATTTGGAGGAAATCTTGAGAAGGGTCAAACACAAAGACATAAGTCAGGTTCAAGATGCGAGAATGTGTGCCAACCTCCGTGTATTCAAGCTAGCATAATGGTTTAAAGGGGTACAAAGGCAGTCACATTCGAGAATCCCAGCTTGTGCATTGATAGCAAGATCTTCACCAATGAGGCCGGTTATTGAAAAAAGCAAAGCGATCTACAACGTGAACGTATGCCCGTTGACGTTACCTCAATGAAAACATGGATTCGGGAGTGTTTCGGGCCGGTATTTTAGCAAGTACTATTCACAACTGGCTGAAAAAGAGAATTCCAGAGAATCCACACGGGCGTGTGGAAATTATCCATGCTTGTGCTTAAATTCCACAGGCCCGTGTGACAAATCCACAGGGGTGTGTGGATGCCCGATTCCAGCCCTATTTAAGCCGCGATTCAGCCCCGATTTCAGGATTCTTTTCTCCATTCTTTCCCAAACTTGAGAGGAGGATGCGGCTAGGGTTTTGAGAGGTATTGGCATGGTTATTGGAGAGGTTTTTCGGCTTTGACATCGCGCTCCAATTGGCAGAAGGTTATTGGGAGAGCTTTCATCACCACCGATCTGGCGAGGTGTATCCTAGGCCGGACAAGGGGACCTTTAGAGGAGACGAGGCTTCTCCACAAGGCCATCGTCATGACTATCGAGGGGTTTTTCTATGGATTATTTGCTTTTAAATTCGATTTTATTGTTGATTATCACTGGCTCCATAGAGAGCTAAACCCCCTTGTGGGTACTTGGATTGTGAACCCTAGGATGTATTTGTTTCATTAAACCTTCTATTATGCTTTCATTAATTGATGTTTTATTTGAGTTCCAATCTTGAATGCTTGATTGATTGAATCCTCGCTTAGAGTGACACTAGGGTTGAGAGTTTATATTGGTAACCCTTGTAAGTGAGTGACACAGCTAAGGGATGACCTTCCGCTGGAGCTTAGTTGTAGAGGCAATGGAGTGAAGCGTTCAAGTGATTTTAGCACCTAGGGCTTAATTGTGACTAGGGACCTCTCACCTGGACCAAAGGGGTAGGTCTATATCTAGAAAAAGGGTTTATCACTTGGAATCCCTAGAACTCCATGCGATTCTATCCGAGTGCGAGGTGTTGAGATTGTTTGATTTCTCCTCCGGGACATGGTATAGAGTTAGTTACAGTTGACCTTAGATTTGGGACCGTGTATTGAAGGATTTCCACGACTCATTAATGCATTAGTTCGGAGGCATAATAGTCGGTTTTGCACTTGAAACGATTATCCTAGGCTGAACAATATCCGATTACCCCATTTATATCAATTTTCTTATCTCTCACTTACATGTACTTTCCTTTTTTTCTTATTTTATTCTTGTTTAGATTACATCTTATCAACACAATCATTATTCATCTTCACTTAGTTAAGAAACAATTTAAGTATTTTTACTCCGTACTCCCTGTGGATACGATACACACTCACCTGGGATATTATTACCAACAAACCCGTGCACTTGCGGGACATACGCAAGGGGCGTTATCAGAATCCATCTTGGTAATACTTGTGGATGAGTGACACACCATGAAGGTTAGACAATGCTAGATTGGAGAGGGTTGAGAGGGTGAGTCGATAGATAGCAGGAGTCCCCTTTTCCCTCTGGTGTGATTTACCCTACCTCCACATTCCAAGAGTTCCTTGCAGTCACAATAGAGTGAAGTGCTAAGAAATGAACTCCGCTGGGGCTTAGTTACGCAAGCAACAGAGTGAAGCGTTGAAGTAATTGTTAATATCTGGGGCTTAATTGTGATTAGGGGTTTTTTGCCTGCACCAAAGGGTTAGATCTATATTAGGGAATAGGGTTTATCCCATGGAATCCCTAGAGCCTGAAGCAACCTAGGATAGTGTGAGGTGTCTGAATGTCTCTTCCCCCTTTCTGAATGACACATCTTCCCCCTCAACTCAGAGGTGTTGGAATCTCAAAAACATTTTACAATGCCTCAAGGTCGATTTGCAATCACAGGATTTCTTTCTCTTCTCTGCTGGCCATAAAAGATCCTTAAATCAACTTTAAAATAGCCCATATATATCCCCCATGGCATGCTGGCCATATGGTGGCTGTATGGGCACTGCAAGAAAATTTCATTTTACCGACGACAATTTACCTAGGGACATGTTTCGTGGGTATATACACAGAGAATACCCACGGAATAGAAAGGAATTCATAAAATATAATGTATCAAATTTACCCAGGGAATAGATTCAGATTTACCCACAGATTTACCCAGGTAATGAACATCACTGTGTAATTTGTGGGTAAATAACGCGGGTAGTTAGAGCCTAGAAATTACCCACAATATACCCAGGGAATATTTGTGTGGGAGAATTGTTCATGGGTAATCCGTGGATAAATATAATTTTCCCACGGATTACACAACAAAGTTTTTTATGTGTATTACAGTGGTGGGTAATCCCTGGGTAAATTAAAATGAATTTAAGTTTACAACATTACCCACAAATTACCCAAACATGTTATCCGTGGGCAACATATTTGTGGGTAATCCCTGGTTAATCAAATATGTGAACATTTTGCCTAAATTTTACCTATAGTTTATCTAGGGAAATGTTTGTAGGTAAATAGTCCATTGATTATCCTAGAGTAATAATAATAATAATAATAATAATAATTAAAAGATAAGATTTTGATACTAAACATTTTCGCACAATTTACACAGATCCATTTTCATGGTGATTAAATTATAAATAATACTTTATATTTTCTCTTAATATATTATTTCAAATTTTATTTAATTTTTATATGTATATTTGACAGAACATTATATTATCAAAATTGAATTTTAGATTTATATTAACAATCATAATTAAATTTTAAAAAAATTAAACATTGTAAAATTTAATTCTAAAATAAATATAAATAAACAATGTCATAATAATTTATTCTATAAATTATATGGACATCATGAAAAATAAGATGATAATAAAAAATCAATTGGATATATAAATTAATCAATTAATTTACAAACTTATGAGAATTACTTAATTTTCAAACAAATAAGATTATTATTTGCACTTCTATTCAAAATCTCACAAGAAAAACTATATTAAATATAAATAGTACATATATGAAAAAAATTAAAACAAAAACCAAGATAGTTAAACATAAACAAATAAATAAATAAATAAATAAGAGTTAAGTCCTAAATAGACGCCAATGAAATCAATGAACTTGTTATTTTATATAAATCAATTTATTAGATATAATTTTTATGTGATTATATAATTTAAGATAAACAATTATGTATTAAAATAGTTTTTAAAAATATTAATATTCACTATTAGCATTATTAAAAAATGAATGTGTTTTTTTTTGGCCAATAAATATTTGATTTTAAATAAGTTTAAAATATTTTTAATTGAGATCAGTTAAAAATAAAGAAATTAAATTATTGTAATTATAATATTTATAATTATTATTCATATCAAATAATAATATAAATTTCATGTTTCAAATTAAAAAAACAAAATTATAATAGTTTTCTCCAAAATAGTAAATATTTAACAAAATAGAATCAAAATATTTAATTTTTTTTAAATATAAAAGTCACAATAAATATTGAGAAAGTAAACTAAATTTAGTTTTATTATATATATATTGTGAGTTTGAATTTTAGATTTGATTGAGCTCATCCATCAGTTGGGTTGGAACTAAATAAACCACCATTTAAGAAGCTTTAGGTAATTCCATTCAAATATGTATATATATATATATATATATTACTTATATTTATAAAATATTGAAAGTGACTTTATTTGAAGGAAATTAAAAGATTCGTGATATTTTTTCCTTGGCTATATTTGTTTGTTAGTTTCCTGATTTGGAACATTTTAATCTAAAAGAATAATTATAATATTGATTTCATAATTATCCTTTATTTTCTAAAAAGAAAGAAAAATATTGAGTATGACCCCATCAAGCTATTGGTCTCATCTAGCTATTAGTCTCATCTTCCCATTTATGAAAACCCTAAATCCCTAATTCCCTTAGCCGCCGCTCGCCCTCATTGTCGCGTTCTCCGCCACGCTCCTCTCTCTGTTTAGGACTCACCAGAGTCACCACTGGTGTTGCCGCCTCAAACCTCTCCTGCGTTGCCTCAATCCCTAAGACATTGCTTCAAAGCTAATCTAATTCCTATACTTCATTGGCGTCGGTGGTATGACTTTCTCCTCGATCTCTTCTCCTTCTTTTCTTCATCGCTGATTCCCTAAACTAACCTAGCAATTCATTTAGTTTTCACTATCACTAAGAAGACGCGAAGAGGACTGGAGTTCATCAGAGTTCGAGAGGCCGCTGGTCGTGCCTGGTGAGATGCCGATCCTTCTTATTTTCATTCAATCGGCTTTGGAAGCTCCTCAACAGGGTTTGATGTATGAATGAACTCAACTACAAGAAGAAATATTTTTGCAATGAAACTGATGATCTGTTAAAATTGCCGAGGTTTGTCCTAATTTGTTGATTAATGAACTGGATGCGTTGGGGTAGTTTTGATCTAGATCTTGGGGGTGTGGGATTTACTGTTTTCCTTTTAATTTGGTTGGCTTTGTGTGTCTTCTTGTTTAATTCTTGATTATTGAAGTTTGTTCTGTGTTGCCGTTGTTTTTTTGCTATGATGTTTGTCTCCTCAGTTGATTTTCATGAAATTAAACAACCCCAATGTTTTGCTTAGATGAGAACAAACTATACTTCATAGTATCGGTTTCTCTTCTTACTAGCATTAAACAAAGAGTGAAAAAAGATAAATTTTCCTTTGATGAGCTGTGCATGGTATATGAATCTTGTGGTAAATTTATTAGTTGAACTGGTTTGCTGAAGTTTGTCAGTGGACTTTGTATTCTCAAATTAATAAATTTGGATAGCGAAAACCATCCTGTAGCTAAAACCATCTTGTGGTTTTGAGACTTTTTGTGTTGCATTGCTTATCATGATGATCATCTAGCAGGACTAGATTTTTTTTTTTTTGTGAATTTGTTATTCCAGATATGGATGGAATGTGTTAGCAAGAAAACTCTACAGTTTCAAACTAATTAATGCCTTGAGGATTACACTCTTGTTGCTAACATGGCCTTTTTAGTTTGTGGATTCTGTATGGTTTTCAGGATATGACTTCAAAGCTTAATTTGCAAATCTAGGTTAGTCATACTAGGCAGTTGTAGTTGCAGGTGTTCAGAAACTACTATTAAAATGTTAGGAATATTGGTTTTTGATATTTATGATATGATCTTATTCTTGTTGAGCAACTGTTTTAGAGCTTGTGTAGGTGGACCAACACGATGTGCTTTATATTTCAAGGCCTTTGTTGTTCTTGTCTTGGTGTTGGTATGGTCTTGAACCTCCACTTATGATGATTGTAGGTTGATTGTTTGGAGATGCCTTCAAAGATTGATGCTTAATGAAGAATTATAAGTATATAACATTTATATGATGGTGATTAGTTTGATTCCATCATATGGTTTCTAGTTTATGTGCAATTTTAATCTTATTATTTGCTTCCTGAAGGTTTGGAAGTAGATGCTCTCTGGTCTTCCACCATCCATGACATTTTCAGGCCTGAAAATCTTCCCGTCCCTTTGATTTGGTTTTGATGCCTTTATCATGTTTAACCATCCATAGAAAATTTTTTAGTAGTGTTTACAAATACTTTATAATGACGCTTGTCAACCTTTAGTCATAACAACCATTTTTGCCAGCATCTTAGTGATTGTTTATGTAGATTACATTTTCATTCAACTGATTCTATTTGTGTTTATCTCTTTTTGGGACTGCTGATTCCATTTGAACCACAAGTGACCAGACCATTTTGTTTGCTTATTCTGAATAATATATTGGTCAATCGAAATGAAAATGCTTTGCAAGTTCTTATATTCCTTGCGGCAATTCTTTGCTGACTATGTAACTTTTTGGCTCATCCATAGAATTTGGTCTTTTTTTATTTATTTATTTATTTTTAATATGTTCTAATTCTTGCATTGGCTGCCTTTATATTTCTTGAGCATTTTATTATGTCATTAGATTATATGCTTGTCATGCAACACTATTGAGATTTGAAGAAAGATGAGGATATTTTTAAAGTTAGAAATTTCCAATTTTGTGTTATTAGTGATTCATTTAAATCTTTGTTAATTATTGGGTAGTAGTTATATTTAGCTTAAATGCTAGTAAAGAAGTATATTACATGATATCTTGTTGAAAGTTTAACTTTGTTTTTGGGTAATCCCTGATCATATTGTGGTCATATTTTCAATTTCCATCTATGATGATACTCTGAGATTAATATATTATATTTATTTTGTCTTAATGTGCCTCATATTTTGATCGGTTTTCTTGGCCCTTTATCTTCATTGAATATCTTCTTTTGGCATTTTTTTCCTTTAATTTCAGCTATTTGTCTCTCTATAAAATGTGTGTCTGGATGTTATTCGTTGACCATTAATTTGCATTCAGCTGCATATTGAAAGGACGTCTAGTCCTGCGAAGGTTTGAGAATTCTTCCATGTTCTAATGTTGTCGAATGTGTTATATTTTATGGTTAGTGCTAACAAGCCTAAAAAATTCTCAGATTTTGTGGAAAATACCCCTGTAATGTATTCCTGAAGAAGAACAACTTATTGGAAGAATGCCAATCTTTCTTGTAGATAATCTTGAGGTTTAATGTTTAGTGATTTTTAGATAACATTAATCTAGCTGCTTCTCAAGAAATATATGTTATCAATCATGTTCATGATTGTAATTTAGCTATGATTTCATGATTTATGCCACAGATATTGGTAATATCTAGTTTGTTTTGTTATCCACATCTCCTTTTTGTACTAGCCAATATTGTTGAACAATTTTTGAGTCTTTTGAACAATGTTTCCTTTTGGCAATTATGCTTGTGATTAACTTAGAATATTTATGATTTTTTGCTGATGTGGTTATCTGAGATTATCTAACATAGACGAAGATATTTGAAATTATATATTTATCCAATAGACATGACTTGGTTTTTGATCATTGTTGGTGCTGATAGGACTTCATGTCTGTGATAATAATCACGTTTTGAACTTCTAAGCTTCTTATATCTTTCGAAAATATTTATATCTTTAGACAATATCTTTGAATTGCTGTTTATTGCATGTTTTTCAAAGTTTGCATCTAGCTTTAGCAACAAATTTATAAATTCTATACTAAATAGTTAATGGGATAATCTTTAAGCTTTTTGTGACTAGTTATCATCAAGGATAAATGATGCATAGTCTTCTGATATGTTTTACAAGCTTTATTTGTGTAATATTACTTCAGTGTCTCCAGAATTGTACATATCTCTTCCTCGTTATTATTAATTTCATAAAGTTATATGCTAAATATTATCTTTTACTGAGCAGTTCATGTTATTTAGTTGGAAAATATAAGTTTTAAATAACTAGTTAATGACGACTTCATTAAATATTTAAAAGATAAAAACTAAATTTAAAAAAAATAAATAAATAAAATTATCTGACCAGTTCTGGAGATTTCGCATGAATATCATGCTTCTCAACTTTCATTAAACAGATTAAATATAATAGGACAAATGAAAGAACACTGAAATAAATGATATAAGGTCTAAAAATCAGTCAAAGGTGAATATAAAGTTTACCAAAAAAAAAAGAAAGACAACATAGCAGGTGATTGATTAGATGTTGGTTCCTAAGAATAGCCATTGAAGGAGAGCACACTTTGGAACACAAGTGGAATTTGAAACTCTTTAGCCGGGCCAATGTTAAATGTTGTCACACCATAAACAATGGTAAGAGAACTAAGTAAAGCAAGTCTCAAATTAATTTAATTTCTCATGGAAATAATTTTATATATATCGAACTTGTATTGCTGCTTCTTTATATAACTTTAAATTATTAAATTATTAATTAATAATAAAGATGATAATGATGTTTCCGTTGGCGTTTCCAATGCCGAGAACGTGCTTGGAAAATTGCTCCACTTTAGTTTCCATGTCTGTCAACCACTTAAATAATCAACTATTTTTACTGTTCCACCTCGCAAATCTTTCCAATATCTTCTTGACCATTGTGATGTGCTGTCTGCATTTGATTAGAGAAGTAGCTTCTTTCTCCCTGGATTCTGAAGTCCTCTTTGTTATGTTTGAGTGGTGATGTGGAAGCTAGTGATGAATAAGTGTGCATTATTGGCTTTTAGTTGTGATAGCTGAATGGTAGTTTATACTTAAAAACGAAGAAGCATTTTTTTTAATTATTTGTGTTCATTAGTATAAAATTTGAAGTTGTAGATTCATAATAGAGTTTTCTTCTACTAGTTTAGGATTTGTGTTCATCATTATTATTATTTCTTTGTGTGTCACGTGATTATGTTCCCCATTAATAGGCTAGCTCTATGAGAACAATCGATTTTCGTATGTTGTTATTTAAATTTGAATTGTGTCTTAATGCCATGATTAATTTTATTATTTATTTTTTTTGTGTTGTTGTTTTAAATGATTATTTCGAATATTGTTATTTTTAGATAATTGAAATAAGCACTATTTTCCATTATTAGGAGGGAAATGACTAATGTTATGTTGATTTTTACTCTATTTGTAGATGAATAAAATGAGAACTGACCGGGAATGGATGTATAACAGACTTGTAGATGGGCGTAGATATATTAATCATGAATTTTTGGTTGTAGTTGAGACATTTATTGAATATGCTTGTCATCAACTAGCGTTTATGGATTGTGATAAAATAAGGTGTCCTTATTGTAAATGTCAAAACTGAAAATATCTTTTAACTGATGAAGTCAAGTTGCATCTTACTAGAGATGGATTTGTCAAGGATTACTATCAATGGGTTTGTCATGGGGAACCTTTAGATATATCAAATCCTATGCAAACACAATGCAATGCATCTTTTACAGCAGAAGTGGAAGGATCAAATCTATACCGCAACATGGTTATGGGTGCCACTGGTTCTAATTTTGACCCAAATTATGGTGAAAATGTGGAGGAAACACCAGATCCAAAAACTCAAAGATTATATGCCATGCTTCAAGCAGCCTATGAGCCATTGTGGGCAAGCTGTTTTAAGCACTCACAATTGTCAGCTATGACAAGATTGTTGAATATCAAATCTGATTTTCATATGTCAGGGAAGTGTTATGATGCAGTATTACAATTAATGAGTGAAGCATTACCAATTGATAATAAATTGGTTGGTAGTTTGTATGAAACAAAGAAGTTTGCTGTAGAGTTATGTCTTCCATGTGAGAAAATCCACTGTTGTATTAATGGATGCATGATATACTGAGATAATGATATCGATAGAAGAAGTTGCAAGTTTTGTGATCATCTTCGATATAAAAATAGACAAAGAGCATCTCCAAAAGGGAAAATTGATATACCATATTAAAAGATGTACTATTTTTCTCTTACACCCAGACTACAAAGATTGTATGCTTCAGAAGTTACAGCTAAGTATATGAGGTGGCACGATGAACATAATAAAAAAGATGGTGTTATGTGCCATCCATTTGAAGAAGAGGCATGGAAACATTTTCATCGAACAAATCCATCTTTTGCATTAGAGGCTCAAAATATAAGACTGGAATTATGTACAGATGGATTTCAACCATTTCGGCAATCAGGTAAGCAACGTTCTTGCTGGCCTGTTATTGTGACACCATATAATTTGCAACCATGGATGTGCATGAAAGAGGCTTACATGTTTTTGACTATTATTGTACCTGACCCAAGAAATCAAAAAAAGAAGTTAGATGTGTACTTGCAACCTTTGATAGAAGAATTAAAAGATCTTTGGGATGTTGGTGTTCTAACATATGATGTTTCTAAAAGGCATAATTTTCTTATGAGAGCTGCACTTATGTGGACCATTAGTGACTTTCCAGCTTATGCAATGTTGTCTGGGTGGAGTACAGCAGGCAAAAAAGCTTGTCCATATTGTATGGATAATCAAAAGCATTTAGCCTTTTGATTGGTGGAAATTTTCTTGGTTTGATAGTCATCATCAATTTCTACCAGAACATTATACCTTTAGAAGAAATAAAAATGATTTCATGAAGAATAGAATTGAAGAGTCTCCACTTCCTCTTATGTTGAATGGAAAACAAGTTTTAAAACAAATTGAGGATTTAAAATTGAAGAAAGTAACAGATCTTGGTGCTGAACAATGGAATGCTCCTATTTGCAAGTCATGTGGTTGGAACAAACAGATTATCTTTTGGGATTTTCCATATTGGAGTACTATCTCATTCATCATAATCTTGATGTCATGCACATCGAGAAAAATGTTTTTGAGAATTTATTTGATACAATGATGGATGTTGAAGGAAAAACAAAGGATAATCCAAAATCGAGAGAGGATATAAAAATTTATCGTAGGCGTAAGGAGTTGGAGAAAAATGATTCAACGGGCAAATATCCCAAAGCATGTTATAGCTTGAGCACACATGAAAAAAAAAGGTTGTGTGTGATTGGGTGACAAAACTCAAGTTTCCAGATGGGTATGTTTCAAATATGGCAAGGTGTGTGGACAGGCGCAAATATAAGCTTTTTGCGATGAAAAGTCATGATTACCATGTGTTTATGCAACGGTTAATTCCAATTGCTTTTCGTGAATTATTGCCAATGTCTGTGTGGAAAGCATTAACTGAGTTGAGCTTGTTCTTTAAAGACCTTACATGCACTGTGATTAAAGAAGAAGATATGATTAGACTCCAAGAAAATATTCCTATGATTTTGTGCAAACTAGAATGAATATTTCCTCCTAGCTTTTTTGATTCTATGGAGCATCTTCTTATTCACTTACCTTATGAAGCAAGAGTTGGAGGACCTGTCCAATATCGTTGGATGTATCCTTTTGAGAGGTATGTGAAAGTTAATAATTAATCATTTTTATTTATGAAAATGTTAATTTATGAACTAATAAAGATATTTAATCATGAGTTAGGTTCTTGCGGCAATTGAAGTTAAAAGTAACCAATAAAGCAATGGTCGAAGGTTTAATTTGCAATGCATACTTGGTTCAAGAAGCATCTACCTTTTGTTCTCATTACTTTGAGACTCACACTAACACAAAATTAAGAAAATTACCTCGTAATGATGACGGAGGTGAGATGGAAACATGTGAAGAAAATTTTTCTATATTTACTTATCCCGGTCGATCTTATGGGCGATAGAAATCAAGATGGTTGACTGATGAAGAGTATAATGCTGCAGTAACTTGCGCCTTGTTAAATTGTGATGAGACTCAACATTATGTCTACTAAGCTTCTTGATATTAATTTAATAAAATATAATTCTATTACACTCATTCTTATTAATTAAGATTCTTAATTTGAAGGATATTTGTGGAAGAATAAAAGGTAAATGTGCCAAATATGATTGATGAGCAAGTTGATATTAAGCTCGAGACTAAATTTGCCCATTGGTTTAGATGCTATGTAATTATTATTACTTATAATTCTTTATTATTATTTTTTTATGTTTTCAGGATATTAATTTTATATTTATTTGATAAGTACATGATCCAAACAATAATGTCACTTGTCAAATCATCAAGGATATTGCTTTGGGGCCTTTAAGAAATGTGATCAATTATCCCATGTACTTTTTTAATGGGTTTAAATTCTATACAAGCGATTATAGTGTGGGAAAATCAACCATCAACAGTGGAGTGTGCATCAAAGGTTCTAATTATAGTGAGCTATCAAGTGATTATTATGGTATTTTAAAGGAAATTGTTGAATTAGAATATCCATCACTTCCAATTAAAAAGGTTGTCCTCTTCAAGTGCGATTGTTTTGATTCAACTCCAAATGTTGGGAAGAAAGTTCATAAGGACTACAATCTTGTTGATATCAACTATAAAAGAAGTTTTAACAAATATGAACCTTTCATTTTGGCAGAACAAGTACTTCAAGTATATTATGCACCTTATCCAAGTATGAAGCGTGACAAAGTTGACTAGTGGGCTATGTGTAGAATTAAATCTAGATTAGTTATTGAGATCCCTATAATTGATTTGCCATTCCAAGATGATGAAGTAGAAGTGCATTCGATTTATACGATTGATGATGCATGGATGTGCTTACCCCCGTGCTTTTTACTAGAATCATGGCAAGACTATTTCCCACTATTTGTAGATGAGCACGGTCATCAACACAGTTGTCAGAATGAGTGTGCTTGCGTCGGGAAAGGGTTATTTAAACCCTAAAATTAGATTTCTGGGGGATCTTCTATCTTTTTGAGGGGTGGCTAGGGTAATGGAGAACACCATCTAGGACGAGATATGGAGGGAAGATAAGCATGAAAACGGAGGATCATCAGCAATTACCAGTGGTAAGCTTTCTCCAACGCTATTGTGAAGCAAGAAGGGAGTTTAATAGCCAATCTTTATTTCTCTACTTGTTTTGCTATGTTTGATTGTAAAACTATGAGGGACTAACCGTCTTTCAATGCCCTAGATTATGAATCTTGACTTTTAATGTTTTGATTTTAGTGATATTGATTCTTGAGTTTCCTTGTGATCTCCGTTTTATTCATATTGTTATCCGTCTTTGTGTTGATTGCCTTGATGCTTGTATGTTGCTAGCTTAATGTGGGGATTGTCGATAGCCACGTAAGCATTGATGTTTCATTGCTAGCTTTCACATTAGGTTGCCATTACATTTTAAGTTGCTATTTAACCCTAGATTGGCTTGCTGTTTAGAGAGTAATCTTTACTTGTCTAGCTAGAATACACATTAGGGAAGTGGTAGAGTCTGCTCCTCGCCATTGAGCATGGACGTACATTTGTAAACCCTCTGCAACTATTTACTATTGTCTAAGATGAAGCTCTTGAATCATTGCTTAGTTATTGCATTTGTCCAAGGGATTAATTTAGGGCATTGTCCTTTTCATCGTTATTTTCTCAATCCAAAACCCTGCCTCTTCTCTTTTTTTTTCTTCTTTTATTTTTTAGTAGTGCTAATTACACCATTTTAATCTTTGAATAGGCTAGATATTAGGGAATAAACAAGTATCGAGAGCTATTCTAGTCCCTCTGGATTTGACTACTTGATGCCATTTTGTTACACTTTATTACTTCATATGACCCGTGCACTTGCGGATAAGAAAGTTGCGTATCAAAAAACACGAGGACATGATTTGGACAAAAAAAGGAGAAAATTTGGTGGTATGTGATAAGTGCTTGTATATAAGTAATACAAAGTATTCTTTTCTTACGTTGAGCGTCAATTTTTATCAAATTCTATCACTTATTCGTGTGTATTTGTGTTCTTTTATGCATGTAAGACTATGGAGACAATTTTGGAAGAAAGGAAGCAAAAGTAGATCGTGGATATGATTCTTGATGAAGTTCATGGGTTGAACAAAGGTGAAGACACAAGTTGTGCTCAAAGACATGTGGGTGTGTGCCAACCTCCATTGTGTTCAAGAGAATACACAAGTGGAGGGGCACAAAGGCAGTCACACTCATTTGTTCAGACTCGTGAAACATTATCAAGAGCTCTGTCAATGTGGTTTCCTTGGAGACACGATGCGATCTACCACATGGATGTGTGCCCATTCATGTGGCCTCAATGAAAAAAGTGGATTCAGGAGCATTTCGGCGAAGTACTATCACAGTTTACTATAGTAAATACTGTAGCAAAATCACTATAGTAGTTATCATTCGCAGCGCATAGGAAATGAAGACCTGGAAATTCACATAGGTGTGAAATATCCACACGCTCATGTGAATGCCTGATTCCACCCCCTTAAATACCGCGTTTTGAGAGTTATTGAAGGATCTTTTCCCCATCTTTTGTCCATCTTTGAAGATGCTCGCAGCTAGGGTTTGGAGAGGCTTTGCCTAGGTTTTTGGAGTGGTCCTATGGCCTTCAACATCATGTCCCTTTGGAGGAGAGTTATTGGGGGAGATTTCGTCGGCACCGATTCGGTGAGGTGTGCCCTAGGCTTGAACAGGAAACCTTTGGAGAAGACTAGGCGGGTCCACAAGACTATCGATATGGACTACAAGGTGTTTTAATCTATTGATTGCATGTTTTCACTATTTATTTCTTTGTTAATTGTGTGTTGCTCCATGGAGAGCTAAACCCCTTGTGGGTACTTGGACTTGTAAACCCTAGGATGATTTTGTTTCATTGACCTTTATTATACTTCTTTAATTGATGTTTTAATTGAGTTTCATCCTTGAATTCTTGTCATATTCATTTTCCCTTAGAGTGACACTAGGGTTGAGAATCCATCTTGGTAATCATTGCGGATGAGTGACACTCTATTAGGATTAGACAAAGCAAGGTTTGAGAGGGTCGAGAGGGTGAGTCGAGAGGTAGCAAAACGTCCCTTTTCCCTTCCGATGTGATTTATCCTACCTCCATGTTCCAAAAGTTCTTTGCGGTCATGATAGAGTGAAGTGCTAAGAGACAAACACCACTGGGGCTTAGTTGTGCAAGTAACAGATTGAAGTGTTGAAGTAATCTTTAGTACTTGGGCTTAATCATGTCTAGGAGTCTTTCGCCTAGGAAAAAGTGTTAGATCTGTTAGAGAAAGGAAGAAAAATGCAGCGAACAACTGCTGGAAAATATTACTCCTCAAGGACTAGAAGAGCTTCCTCACTCATTTTCTCAAACTTTTCTTACATATATCTAGCATAAAGTCACTAAAGAAACATACAGCTGGAAACATGGAGAATAGATAGGGATATTTTAATAATCTAGAAACAAGACAAGGCACTAGATTAGATAGGAGACAACTTCAAGACATGTGAGAGTTCCAAGACATGTGAGAGTTCCAAGAACTTTCACTAACTCACAAATTACTTTCACAAATTCCCCTCCTAATTTGTGAGTTGGAGTTGCTTCTTATGCTTCTCAAATTTTTCTGCTGTAATAGCTTTGGTAAGCATGTCTGCTGGCTGCTCATGTGTGCTTAGAAATTCCATCTGAATTTCTCCTTTCTGAACTAAATCTTTGATAAAATGAACTCTCAATTCAATGTGCTTGGATCTGGCATGAAAAACTAGATTCTTTGACATTGCTATTGCTGATATATTATCACAATAAATCACCGTAGGACCATCTTGTTTCTGCCCAAGATCTTCAAGGATTCTTCTCAACCATACAGACTTCACATGCGACCTCGTAGGCTGCTGAATATTCAACTTCACTAAAGAAAGAGCAACAGTTCTTTGCTTTTTTGAATTCAAGCAATTACATTTGATCCAATGCGGAAAAATATAAGTGAAGTACTCTTCCTATCATCCGTAGATCCACCCCAATCACTATCTCGAAAAATCCAATTAAGGATCTTTTTGGATTCCTTCATGTATTTGATTCCAAGTTTCTCGGTTCCATTCAAGTATCTTAAAAATTCTTTTTGCTGCAGACAGAAATGTAAAAGTGCTTTGGAGAACTTGAAAACCTGGAAACCATGTTAACTGATTTCATGATATCAGGTCTGGTGTGAGTGAGATATAACAGAGAACCAACCAAGCTTCTAAACATCGCATCATCAACCTTCTTAGCTCCATCTTCCATCTTCGACTTCTCATTTACGACCAAAGGTGTAGCTATAGGTTTTGGAATTCTGCATATGAAATTTCTGCAGAAGATCAACCAAATATTTTTTTCTTGAGATATAAAGATTTCTCCCTTCCGTTGCTTTCACCCTGAATCCCTAGGAAATATTTCATCATTCCCAGATCTGTCATCTCAAATTCTGTCATCATGGAGCTTTTTAAAAATCTGCAATTAACTTCAAATTAGTTCCCATGTAGATAAGATCATCAACATAAATGCACACTATGATGAAATTCTGTCCATCCCTCTTTATATATAAAGAAGGTTCATTAGGGCTTCTTTGAAATCCATTTTCCTTGAAAGTAATGATTGATGCGGGTCTGTTCCATGCTCTTGGAGCTTGCTTCAAAACCATACAATGCCTTTTTTTAGCCGATACACCTTTTTCTTCTTTTTCCTTTGATTTCAAAGCCTTGAGGTCTGCTCAACATACACTTCCTCTTCAAGCTTTCCATTCAAAAAAATGCTGATTTTTACATCTAGTCGATAGACTTGTAATTCAAGTTGTGTCTGTAATGGCTAGGACAATTCTGATGGTTTCCATTCGTACCACTCGAGCAAATGTCTCATTAAAATCAATCCCGGCTGTTGTGAATAACCCTTTGCCACCGATCGGCCTTCAACTTTTGAATGCCTCCTTCTTCATTAAATTTGGTCTTGTAGACCCATTTCAGCCCCTATAACATCTTTTGTCATTTGGAAGATCTACAAGCTCCCAAGTATGATTCTTCTCTATCATGACTATCTCTTCCTCCATAGCTTTCACCCAACTTTCATCCTTTGCAGCCTCTTCATATTTTTGAGGTTCACATGAAAATAATGCAAACTCATTAGTAACATCAAAGATAATGGCTTGTAAAGTCACCATACCTGTCCGGTTGTTTTTTTATCACGAGTAGATTTTTCTTAGAACAGGTTCTCAGAGTTCGGGGACTCGACATTTATGGTGTCTGACTCTAAACTTTTAGAAGAAGAACTGGAATTTTGTGATTGACAAATCTGTTTTGCTTTAGAACTTTCGGCAGGAGCAAAATCAGAAATATTTCTTGCATTTTGAGAGCTTTCCTTCCACTCTAAGACTGCTCATTTTATCAAATATAACATCTCGTGCAACAACCAACTTCTTATTCACGTGGATTAATCAATCTATAACCTTTTTGATTCATCATCAGTAACCAACAAATAAGAACTTCTCTCCTTTCTCATCAAATTTATCCTTTGATGGAGATTTGTTAAGAGAATATGCCGGATGACCCAAACACTTTAAGGTTACTAACCCCGTGGCTTTCTTCCATCCCATGCTTCATATGGAGTCTTGCTTCTACCGCCTTTTGTGGGAGAGCGATTCAAGATATAGGCTGCAGTATGAACCGCTTCGCCCCAAAGAATGTTTGGAAGATTTTTTTCCTTTCAACATACTCTGCGAGCCATTTCAACAATGGTGCGGTTTTTTTCCTCTCAAAGAACACCGCTTTTGTTGAGGACTCCCTACTCACGCTAGCTGCCTTTTTAATCCCTTCTTTTCTGCAAAATTCCATAAATGGGTGATATATGAATTCTCCACCATTATCAGTTCTTAAAGACTTGATTTGGAAGCCACTTTCCTTTTCAACAAGATCCTTGTACTCCAAGAAGATACTGAATGCATCTGATTTCTGATTCAAAAAATAAATCCAGATCATTCTGGTAAAATCGTCAACAAATAAAAGGAAGTACCTTTTTCCTCCAAGAGAAGGGGTCCTAGTAGGACCAAAGATATCCGCATGAACGAGCTCTAAGGGAGCTTTGGCTCTCCATGCTGATTTTGGAAAAGGGAGATGATGCATCTTCCCATATATGCATCCTTCACAAATTTTATCACACTTTTGAATTTTCGGTAGGCCAATCACCATCTTCTTTTGTTGTAGCAAATGCAGCCCTTTTTAATTCAAGTGGCCATATCTCAAATGCCACAAATTAGATTCATCCTCTTCAGCTTGCAATGCCATGTCTTTAGAGTATGATAAGGAAAGAGGAAAAACTTTATTGGTAGTCATCTCCACCTTGGCCATAAGAAAGTTGCTTTTAGTATCAAAAATTCTGCATTCCTTGCCTTCAAAATTGACTTGATATCCTTTCTGAATCAGCTGGCCAACACTTAGCAAATTGTGAGCAAGATTAGGCACATATAAAACATCATGAATGTACCTTTGCTGGCCTGTTTTGGTGTTAATAGCAACAACACCCTTTCCTTGAATCTTTTCAGCCTTTCCATCTCCTAAAATCACTTGATTGTTGATGCTCTCATCAAGCTCCACCAAATATCTCCTTATTCCCGGTCATATGGTTGCTACAACCACTATCAACAAACCATACTTTATCTTCTTTTGTTGAAGCATTCAAACAAGTAAGGAACACTTGCTCTTTTTCATGTTCTTTTGTAAAATTGGCTTCTTGCCTTTCTCCTTTTTGGTGCCAGCAATCTCTCTGGGAGTGGTTTGGAATTTTGCATTGTTTGCATTTATGATAACAATCTGCCGATGCATGATTTGTTTTTTTGCAAATGATACAATAAGTACCGTAATTATGTTGCCGCTAGTGATTGAAGTCCCTTCCACGGCCGCGTCCCTCTCCCACGGCCTCTTCCTTGGTTGGTTTGACCTCCGTCCCCTGCCATGATTGTTTTCTTTTTCGCTGGTTTTCACCTCTAGAGACATTCACCTTGGACCTGAAAAAGCATGTTCCAAGGATTGGGAAGATGATTTCTTTATTCTAGCTTCATGTGATTCCAAAGAACCACATAAATCGAACATAGTCAAAGTGGAAAGATCCTTTGACTCTTCTATGGTCTGCAAAATTGCATGATCAAATTTGGAAGGTAAGCTTCTAAGCATTTTTCTCGAACTATCTTCTTTTCTTCCAAAGTATCTCCATATGCCCGAATTTGATTCACAATTTCAAAGAACTTTTAGAGGTGAAATCTCTTACAGATTCGGTCTCTTTCATGTGAATATTTTCAAAAGTCTCTCCATAAGGATTGTAATTTAATGGAAACAACTTTGTTGTTGCCTTGAAACTCCTTTTGAAGCCTCTCCCATGCAGTCTTTGCACTGGAAATTCCAAATAGTCTTGGATAAATTGATTTGCTGACCGCTTGATGCAAATAGCTCAAAGCAAGAGCATTCTTCTTCTTATTTTTCTTTGTCTTGAGATTGTCTTTGAGAGGAAGATTCTGAACTTGTGCTTGTCATGCGTGGATTCTTCAAATCCTTCTTCAATAATCTCCCATAGATCACGTAGATATGAAGAAGAAACGCATTTGATCAGCTCAAGTACCCATAGTTTTCTCCCTCAAAGATAGGTACTTGACTTTGAGAGTAAGAAAACATAGTACCAGATGTAGAAGACATGGAACCCGATCTCCGATACCAGATTTTGTTAGAGAAAGGAAGAAAAATGCAGCGAACAACTGCTGGAAAATATTACTCCTCAAAGACTAGAAGAGCTTCCTCACTCATTTTCTCAAACTTTTCTTACATATATCTAGCATAAAGTCACTAAAGAAACATACAGCTGGAAACATGGAGAATAGATAGGGATATTTTAATAATCTAGAAACAAGACAAGGCACTAGATTAGATAGGAGACAACTTCAAGACATGTGAGAGTTCCAAGTCATGTGAGAGTTCCAAGAACTTTCACTAACTCACAAATTACTTTCACAAAATCTATATTAGGGAATAGGGTTTACCACTTGGAGTCCCTAGAGCTTCATGCAACCCCACACAGTGTGAGGTGTCAAGAGTATCCCTTTCCATCTGTGTATAGTGTAGGGTTAGTCACTGTTGACCTTAGGTTTGGAACCGTGTGTCTTTGAATGTCCACGACTCATTAAGCATCAGTTAGGAGGCATAATGATTAGTCTTCCACTTGAAATAATAGTACTAGGGCGAGCAATGTCCGGGTGCCCCATTTCTCTATCGATTACCTCTCCTTATCTCTATTGCGCTTCTTTTCTTTTGTTTACTTTTATTTGCATTGATATTATTCACACAACGTCTTAATCATTTTCGCTATAGTTAAGTAGCAATTCTTGTGTTTCTGAGCACTATTCCCTGTGGATACGACTTCCCACTCACAAGGGTACTTTATTACTTCTATAACCTGTGTACTTGCAGTACATACACGCAAGGGGTGTGTCAATATGATACTATACCAAGCAATGTAACAAAAGTATTGTAATACCATTAAATTCCAAATTCAAATCTAATTTAAAAATAGCAATCTCTAATATCTTTATAAATTATACTATAAATAAAATATAGCAATGCATAAGTATTTAGGATATCAACAATGCCATTGCATAAGAATGTAAGACATCAATAACAATTAACAATACAAAAAAAACCCTCCAAAATTAGACAAGCAAAATAAAGTAGAAATTAAAGCACAAATATTTATAAAAGTCTAGGATCTTCACCACCATCTCCATCTCCATCTCTTGTGCCTTCACACTCCTCTAGTTGATTGATACTTGCATTTTGAAGGCAACTCATTTTGAAGCTCCTTCTGATTTTGTGATTCAAAAGAGTTAGTACTTGATTTGCTTGCATTTGTATTACCACCACAATAATAATATGCTTGAGATCCAAGACCATACACCCTTATCTTTTTTTCACCACCAATTGCCTCATAATAAAGTACGACATCATCTATTGGTTGAGAATTGTCATTTCTAGATCCAGAAATTGTTTGAGGTGCCTCTCTCAAGCTCAATACTTTATCCTATATGCATAATATAAAATATATAAATAAATAATTACAAATAAACTATGAAAAATGAAAAATCTTGATGATTTAAAAGAATTTAAAAACTCACATTGAGTGATTTAGACTTTTCATCAATAAAAGTTTGTCCATCATGCTTCTTAGTATGAGTCAAAAGAAACAACTCATGTGGTATAGGCATACGGCCTAATGAAGATGCCTATAACATACACAATATATACGCTTTAGTTATGATTATTTAGTTAATAATAAAAACATATGAAATTTTAGACATTAATAAAAAACATATGTAAACAAGGTTTGTCCATCATGCTTTTTAGTGGTAATAAATAAAAAAAGACCACTCATGGTGTGAACACATTCATCCTAATGAAGATGCTTATAACATTCACAACATATACATTTTGACTATATATAATCATTTAACAATAAAAGCATATGTAATTTTAGACAAAAATAAAGTAATTTACTTTATACTACAACAATCGCAAATTCATATAACATGCAAGTTAATTTTATTATATTGCATTTACTCATCATACAAATAAATTCTATTTATACTTACAAGTATTTTGCCATGTTCAACATTTGATACTTACCCTACAGTATGACATGACGGTCCTGCAATACTCCTCCGATTATTTGAATTTTTTTCTCATTTCATGTTAAATTCGGGTTTATCCCAAGAGGCTTTCCAATGTCTCCAAACATCATTAGACATGTATTCTGGTTTCTTTTCAGAATTTCTTATATCTCACAAAAAATCACTGTATCGTTGTAAAGCTTTGACAACCCATGCCACCATCACTTGCGCCTCCATTGAAGAATCCCACACACAATGCCTCTGCAAAACAATAAACTTTTTAATATTTGATAATGAAAATGGAATAAAATAAATAACTTGAATTCAAAATAAAAATACCCTAAACTCCTCAAAATAAAAATCTTTTGTAGCTTGTAAAATTGTTTTCCATATGTAACAAGTAGTGTCCATCTTTTGCTTGAACACCTTTGTTATCACACGTGAACATTTGCTAGAGGGTTCTAACCTGCTATAATTATAAACATGTAAATTAATATGTTCATATATTATAACATATAATCATATTTAAAAAAATTACTTACAATCCATTCACAACCACGATGAGAAGTCTACCTCCATTAGCTGTTGCATCAAATGGATCATTACTAGCTTAGGATATAGTAGGAGTTGAAATTATATGATTTGGGACATTGTTTGCAATATCACAAGATGCATTTGTGGGATTAGGGGCCTTAGTTGTTGTATCATTAAGCTGAATGGCATTTACAGGATTTGTTAAGTTCTCTTCATTTGTACGATAAGTGTGCATCCCACAAGACCTTTCTCCTCGATATGGCCCTAATCCTTCCTTTACCTCTAGGCATGTCTACAAAAATGACTAAATTGACATATATAAATTATAAATCTAATAACAATAAACAAATTCAAATAAAGAATTGCAAATGCACAATAATATCAAAAATAAAAACTTAGAAAATGCTACATAAAGTTAAAAGCAAATTATACTCTGTAAATTAAAATAAAACATAACATAAAAAATACAACATGAGGTTTAAAGCAAATTATACTCAATAGATAAAATAAAAGTTGACTTAGAAAATGCTACGAGAGGTTAAAAGCAAAGTATATTCAGTTCATTAGAACAAAAATAACACTATTCAATATCAATAGACATGTCATCATCTTCATCATCTTCCATTTCTATTTCTTGCAAATCAGGTACAGCAGTATATTCTAAGTCAACATCATCATGTCCATCATCTACATCAACAAAAGCACTATTTGAATCATTTAAAGGCATTATTGACCGTGTTTCTTTATCATGATAGTTCTAGGAGCACTTGTGACCATGCTGAGTTTCTAATGATTTTCTAGTAAAACGTACGAGGGCATGCATGCCCATACATTCCAACTGTGCTCCCCCAACATGAGGATGCTTGGAGCAATGGAAACCGTGCTTCCAGTTCATTGCAAACACCAGAAAATTGAACAGGGCTCATGATAAGTGCTTGAGTAGACATATTTTTATATATGTTTTACATGCATTGAGCATCATTTTTACCATGGTTTATGTCTCATATTGTGTATTTGCTGTTCTTTTATGCATATAGCTTGTGAATGCCTTGAAGAGTAAAAGGGAAGCAAAGATAGGCTATAAAGACACAATGTTGGGAGTTCTTGTTCAATTCAAATATCAAGACACGAGAGGAGTTCATAAACATGGAGATGTGTGCCAACTTCCAAGAAGATTCAAGTCAATTCACTGTAGAAACTTCACTGTAGCAGCAATGTAGCAAAATTACTGTTCACACGCCCGCGTGGAAATTCCTGCAGCCCACGCGGCCTCGTGGAAAATCCACACGGGCGCGTGAGGGCACGTGGAAGGCATGGTTTTGGGCTTTAAATAGGTTGTTTGCCTTATTTTGGAGAGACTTTTGGCAAGGGTTTTGGCGAGCACTTTGAAGGCAAGGCGGCTAGGGTTTTGGAGGAGGTCTTTGGCGATATTGGTGGGTGTCCATCACCAACTTTGATCGATCTTCTCTCTGCCATAGCATAGAGGGATCCTTCGGCGACCTAGGTTCGGAGAAATATTCTTCAAGACGTTGAGCGATCCATCAAGGCCATCATCACGAATTTAAGGGGGTTTAACTTCATGGTTTTCATTACTTTTCATTGTAATAATCATTGTTTTGTAACTTGCTCCATGGAGGGCTAAACCTTAGTAGGTATTTGGGCATGTGAACCTTAGGATCTATGTTTTTGTAATGATTTTCTTTATGTTTCTATTCAATCCGAGTTGATTTGAATTTTAATCTTGTATTCCCATTGCTTGCTTGATTTAATTAATCCTTGTGGTTGATTGGATTCGCATGATTTGTTACTTTGATGTGAGAGAGGTCTCCATTAGAGCTAGAACTTCAAGGTTAAAGAGGGTTGAGAGGGTGAGTTATGAGATAGTGGAGCGTCCCCTTTCCCTTACGATTGAGTGTTTCCTATCTCCGTATTCCCTAAACTCTATGCAACCATATTTGGTGTGAGGCGTGAGATTGAGAGATTTCTCCACCGGGACCTTGTAGGGGGTTAGAGATCCTTCGCCGGGAATTAGGGTTGGATCTATCTTTAGGAATCGGTTTCACTCTTAGGTGTCCCTAGAGCGTATTGCGGTCATATGGGGTGTGAGGTGTTGAGATTGAGTGATTTCTCCGCCGGGACCTTGTAGGGGACTAGTACCGGTGTCTTGGAGGCAAGGGCTGGTTGTTCTTGGATTACCTCGACTCATTAGACTCGGTTTAGAAGCATTTAGTGAATTATGAGCTTCATGTTAGATCCTAGGGGGAGCATTGCCCGGGTAACTCATCTTTATTGATTGAGATCTCCTTTACTTGTTTTCTTGCTCGTTTGCTTGCTTATTAATTCTCTTGGAATTAGTTCATTTCATCACATCCATTGATTTCAACTAGATAACTAAGAATTGGTTAATACTAATACTTCCGTTCCCTGTGGATTCGACTACCCACTCACCGGGGTAATTATTACTTCGACACCTGTGCACTTGCGGTTTACATGCATATTCGGACATGTTAACTCAACACACCCGTGCTCCGACCATGGTTCCCAACATGGGTTTGCTTCTAACACTGCTTGTCCTAAAACTGGTATTCCAACGCAATTTTGTATCGAAATTCATCTCTAATGATTCCTTTTAGTTAGAACCCTAATCATCTGTAGAGATTATCAAACTGACACACCCCTTGCATATGTGTACCACAAGTGCATGGGTCATCAAAGTAATAAAATACCCTAGTGAGTGGGTAGTCGAATCCACAAGGAATGGTTATTCAGAAATAAGGAGTATTTCTATTTAGCTAGAGTGAAAAACCAATTTATAATTTGATTCAAGATATTAATGTAAAGAAAGTAAAAGAGAAAAGAGAACAAGCAAGAGTATCGGATGATGCTCACCCTAGGACTAACGTTTCAAGTGCAAGACTAATATTATGCCTCCTAATTGAAGTTTAATGAGTCGTGGAGATCCAAAGACACATGGTCCCAAACCTAAGGTCAACCGTAACTAGCCCTTTACAATATGCCTCGGTGGAGATGGATACTCTCAACACCTCACACTGTGTGGGATTGCTTGAAGCTCTAGGGATTCCAAGTGATAAACCCTATTCCTTAACCTAGATCTAACCCTTTGGTCCAGGCGAAAGATCCCTAACCATAATTAATCCCTAGCACTAAGGATAACTCAACACTTCACTCTGTCACTCACACAACTATGCCCCGTTGGAGAAGGTCTCTAAACACTTCATTATATTACGATTGTAAAGAACTCTTGGAACATGGAGGTAGGATAAATTATGTCTGAGGGGAAAGGGGACATTCTGCTTCCTCTCGACTCACCCTCTCATCCCTCTTCAATCTCTCTAAGTCTAAACCTAACGAAGTTGTCACCCCTTCAATTGATTACCTAGATGGATTCTCAATCCTAGTGTCACTCTAAAGGAAAATCACAACAATAATCATGCAAGATTGAAACTCAATTATAACATTAATTAAAGAAGTATAATAGAAGTTAATGAAACAAAAATATCCAAGGGTTAACAAGTCCAAGCACCCACAAGGGGTTTAGCTCTCCATGGAGCAATACAAGGTCAAAGGTGAAATAAAAAATAAGTGTAAATAATCCATAGAGGTAAACCCCTTATCATCAGTGTCGATGGTCTTCAAGAGCCGCCTCGTCTTCTCCAAAGACTCCATCGTCAAGCCTAGGGCACATCTCGCTGAATCAATGCCGATAAAAGCACCCCCAATAGCTTTCCTCCAATGGAAATCGATGTTGAATGCCGTAGCACTGCTTCTAAATCCCAGCAAAAACCTCTCCAAACCCTAGCTGCACTCTCCCCAATAGATAGGAAAAAGATAGCAAGATGATCCCCAAATCAAACTCCCAAAGCGGTATTTATAGGGTTGAAATCAGGCATCCACATGCCCCTGTGAAAAATCCACACTGTCGTGCGGATTTCCATGCTGCGTTTTTCCTGCGCACTATAAATAGTAACTGCTATAGTATTTTTGCTACAATGATTTGATACAGTAAACTTCTACATTACTTTAGCCAAAGTAATCCCGAATTCATTTTCTTCATTGAGGCCACCAAGTTGGGCATACAACCATGCGATAGATCACGTCGTGTCTTGCTTTCAAACACATTGACTACAATTGGGTTTTATCTATAGATTGCATCTTCATATTATTGATTTCATTGTTGATTGTGTATTGCTCCATGTAGAGCTAAACCCCTAGTGGGTGCTTGGACTTGTAAACCCAAGGATGATTTTGTTTCATTGACCTTTATTATGCTTCTTTAATTGATGTTTTAATTGGGTTCCATCCTTGAATGCTTGTTGTATTAATTTCCACTTAGAGTGACATTCCGTCCCGCTTGGGGGAATGGTGAGGGATGTATCAAGGAGCTAGCTTGCTTGTTCATGCAGAAATGTGACCCAACCTAACAGAGGGTCATTTTGATCATTTTTTGGGCGGTGGATTTTTTTGGTTTTATTGGTCGAATTTGATGGAAAATGGGTCAACAACTAAAAGTCAGGAGCTTGTTGTACAAGCTCATGTGTCATACCAAAATTTGGCCAAATTCCATCGTTTAGGCCTCGAAAACCCTAATTTACTATTTATAGTAATGATTGATTTCATTATATCTTAGGCTAGAAATCTCTGATTTGTAAGCCGTTTTGGGTAGTAGTCTTTATTTTGTTTAGCCTTTTATTTCTTGCTAAAATTTGAGAATTTTCCATTTTTGGCATATTATCAAATTATCTCCTTCTGAGGGTTGTTTTTGTATTTCTACTTCTACTTATTGTAAGCCTACGGGCAAGAGGAAGACGGTTTTGTGATCATTATTTTTCTTGATTAATAAGATTTTACAACTTTCCCAATCCTGGTTATCATTGATCAACACACGTTGGAAGGCTTGCTATCGAGTATTCGTCCGTGAATCAACAGTTCAAGTATACTGCTACACCAGTTTTTTTGGCAAATTCTCAAATCATCTCCTTTTTAGGGTGTTGGAAGGCTTACTATCAAGTATTTGTGCCCGAATCAACGGTTTCAAGTATACCGCTGCATCATTAATTGAGTCTATAATGATGTCATTCGATTGAGAGTTTTTCTTGACTAGATACTGAAGCACACAAACCAATGCAAGTGGTCTAATGTGTGCAATTCCGTAAGTATACGAGTTATCAAGTAAAACCCAGGAGTGAGCATGGGGTTGTATTCCGCAAGGAGCGGCGAAAGGCTCCTATTAATTTCTTTTTGCTTAATTAATAGCCTAATATCTATGGTGATAAATCTACCAAAATAAATATACTTCTACAAATTAACTACTAAAAATACAATTAAGGAACTTTAGATGAAATTGGAAGGAGTGGGTACCCGTATGGAAATTCCCTCAGCACTTACTAGTGAAAAAATAGAATATAGCAATGTTATGTAGTGCTTGATAGGGGAAATTTAAAGGCCTACTTGTCCCAATCTCTTAGCAACTAGTTCTGAAGCACTAGGAATTTAAGATGAAATCCCTTACAACCCATCGTCCTTTGTCCACCTTAAGAGCAAGAACTCCACTAAAAATATAATCAAATCCTAATCCAGAAATCTAGCTATGCCTAATCTCTTAGCACTTCCATAGATCTAACAAACCATGGATGTTCTAATGAGTGGAAATTTTTTCCTTATGACATCAGCATATTAATCATTAAGCAAATGATAAATGCATCAATGTGTGTATTCTATATGTATTTATGTTGTATTATTGTATAAATCTATAAATTGATGAATTATTGCTATTTTGTGCTTTAATGGGTCTTTTTCATATTAGAGGTCTTGAGGATGGCCTTGTGAGCTTGACAACGCCAAAGAGAAGGAAAATGATACTGAAAACGTCGTTTTAGAGCTCAGTACTTTAGCAGCATAGTTGCAGTCACTATTGCACAAAGAAGTTAGGAAACAGTAAAGCCTCGATTTTCATTTGTCGGTTCACGGGCGTCTTCATGCTTGTCAGCAAGCCCATCATTAAAACCTAATACTTCATTGTTTCCTAACTTCTTTGTGCTACAGTAGCTACTACATTGCAGCTACAATACCCTGCACTCTAAAACACCATTTTCGCTGTTATTCTCCTTCTCTTTTGTGTTGTCAAGCTCACTAGGGCATCCTCAAGACTTGTATTACATAAAGACACATTAAACCACAAAACAACAACAATTCATCAATTTATACAATAATAATATAACAAAAATATGAATAGAATACACACATTTAGGGATTTATCCAAAAACTTGATTGGGGACTCCCGCAAGTGCACAGGGTCACCATGTAATACCTCTCATGCAAGCATGAGAGGGTCATATTCCCAGTTCCCAAGAAGCTACCCTTACTTCCTGTTCATGTGTTGTTTAGCCTACATGTGCGAGTAATTGTCCAAATCTACATGGAAGTAAATAGAACTCTAAAATGAGTGTCTATACTCGAGACAAACCAAGGGTAAAAATCAAGATATGAAGCTAGTCATAGATGTGGATTCCCTTGAGGCTACTAAAGTACAAAGGATGCTACAAATATCATGCAATTGGTGGATTAGACCAAGAGATTCCTAAAATAGATCAACCAGATGGTCACAGTAATTGACCCTAATCCGGTATGAGTATTGATACAAAATTTTTTCAGGTCAAATCCTCCTACGATTGATTTACAAGCAGAGAATACTCTAATTAGGGCTATACTCAAACTAGGTCCAACCATAATGTTGGAGAGGCACAAAATTCCCGATGGTCACATCATATTTGTATATGGATCCCTTCCAAGCTAGGTGTATCTAGTACAAGGGTGATGGCATGCAACCAAGTACAACCTAGAAATCAACATATAAAGTTCTCATGCATATCAATACATCAAAGTACACCAAGCATGGATCACAAACACAACAAATATAATAGAATCGATCAAAGCATCCAACTACCGTAGTTCACCACAAGGTTCAACAATATCCATTGACCATGGGGTTTAGTTGTTCATGATAACAATATACATGATAAAATCCACAAAAACAACTAAATAAAACTACATAAAACTCCCTCAAATGATGAATGTGGAGAGACAAATTAAGGAGAGCTTCAAATGACACTACCAAAGGGGTGCCTTCCTTGTCCTCTACAAGGTTGAACAATGGGAGATTGGCGCAATCGAATTGTGTGTGTACCGCAAGTACACGGGTGTCGAAGTAATTAAATACCCTGATAAGTGGGTAGTTGAATCTATAGGGAACGGAAGTATTAGTAGTAACCAATTCTTAGTTATCTAGTTGAATCAATTGTTTGAGATGAAGTGAAGTAATTGCATGAATGACAATATGCAAGCAAGGAAAGATAACAAGTAAGGAAAATCTCAATCAATAAAGATGAGGTACCCGGGTAATGCTACACCTAGGATCTAAAATGAAACTCGAGACTTGCTAAATGCTTATAAACCAAGTTTAATGAGTGGAAGTAATCCAAGAATAACCGGCTACTGCCTCCAAACCAACAGTACTAGTCCCCTACAAGCTCCGGGTAGAGAAATCACTCAATCTCAACACGTCAGATGCCATTTTACCGCAATAAGCTCTAGGGATACCTAAGAGTGAAATCAATTCCTAAAGATAGATCTAACCTTATTTTTAAGCAAAAGATCCCTAACCCCTACAAGGTCCCGGTGGAGAAATCTCTTAATGTTATGCCTCACACCAAATATGGTTGCATAGATTCTAAGGAATACAGAGATAGGAAACACTCATCGGAAGGGAAATGGGACACTCCACTATCTCATGATTCACCCTCTTAACCCTCTTTAACCTTGGAGTTCTAACTCTAATGGAGACCTCTCTCTCATCAAAGTAACAAATCATGCATATACAATCGACCATAAGGATCAATAAAACATGCAAGCCATGGGAACATAAGATTAAAACTCAAAACAACTCAGATTTAATAGAAAGCATAGAGCAAATCAATACAAAAGATAAGATCCTAGGGTTCACATGCCCAAATACCTAATAGGGTTTCACCCTCCATGGAGAAAGTTACAAAACAATGATTAATACAATGAATAGCAAAGTAAACCATAGAGAAAAACCACCTTGAGTTTGTGATGATGGCTTGATGGGTCTCTCAATGTCTTGAAGAATCCTTCTGCAAAGCTAGGTTGCCGAAGACCCCTCGATGGTATGACAGAGAGAATATCGATAAAAATTGGTTAAGAATGGCCCCCAATATTGCCAAAGACCTCTTCTACAACCCTAGCCACCTTGCCCTTAGAGTGCTCACGAAAAGCCCTGCAAAAATTCTCTAAAGAATATGGCAAACTTCCTATCTATAGTCACAAACCACAGCTATCACATTCCTTCATGCACCCTTGTGGATTTTCCACGTGCCAGCGTGAGCTACAGGAAATTCCACGCGGTTGCATGAATAGTATTTTTACTATAGTAGTATTACATTACATGCTACAGTACTTAGCTACAGTTCTTCACAAAAGCGGTCCAAACACTCTTCTCTTGAGGACACATGGTTGGGCACACACCCGTACGATAGGCTATAAGTCTTTTTTTCATCGACTCATTATTTGAAAGGTCTTGCATTCTTGACAAAGAGAAAGAGCATTGAGATGTGACTGTCTTTGTGCCTTTCCGATAAACAAATTGGCTAGAATCTTCTTGGAAGTTGGCACACACCTCCACGTTCATGAGCTCATCTTGTGTCTTGGACCTTGAATTGAACAAGAACTCCCAAAATGTGCCTTTATATTCTATCTTTGCTTCATTTACTTCCTTCAAGGCATTCACAACCTAGTTACATAAAAGAACACTAAATATACTTTATGAGAGATAAACCATTGTAAAAATGATGCTCAATTCATGTCAAACATATAGAAAGATATGTCTAGTAAAGTACTCATCAGAGATGATGCCCGATCTTGCATCCTCCTTTGATTTCCTCACCCAAAAATGAGCCTTCTTTACCCCGGATTTTGAAGATGGAGAAGGTTGGCGGAGGTAGGAGAAGAGAACGTAAAGATTTTCTCCAAAAAGCACTAAAAAGTCCTTTTAAAGACCTTCTTGAGATGGCTTTATGACCTTGTTCATGGGCATAAAAGAGCCCGTAAGAGTCCTGGGATTTCACCAAAAACTTCCGTGAAGTGTTACAGCAACTTCTTCATGCTACAAAAGCTGCTGCAGTGCTTCTATGGTACCATGGGCTCTAAAACGCCAAAAAATACCCATTAAACTACAAAACGACAATAATTTATGGATTTATACAATAATAATACAATATAAATCTGTATAGAATACACACATTTAGGGGTTTATCAAACATCCCCATGCCTAAGCGTTTGCTTGTCCCCTAGCAAACAACCATGAAGAACAGGGGAAAGAAGATAAATGGCTAAATGTGCAACCTCAAGCTCAAAAGTAAAGACCTCCACAAGCACAGATGAAAAGAAATCAAGGTAGTGAGTTGTTCTATGAATGTTCAAGTAGAAAAGTAGTCTTGTTTTATCAAGAGTGCTCCTTTGAGTGTTTGTAAACTTCCAACCTCATCCTCCAAACCCCGGATTACCCCAGGGGTCCATTTATCCCACACACTGTGACAACTACAATTAGAAATGCTAAAGACGCCCTAAACAGTCAGTTAAAAGCCCCTTCATTGCTAAATGAAACTCTATCCTTCAAGTGACTATGCTGTGCCCTGCTACAGTACCAGTCCGTAACACTCCCGAAACCATGCTTTCATCGAGGTAACGTAAACGGGCACACGTTTACGTCATAGATCTCTTTGCTTCTTCAATGAACTGCCGCGTTGGTGGAGATCTTGTTACACATGCACAAGCTAGAATACTTAGAATATGACTGCCTTTATGCCCCTGTAAATCATTGTTCTACCTTGAATATAAGGAGGTTGGCATACATTCTAGCATCTTGAACCCGACTTATGTCTTCGCCTTTGAACCTTCTCAAGATTTTCTCCAAATGGTACACTCACGATCTACATTGCCTTCTTTCTCTAAGATTCAGCTTCACAACCCTATATGCATGAAAGTAACATAAATACACACATATTAGTGTTAAAATCCGATAAAAGTAATGCTCAACATAAGGAAAGAACACTTCACATTCTTATCACACAAACACTTATCATAAGTGTATCTTCCGGGATGATGTCAAAATGGAGGCCATGTATGAGTTACCTTTTGGCTTCAATGGAAAAAGCTTGGGCCGGGCATTGTGTAATTTTGATTCGGGAAGATTATTGGTTAGTTTGATCATCCTCCTTGTTTCTTCTTTATCCCCAGATGAAATTCCTTTGAGTACCCCCTCCACATTGCTTGGGCCTCCAACCAAAAAGCTTTGGTTGAGAGTTATCTAGGCTTGGTATGGGTGGATCATTGGGTGGCTTCAACATCCTATTCACATCTTCTTTCTCAACCCTTTGTAAATTACCTTGAATAACACACAAGAGTTGTTTGGGCTTCCAAGGAAAAATTTTTGGTTGGGAATTGACCAAGCCCAGCATAGGTGTGTTTAATGATTGTTATACTTTCCTACCGACATCTTAAAATACAATTCCAGGAATTCTCTAGTGCACTTGACTAAAATGGATAGATTGATGGAATGATCAATGTTGAGGCAAGTAGCTTCTTCAATTGTGGTCGAATGAGCTTCTTCCACTTCCTCACAATTTTCCATGACCATGATATTATCCTTCCCCTTGTCTTTTTCGATTTCACCTTGAGGTGGAACATATATTATTTGCGTGAAGGGTATTGGTGCCACATCATTCGCATATTCAACTTCCAATACCTCGATATCCACTTCCATCTCAATTTCACCTTTACTCTCTTCCTTTCTAGTGTCATTTTTAGATAGGGCTTCTATAGTTGGTTCATGAATTGATAACAACTCTTCTAATATCTTGAAAGGTTCTCCTATCCGGTTCTCCATTCTTTGAAGAGACGGTTGGGCATTAAAATTTGTGTTATTCATGGCTTTAAATTAAGCGTCAGCTTGCATCATGAATCTTATGACACATCCTATGTATTGAATCCCCATTGATTAGGTTGCTTACTATGAACGACTGAAGGATTATAATGCTGTAATTCTTAAAAGGGGAGTTCTTGTAGAAATCCTTGGTGAGGGTATTCCCATTGTTGAGTATGATGATTTCTCGAACAATTTTACTGCCCTTGATATCGGCTATCTTCCAAGCAATCTCTTTTTTATGCTTTTTCAAGACATTTACCAAATCATTCTTTTGTTTCACCGTGAGGTTTGATGCAATGATGAGAAGGTGTTGAGTCCCTTCCCCAAGGAAAGCGTGTTCGAGGTGGTCAGGTAACTTCTTCAATTCCAATTCAGGTGCTTCTTCAGTTGAAGGTCGTAGATTTCTATTCAGCAATACCTCGCTATGCTCTGGTTCATCTTCATCCATAGATACTGAGCTTTCATCTGAATTCTCATTGATGTTATACACAGGTTGCACAATATCCTCAATGGTTCCCCCTTGATCGTTGCAAATGTCATGTACTGGTACTGACTGGTATGCTTGCAGTTTTTCTATGTCTTGTGTAGTTAGATCAGTGGAAATATTGACATCTTCTCTTGTGGGAATTCTACCGTAATTCATGAAATCTGTAAGCATAGTTTTCCACTCATTATTTTCAGCTGCTATATTATAACCTTCCCATGGCTTGAATCGGCATCCTGTACCGTCTTGTATATGGAATAAATAAGGTATAGGTGGTATCCAATCCTTCCATATATCAACCATGGCCTTCTCATTCCCATGTGTAATTTCCACCTCTGCCATAATGAATCTTCTTCCAGCACGGTACCTTACAAAGTCAATAAAGATAGAGAAGGTTAAGCTAAAAAAGAAGTAAGACAAAAAAAAGAAGAAATGAAAGAAAAGAAAAATGGTTAGAGCAATAAGCTAGAAGTTTCCTAGAATTCCTTAAGTCCCCGGCAACGGCGCCAAAAACTTGATTGATCGCCCGCAAGTGTACGGGATCGTCAAGTAATACCGTGTGAGTGACATAGGGGTGGTAGTATTCCACGGGGCTAAGGAGCTCCTATTACTCCTCCATCACTTATTTTCTAACCTTAAAACTCCAACATGTTCTTACACTAGTGCGTGCAATAACGTAATTAAGAATACAAGTATAGCAGTCCCACAACAAGCAAGGAAATCACAAGAGCAATAATGATAAGAACAGGCCTAGGGATGAGGATTCCCTAAGAGGGATTCATCATGATGTATGGAAGCATAAGAATAGATGACATTGGTGATTTAGGCCGACGGACCTCAACAATAGTTCAACCCCGATTTCTCGTTAGTCAAACCCTAATCCCATACAAATGATGACAAGATTTCTCCTTAGTCATATTCCTATGATTGTATTAAGAACATGGAGATTGCGAAATAAAGACGCACTTAACCTAAGTTCATCCTCATGGTTCGGAGGGGCAACTTACATCCAATTTCTCGGCATGTTGGTCAAGGATCTCTCCTTTTAGCTCAATGATGATCTAGTACACGTGAGTAGGACACGTCTATGTATACAACTCAAATAAGAACTAAGGATTTCTCCATATTATAGTTCTAGGCATGAAATAACATGAGCTAAACCACAAATCACACCAATGCATTCCAAATAAAAGTGAAGCATCCAAAATACATGATGAACCCCCCAAGGTTCACCTACATCCTGTGGCCTTGGGGGCCTAGTGTGCCATCATACAAATAAATGTCTCAAACACAACAAAAGCAAGAAGTAAATGCATAAATGGCACTCCCTAGTCTGAATGATGAAGAGTAGGGAGAATGCCATCCGAATGACGCTTCTTTTAGCCCTAAATGTGCCGAATGCTTCTCCTCCCTTGATGATGAAGCTTCCCCTTGAATTTCAAGCTCTTGATCTTCCCAAGCTTCAAGCCAAATCTCCCAAGAATATGATGTCTTCGTTTCTCTCCTTCCTCCCAAGTGGTGGCTCCAAGAACCCTCAAAGTCTCTCCCCAAACATCCTCCTTTTCTTCCACCCAAAAACACCCTTTTTATCCCTCCTCATGACTCCAAGATCCGTCAATCCTGAGGTGGTAAACTGGCTCAATGAGGACCTCATTGAGCTCCTCATTGACACTGTTCGGGGCAAGAAAACTCCTCATATGCACTCCAAACAGTATCCATACTGGCTCAATGAGCACCTCATTGAGCCAGTATGCCTTCAATCAATTAACTTCCTTTGTGCTACAGTGATTATCCCGGGCTCTATACCGGGCAGCATTAAGGCCATATGCCATGATTCGAATTCTGTCTTGAGAACTCTCCATGTGCTACAGTGGCAGCTACAGTGATTTTACTACAGTGCCGGTACTATATTACCACTGCTACAGTACTCCATCTACAGTCTTTCGCTACAGTACTGTGACCTGGTTTTCTTCTCCTTTTCGCCCAAATTATATCTTCGTGTCCTCCATGGCGTTTCCGTGCCCTGCAAAGCAAATAATACACGATTAAACACAAAACGGGCATCAATTCTAGTAAAAATACATGCTAGAAGCGTCAAATACATATACAGAAATATGTACATTTAGACACTTATCACCAAAGAGTTAAGTCTAAATATAGGAAGATGATTTATAACTTGGAATCCGTAGAACTCATTGCAATTCTATACGAGTGCGAGGTTGAGAGATTGTTCAATTTCTCCTCCTGGACATGTATAGGGTTAGACATGGTTGACCTTAGATTTGGGACCATGTATTAAAAGATCTCCACGACTCATCAATATATTAGTTAGGAAGCATATTAGAGGGTTTTTGCACTTGAAACGATTGTCCTAGGAGGATCAATATCCGAATACCCCATTTATATCGATTGCCTTATCTCTCCTTTACTTGCTCTCTCTCTCTTGTCTCTCTTAATTTTGTTTGAATTACATCTTGTCACAGAAATCACTATTCATACTTCGCTAGTTAAGAAACAATTTAAGTATTTTTTACTCCCTACTCCCTGTGGATACGATACCCACTCACTTTGGATTTTATTACATCGATAAACTCGTGCATTTGCAGGACACACGCAAGGTGCATTGTTAAGTTTTTGGTGCCGTTGCCGGGGAATAGGCGTTTAGATATACTTTGCACTTTGTTTTCTTAGATATTCATTTATTCATTCTATTTCACATCTTCTGTTCTATCATCGTTCTGATTTATTTTCTTTCTTTTTGTTCAGCTCCAGGTTCATGACCGGAGTGGAACCCTTCAATATTAATTGAAGGAGACCCAGAGCTCGAACGTACACTTAGAAGAAAAGGGGAATAACCTATACAAGAACAGTCTTATCTTGCTGATTTGGAAGTTAAAGGGTCAGATAATATGGCGGAACAAAATAAGCAACAGAGGACATTATCCGATTATGCCAGACCTTCAGTATTGGAGGCACAATCGAGTATTATGGGTCCCCCGATTACAGCTCAAAACTTCGAACTGAAGCTGGCATTCATCCACATATAGCAGCAATCCGTACAGTTTAATGGTTTGGCCGATGAGGATCCAAAATGTCATATAGAGAACTTTCTCGAGGTGTGTGATATCCTCAAGATAAATGGGTTGACTGATGATGCCATCAAGTTGAGAGCCTTTCCTATTTTCCAGAAAGGGGAGAGCGAAGCGGTGGCTACACTCATTACCTAGAGCATCAATTACCACATGGGAGGAGATGGTAGAAGCTTTTCTTGCCCGATATTCCCCCTTGAAAAATCTGCAAAGTTTAGGAATGAGATCTCGTCCTTTGTACAATTGGAATTGGAGTCTCTATTTGAGATGTGGGAAATGTTCAAGGAGCTCCTGAGAAAGTGCCCGCAGCACGGATTCCCGGAGTGGATGATTGTTCAGACCTTTTACAATGGGTTGAATTTGAGTCCAAGGCAACTCTTAGATGCGACGGCAGGAGGTACCTTAGGTAGCAAGACCCCTGGTGAGGCCCATCAATTACTTGAAGAAATGTGGTTAAATAGCTACCAATGGAATGATAGGGCGAAGAAGAAGGTGGTCGGGCTCCATGAGATAGATGCAGTAACTTCATTGGCGGCTCAAGTGGAATCATTAACTAAGAAGTTAGATGTTCTAACTTCGAATAGAGTGGCGGCCGTGACTACTTCCACTTGGTGTGGTGGAGGACATGCTCCCTCCGATTACCAAATCTCCATTGGTGATGTATCTTCAGTTGAGAATGTGAATTTTGTGGGTAATGCGATGAGAAATCAAGCAAAAACCATATAGCAACACCTACAATCCAGGTTGGAAGAATCATCCCAATTTCTCATGGAGTAACCAAGTTCCACTAAAGGCCATGGGGCCAATAGGTTTCCAACAACAAGCCCCAAACATGGAGAATCGAGTTTCCGGTTTGGAGACCCGGATGACCGATTTGGAGAAGGCCTTGACTAGATTCGTGCAATAATTGGATACAAAGTTTCAATCATTTGAGGCTACACTTTCCAACCACACCGCTTCTTTGTACAACCTTGAGAATCAAGTGGGGAAAATTGCAAAGTCTCTATCGGAGAGACCACAAGGAAGCTTGCCAAGCAATACCGAGACCAATCCAAGAGAGTATGTGAAGGCGATCACTTTGAGAAGTGGTTGTGAGGTTGAAGGTAGGTTTCCGAGTGAGATGCCCAATAAACACGCACCCGAGGTCATAGAGGTTGAAGAGGGAACAAGCAAAGAGAAAGAGGTGGCATCCCCACCTTTCAAGCCAAGAATCCCTTATTCCCCTAGGTTGAAGAATGACCAAGTAGATAAACAATATAAGAAATTCCTGAGTTTCTTCAACCAACTCCACATTAACATTCCTTTTGTTGAGGCATTGGCTCAAATGCCTAAGTATGCAAAATTTTTGAAAGACTTGTTGACTAATAAGAGGAAGTTAGATGCTTCAGTGATCTTAGATGCTTCTTGGTCGGTGGTATTGCAAAAGAACATGCCGAACAAGAGGAAAGACCCAGGAAGCTTCATCATTCCGTGCAACATTAGCAATTTAGGTGAAGAAATGGCATTGACAGACTCAGGTTCCAGTATCAACGTCATGTCATACACCTTCTTTCAGAAGCTAGGCTTGGGTGAGCCTAGGCCCACTCGGATGACTTTGCAATTGGAGGACCGAATGGTGAGACATCCGAGGAGTATTGTCGAAGATGTGCTTGTCAAGGTTGACAAGTACATATTTCCTGTGGATTTTGTGGTGCTAGACGTCGATGAGGATGCGGATGTACCCTTGATACTTGGGAGGCTATTCTTGCGGACTTCCAAGGCAATAATTGACATGGACGGCGGGGAACTAACTTTGAGAGTTGGAGATGACAAGCTCACATACCGCCTTGCTGAAGCCATACGACATGCTCTTGATTTCGATGATACTTTGTATTTCTAGACACTATTGATGAGATTATCGACGAATATATGTAGGAAATGTTCAATCCGGACCCGTATGAGGGTCTATTCGACCAAGAGGAGAAAAATGAAGAAATAATGATGCTTGGCTCGATGGAAGAAGTACCATCTACTCTGGGGATCCTGAAGAAGATGCTTCGGAAGATGAAGAGGGTGAGGAGACGCCACTGGAAACGCTGCAAGGCTGTTGGAGATGTGCGTGAACTGAACAAGTTGGATGAACCATTGGTAGGTGATCCCAAGCCTGATAACTCCCCCTCTACGTTCAAGAGACTTTGCTCATCATGCTTTCAAGCCATGGGTAAGAGGGCAATCTTCATCTATGAGCCCCCATGAAGTAAGGAAGAGGTACGTCAAGCTTAGTGATGTAAAACAAGCACTTCTTTGGAGGCAACCCAAGCATTGATAGTTTTCTTAGTTAAGTAGTTTAGTTTTTGCGTGAATAACTTGTTGAGTGTTGGTGTCTTGATCTTTAGATGCTTCTGCGGTGTATTATTTTGTGGATTTTAATGTCATCGCGTGTTTTCATAAGGATTTGGCGAAATTTAAGTCGCTTGAGCTTGTTTTTAATGTTCTCTGCTGGTGTATTTTGTATAAAAGAGCAGGCTCTGAATGTGTAAACATGTTCCGGAATTTTTTGCAGAGCCTATAGAGTTTTCTAAGTCATCAAGAGAAAACGCACGGGCGTGTAGAATTTCCGCACGCCCGTGGAGTTGAATTGCGAGCTCATCTAAAGAAGGCACAGGGGCGTGGATCCGCTCCTGTGTGCAACCTTGCGATTTTCGCACGCCCATGGAAACTTCTACACGGGGCGTGCGTTTTCCTGCAGAGACTTGGCGATTTATCCTGAGAGCGCACAAGGGCGTGGACTCGCCCCTGTGGGCGAAGTTGTGAACAACGCACGGGCGTGGTTCCGCACGTCCGTGTGGATCTCTGTAAACGAGTTCTCTCTATCCCGAGAAGATACAGGGCATGCTGCTGCCCCTGTGAGTTGGACCTGTAAATGTCCACGCCCGTGTGGAATTTCCACTGGCATCTCGTAGGGGACTAGTATCGATGTCCTATAGGTAGGGACCTATTATTCTTGGATTATCTCAACTCGTTTAATTCAGTTTAGAGATACATATTGAGTCTTGTGCTTCATGTTGGGTCTTAGGGGGAGCATTGCACGGATACCTCATCTTTATTGATTGAGACTTCCCTTATTTTTACTCTTCCTTGCTTGCTTGCGACATTCATATTCTCGCAATTGACTTCATTTCATCATAATCTTGATTCCGATGAGATAACTAAGAAGTAGTTACTACTAATACTTCCATTTCCTGTGGATTCGACAACCCGACCCATTGGGTAATTTATTACTTTGACAATTATGCACTTGCAGTACACACAAGATAATAGGTGTGTCAGCGACCATGTGTCCCACCCATGCGGTCGTGTAGTTGCGTTGGCCGTGCAGCGCAAGCCCACGCGGTCACGTCAAAGCCCCACCTTCGCCAAAAGGCCAAGGTTAGGCCTCAATGACTTGTCAAAACTAGTTTACATGCATTCTAAAGTGTTTACCAAAATTTCCATGAAAAATATCACCTAAAAACTAAGAAATCTGCATAGACTTCAAAATGTGGGCATACAAAAGATGAGAAGAGATGAGGGCTTACCGGCGTGAATCAGAGAAGAAAGTTCGATAGAAAAGCCAGAAAAACAATCCTAGAACTCAAAGAAGTTGAAGAAAATTAGTTTGAGAGTGTAAAGCATGGAACTCTTGAAGATGGAGGAATGAGAAGTTGAAGGGTTTTAGTATTGAAGAAGTTGAATAGTGTCCCTTCATATTCTTATAAGCCACATGGGGGTGTGAAAATTCGTCACCGCCGTGTGAGTACTGTATAGAGTCGTATGGAAATTCCACGCCACCATGTGGACTATAGAATTTCTTTACACAGTCCAAGCCAGCCTCCATTCTCCAAATTAACACAAATTCTTCAACTATAATCATGAATTACACTCTAAATCATGCCACACACATGAAAAACAATTTAAATTTCCAGAAAAATTTTATGAAAAGTCCAACACCGACAAAAATCAATCAAGGCACACACTCATAAATTTTATTACTGTAGAAAAGAAAAATCTAAGTAGAAAACAATTAAAAGCCTAGGTTGCCTCCCTAGAAGTGCTTCTTTTATGTCACTAAGATTTACGTACCTATCCTTACCTCACGATGGCTCATAGAGATAGATAAGTTCCTTCTTTGCAGCCTGCACACATGAGGAACAAGAATTCTGCATACTCAAGGAGAATTGATTAAACATGTTATCGAATGAGGGAGTGCCGCTCTCTTCTTTTGTGTGCCTATCTCCAAGTGCATTGGAGTGCTTTCTATGGCGACATCTTGACCTCTTCACGTGACCAAAAATCTATTTCGAAATCCTCCTTTTGGTTGCACTTTGAGGACTTGTTCTACATGTTTACCTATTTTCTCCTCCTCAATGTCCAGCAACTCTTCATATGGATCCAGATGTAAAAATTCCTTTAAATACTCATTAGCAATCTCATCATTGGCATAGAAAAAAATAACATGAATCATCAAAGTCAATAGAATGTTTCATTGCTTCGGCATGACGATATGTGATCTTCTCCTCTCCTATGTGTAGTGTCATCTCACCTCCATCCATAACAATGAGTCTTTGAAAGTTCTTAGGAATGATTTCCCTAGAATTAGTGGAACCTCCACATCTTCATCAACATTGATACACCCCTTGCGTGTGTGTACCGCTAGTGCACGGGGCATCAAAGTAATAAAATACCCCATTGAGTGGGTAGTCGAATCCACGAGGAATAGTTGTTCAAAAACAAGAAGTATTGCTATTTTGTTAGAGTGAAAACCAATTTGTAATTATGATTCAAACGATTAATGAAAATAGAATAAAAGAGAAAACGAGAAAGCAAGAGGAATAAAGAGAGGTAATCGATAGTAAAATGGGGTACTCAGACAATGTTTACCCTAGGACTATTGTTTCAAGTGCAAAACCAATATTATGCATCCTAACCGTGACTAGCCCTCTACACTATACCCCGGCAGAAAGTGATACTCTCAACACCTCACACTATGTAGGACTGCTTGAGGTTTTTAGGGACTCCAAGTCATAAACCCTATTCCCTAATTTACATCTTACCCTTTGGTTCAAGGGAAAGATCCCTAATCACAATTAAGCCCTAGCACTAAGGATAACTCAACACTTCAGTCTACCACTCATGCAACTAAGCCCCATTGGAGAAGGTCTCTTAGCACTTCACTCAATCATGATTGCAAAGAACTCTTGAGACATGGAGGTAGAATAAATCATGTCGGAAGGGAAAGGGGACATTCCGTGAAGTGATAAGTGCTTGCTTATAAGTAATACGAAGTATACTTTTCTTGCAATGAGCATCACTTTTATCAAATTTTATGACTCATTCATATGTATTTGTGTTCTCTTGTGCATTTAGGGTTGTGGAGACAAGTTTTGAGGAAAGGTAGCAAAAGTGGATCGTGGGCATGATTGTTGATGTAGTTCTTGGATCAAACAAAGGACAAGTTATGCTCAATAACATGTGGGTTTGTGTCAACCTCCATTATGCTCAAGTGAATACACAAAATGGAGGGGCATAACGGCAGTCAGACTCGCATGTTCTGACTTGTGCGACATTGTCAAGAGCTTCATCAATGAGGTTTCATTGAAGACACAATGTGATCTACCGCATGGATGTGTGCCCATTCATGTGGTCTCGATGAAATGAGTGGATTCAGTAAATGAAGAACTGGAAATCCACATGGCCATATGGATGCCCGATTCTAGCCCTATTAATACCCCTTCGAGAGTTTTATATGGGGATCTTCTTCCTATATTTTCCCAATCTTCTGGGGAGCTAGTGACTAGGGTTTGGAGAAGCTTTTGCTAGGTTTTTGGAGTGGTTCTATGGCCTTCAACATCAAGTTCCTTTGGAAGAGAGACACTAGGAGCTTTTGTCGGCATTGACTAGGTGAGGTATGCCCTAGGCTTGACAAGGAACCTTTAGAGAATATTTGGCCGCTCCAAAATACCATCGATATGGACTACAAGGGGTTTTCGCTATGGATTGCTTGCACTAATCCTTAATTTCATATTTGCTTTTGTATTGCTTCAAGGAAAGTTAAACCATTAGTGGATGCTTGGACTTGTAAACCCTAGGAATATTTTGTTTCATTGACATTTATTATGTCTCTTTAATTAATGTTTTAATTGAGTTTCAACCTTAAATGCTTGTTGATTTGATTTTCCCTTAGAGTGACACTAGGGTTGAGAATCTATCTTGGTAGTCCTTGTGAATGGGTGAGATTCAATAGGATTAGACAAAGCAAAGTTGAAGAGCATTGAGAGGGTGAGTCGAGAGATAGAGGAGCATCCCCTTTTACCTTCTGATGTGATTTATACTACCTCACATTCCAAGAGTTCTTTGCGATCATGATATAGCGAAGTGCTAAGAGACAAACTCCACTAGGGCTTAGTTGCACGAGCAACAGAGTAAAGTATTGAAGTAATCATTAATGTTGTGGCTTAATCTTAACTAGGGGTCTTTCACCTGAACCAAAGGGTTAGATCTATATTAGAGAATAGGGTTTATCACTTGGAATCCCAAGAGCTTCAAGCAACCCTACATAGTGTGAGGCATCGAGAGTATCTCTTTCCGCCTAGGCATAGTGTAAGGGATAGTCACGGTTGACCTTAGGTTTCGAACCGTGTGTCTTTGAATTTCCACAGCTCATTAAACTTTGATTAAGAGGCATAATACTAGTTTAGCTCTTGAAAAAATAGTCCTAGGGTGAACATTGTCCGGGTACTCCATTTTACTATCGATTACCTTTCCTTATTCCTATCACTTTCTTTTCTCTTTTCTCTATTTTTATTCGCATTGATATTGTTCACTCAAACCACAAATCAATTTACTCTATAGCTGAATAGCACTAATATTTGCTTCTGAAAAACTATTCTCTGTGGATACTACTACCCACTCACCAGGGTACGTTATTACTTCGACAACTTGTGCACTTGCGGTAAACACACGCAAAGGATGTGTCACGAAACGGTATTTAAAGGGCTGAAATCTTGCATTCACACATCCCTATGGAAATTCCACAAGGGCATTTGCATTTCAAGACTTCTCATTTCCTGCGCGCTGTAAACAGTAATTGCTATAGTACCTAGCTACATTGATTTGCTACAAAAACTACTACAGTACTCCTGACTTCAGTTTTTTCATCGAGGCCACATGATTGGGCACACATCCATGCAGTAAATCTTGTCATACCTTCACTTTCAAACACATGGATGAAGCTCTTGACAATGTTACACAAGTCAGAACATATCAGTGTGATTGCCTTTGTGCCCCTCAATTTGTGTATGCACTTGAACATTTTGGATGTTGGCACACACTCACATGTCCATGAGCACAACTTGTGCCTTGATCCTTGTTAGGCCTAAGAATTTCCTCAACAATTATGTACATGATCTATTTTTGCTTCCTTTCTTCGAAACTTGTCTTCATAATCTGAAATGCACTAAAGAAAATAAATACACACGTATGAGCCATAAAATCTAATAAAAGTGATGGAGCATTCTCGTATGCCTTCAATCTCCATTCATCCAACTCGTTAAGATGGAGCATTCTTTGTTCCCCTGCTTTGCTCAAATCAAAATTCATTACCTTGATTGCCCAATATGCCTTGTGCTCAAGTTCTACAGGCAAATGACATGATTTCCCATAAACCATGTTATAAGGAGTGGCCCCTATTGGAGTCTTGTGTGCTGTTCGGTGAGCACAAAGCATGTCATCCAAGCTTTCCGATCAATCTCGCTTTCCTTGTTCCATTGATTTTGTCAAGATCCTCTTGAGCTCTCTATTAGTGACGTCCACTTGACAACTAGTCTATGGGAGGTAAGGAGTAGCTAGGAAGTGATGCACTCCATAATGCTTCAATACTTTTCAAGCTGAGTGTTGTAAAATGAGCTCCTTCATCAGTTATGATAATCCGCGGGGTTCCAAATCGAGTGAAGAGCCTCTTCAAAAATTATACCCCGGTCCTAGCATCATTAGTTGGCAAAGACTGGACCTCCACCCATTTGGAAACATAGTCTATGGCCACCAGAATATATTGATTACCATTAGATTTTAGAAATGGCCTCATGAAGTCAATGCCCCACACATCAAACACTTCACAAAATTGTATTGGATTCTGAGGCATTTCATCACACCAAGAGTTGGCCAATAAAGCCCAGGAGCTAGGGCTTTCTCAGTGGTTCTATTAGCGGCAGAATGCCCTCCAGCGGGTCTTGAGTGACAATGTGCAAGGATGTCCCATCCTTCTTCCTGTGATTCACATCTCCAGACCACATGATCAATACAGATATGAAACAAAAATGGATCATACCAAAGATAATTTTTTAGATCACTAAAGAACTTTTTCTTTTGTTGTGATGTGAGCCCTTGTTTAAGAGCTTTCCCTGACAAATAATTTGCAAAGTCCGCGAAGCATGGAGTGTCACTTGATGCCGAATTCTGAACTGTATATAAATGCTCCTCAGGAAAGAAATCATTAATTTCTTTGTTTGATGGCTCTTGTCCTTCATAATCCTCTAACCAAGACAAACAGTTTGCAAGCACATTTTTGGTACCCCTCTTATCTTTTATCTTTATGTCGAACTCTTGCAAAAGCAAAATCCATCAGATCAAGCTTGGTTTAACGTTAGCCTTATTCATGAGATACCGAAGTGCTGAGTGATCTGTAAATACATTGACCCCAGACAAAATGATATACGGTGTGAACATGTCAAAAGCAAACACAACTGCCAATAACTCTTTCTCTGTAGTAGTGTAAATCTCTTGAGCACTTGTGAGAGTTTTACTAGCATAATATATGGGTTGGAATTATTTACCCTTCCTCTGCCACAAAACTACTCCAGTGGCATAATCACTTGCATTGCACATAAGCTTGAATGGTTCATTCCAATCTGGTGTGATCAAAATTGGTGCTTGAACTAATTCCTCTTTCAACCATTTAAAAGCAACCAAAAAATCATTTCCAAAATCAAAAGGAGCATCATTTTCAAGGAGTTTTGTCAACAGTTGAGTGATCTTTAAAAAATCCTTAATGAACAACCTATAGAAACCTGCATACCCCAAGAAACTACGAACTCCTTTCACATTTGTTGGTGGAGGAAGCTTATCTATGACCTCAATCTTCACCTTATCTATTTCCATCCACGTTTGTTGTGACCAAGGACAATGCCTTCTTGAACAATTAAATGACACTTTTCCCAATTACGAACAAGGTTTATCTCTTCACATTTCACCAATACTCTCTCCAAATTTCTTAACCAAATGTCGAAAGAGTCACAAAACATGGAGAAATCATCCATGAACAGATCCATGATATCCTCTAGAAAATCTTCAAAAATAGCATTTATGCGATGTTGAAATGTCACCGGTGTATTGCATAATCCGAAAGGCATTTTTCTATAAGCGAAAGTCCCATAGGGACAAGTAAATATTGTCTTTTCTTGATCTTCTGTGGTGATAGGAATCTGAAAGTATCCTGATATACCATCCATGAAACAGTAAAACTTTATGCCCTGCCAAACGCTCCAATATTTGATCAATAAACGATAATGGAAAGTGATCCTTTCGAGTTACATCATTTAGCCTCTTGTAGTCAATGCACACAAGCCAACTTGTAACTGTTCTTGTCGGTATTAACTCATTCCTTTCCTTTTTCACCACTGTCATCCCTCCTTTCTTTGGAACTACTTGAGTTGGACTTACCCAAGCACTATCAGAAATTGGATAAATGATTCATTGATAAATGCTTGAGTAGACATATTTTTATATATGTTTTACATGCATTGAGCATCATTTTTACCATGGTTTATGTCTCATATTGTGTATTTGGTGTTCTTTTATGCATATAGGTTGTGAATACCTTGAAGAGTAAAAAGGAAGCAAAGATAGGCTATAAAGACACAATGTTGGGAGTTCTTGTTCAATTCAAGGACCAAGACACAAGAGGAGTTCATAAACATGGAGATGTGTGCCAACTTCTAAGAAGATTGAAGTCAATTCATTAGTTGGAAGGGCACAAAGGCAGCTACATCTTCATGTTCCTTCTCTTTGAGAAGATTGCAAGACCTCTCAAAGATACGTCGATGAAGAAAAGTTTTATAGCCTACCACATGGACTTGTGCCCGGACATGTGGCCTCAAGAGAAGAGTGTTTGGACTTCGTTTTTGTGAAAAGTACTACAGCAAAACGATGTAGCAATTTACTGTAGCTGGGAGGCGCTTGAGGGGTGAGACGGCTAGTGCTTTGGAGAGGAGGTCTTTGCGGCTTTGGAGGCACTTCGTCACCAACTTTGATCGATTCCTCCTCCGTCATAGGATCAAGGAAGCCACTGGTGGACTTAGCTTCAGAGTGTGTCCTTCAAGACGTCGAAGCTCTCCATCAAGGTCATCAGTTCATATATAAGAGGGTGTATTTCTATGGTTTTAATGTACTTTCATTCATAGATGTTGTGTTTTGTACATTGCTCCATGGAGAGCTAAAACCCTAGAGGGTATTTGGGCTTGTGAACCCTAGGATTCTCATCTTTTGTGGATTTGCTTAGTGTTTCTATTTAGTCCAAGTTTGATTGAGTTTTAATCTTGATTGTCTAATGCTTGCTTGCCTTATTGATCTTTTAGTTGTTTGGTTTACATGATTTGTTACCTTGGTGAGAGAGAGGTCTCCATTAGGGTTAGAATCTCAAGATTGAAGAGGGTTGAGAGGGTGAGTCATGAGATAGGGAGCATCCCTTTTCCCCTCCGATTGGTGTATTCTATCTCTGTTCCCTAAGCTCTATGCAACCATATTTGGTGTGAGGCATGAGATTGAGAGATTTCTCCACCGTGACCTTGTAGGGGGTTAGGATCCTTCACCGGGAATTATGGTTGGATCAATCTTTAGGAATCGGATACACCTCTTGGAATCCCTAGAGTGTTTTGCGGTCATATGTGGTGTGAGGTGTTGAGATTGAGCGATTTCTCCATCGGGACCTCGTAGGGGACTAGTATCGGCGATCTGGAGGCCAGATCCGATTATATTTGGATTTCCATGACTTAACTTACTCATCATGGAAACACTTTGCTTATCCGATACCTAATACCTGAATCCTACGGGGAGCATTGCCAGAATACGCCACTTTTATTGATTGAGATCTCCATCCATTTCACCCTTGCATATTCGTCTCCGGTATTCATTTCTTTGCACATTAGATCACCACACCTTTCCATTTATCATTAGGCTAGAAAGCAGAGAAGAAGTTAGTACTAGTATCCATGTTCCCTGTGGATTCGACTACCCTACTCGCCGGGTATATTATTACTTCGACACCCGTGCACTTGCGGTTTACACGTATATTCGGATGTGTCATTCATGCATCTAAAAGTTTTACTACCTCTACCTTGACAATTTCCTTTATGTTCGGATTCAATCTCCATTGAGGTTGGACCACAGACTTGTAATTGTCCTTCATTAGGATTTTATGAGTGAAAAAGTAGGGATTGATACATTTTATATTAGAAATCTTCCAAGCAATAATGGATTTATGCCTCTTAAACATGCTCACAAGCTTGCCTTTCTGTGCTGTAGAAAGATTCAAAGCTACAATGATAGTGAGCTTTAACCTTCTGCTAGAAAAGCATAATCTAAATGTGCAGGCAAGGTTTTGAGCTCCAAGTCGGGTGGTATTTGATAAATGATCGTAATCTACTCACCTTTAGTCTATCGAATTCCTTGAACTATGCTAAATTTTTTTTTAAGGGCATTCTCTCAGCCGTCTTCTTGTACTTGTGGGTCTGAATGATCTTCCATAATGTCCACATTTTTTGCCTCACAAGTTTCATCAGTTGCATTTGCAACCCCCAGTACAAAGATTTCATGCCTTTGTTCTTGATAAAATGAATCCAACTAAGAAATGACCCTTTCCAAACTTCCTTCCTGATGATAGCCCATGGATGACAGCGCCGACTTTGCAAACTGATTCAACACACTGGATAGTTCAAAATTATGATCCTAAATATCATCAATGTGATCAATAATCGATTTTTCTACAGAATAGCTAATCATGGGTTGCTCTTGCATGAAACAACATGAAGTGGATTATATTGCAAACAACTGCATCTTCTGTTCTATATTTTTAACCATTCCTATGATTGCATCTAATAATTGGGTTGTGTTGATCATTTTCTCTGTAAATGTTAACAGATAGTACCCAAGTCAGAATGATGGAAGAGTAAGAAGGTGTGAAATAGAATAAGTGACTAATAGCTAAAATAGCAAAGTGAAAATGCTTTTAAAACACCTAATCCCTATCAATGGCGCCAAAAACATGACACACCCAATGCATGTGTGTACCTCAAGTGCACGGGTCATCGAAATAATAAAATACCCTGGTGAGTGGGTAGTCAAATCCACAGGGAATAGTTGTTCAGAAACAAGAAATATTGCTATTTAGCTAGAGTGAAAACCAATTTGTGATTGTGATTCAAATTATTAATGAAAATATAATAAAAGGGAAAAGAGAAAACAAGAGGAATAAAGAGAGGTAATTCATAGTAAAATTGGGTACTCGGATAATGCTTACCCTAAGACTATTGTTTCAAGTGCAAAACTAATATTATGCCGCCTAATGGAAGTTTAACGAGTCTTGGAGATCCAAAGACACAGTCCCAAACCTAAGGGATACTGTAAAAACCTCACACATTGATTGCTACAGTAAACCGCTACAATACTTCCGACTTCAATTTCTTCATCAAGGCCACATGATTGGGCACACATCCATGTGGTAAATCATGTCACATCTTCACTTTTGAACACATTGACGAAGCTCTTGACAATGTTACACAAGTCAGAACATATCAGTGTGACTGCCTTTGTGCACTCCAATTTGTGTATTTACTAGAACATTTTGGAGGTTGGCACACACCCACCTGTCTATCAACACAACTTGTGCCTTAATCCTTGTTCGGCCTAAGAGTTTCCTCAACAATTACGTCCATGACCTATTTTTGCTTCCTTTCTTCTAAACTTGTGTTCACAACTCTAAATGCACAAAAGAACACAAATACACACAAATGAACCTTAAAATCTAATAAAAGTGCTGCTCAATGTAAAAAAAAGTATACTTAGTAATACTTATACACAAGCACTTATCAAACATCAAGCACCACAAAATCTACAGGAAAAATATACTTGTCAGCCTATACTAAAACATATTCAATTATACCTCTTAAATTAAGAACTGAACGATAGGCCAGATATAACATCATTCGGGTTGGCCTTCGCTTTTCTAGCCCCAATTTCTAAACTAAAGTGTATGGCATGACATAAATACTGGCCCCCTAATTAGCTAATACTTTTTCTTCGCCCAAACCTCTGATTTTACATGGTATGATGAAGCTTCCCGGATCTTTCTTCTCTTCAAAAAATAAAGCATTGCTGAGTAATTTCTTTCCAAAACCACAGCTACACTTTCCTCCATTTTCATCTTATTGGTCAAGAGGTCCTTCAAGAACTTTGCATACCGAGGCATTTGTGACAACGCCTCCACAATGGGATGTTAATGTGCAACTTATTGAATAGATTCGGAAATTTCTTGTTTTGCTCATCATATTGGCCTTTCTTCAAATGCGCCAGATAGGGAATTCTTGGTGTATATGAAGGGGGTAACATAGCTGTCCCCTTCTTCTTGTCTTGCACCTTATCTCTTGGCTTTTTCTTGAGGAATTTCAGTAGTTTTCCTAGTATGGAATTTTCCTTGGAGAATTTCAGAATTTTTCTTAACAGTGAGCTTCCCTTGGAGCTCTCAATCACTCCTCAAAGTGATCGCCTTCACATGCTTCCTCAAGTTAGACTCGGTGTTCCTTGGCAAGCTTCTTTTGGGCCTCTCCAATAATGACTTCGCTATTTGTCCCACTTAGTTCTCCAAATTGTGTAAGGAAGTGGTGTGATTACAAAGTATTGCCTCTATATTTTGGAATCTTGTGTCGGTTGATTGAATAAACTTTTGGCAAAACCCTCTCCAACTCTGAAACTCTCTTCGGAATGGAAGATGTTTGCTAAAATCCTGGTGTGGTAGAAGGCTTTTGAAGCCCTTGGTTACACCATGAGAGATTTGGGTGGTTCCTCCACCCTTGGTTGTTGGTATTGCTATAAGGGTTACCTTGTCCTCTTCCCGCATTGCCCACAAAGTATACTTGTTCACTTGGGGATGAAATCGCAACTGAAATAGGACAATTGGATGGCATATGTGAACCCCCACAACCATTACAACTAGTGATTGCTACCACTCTTGGTAAGGTTAGAGTGTCTAATTTCTTGCTGAATGCCTCAACTTGTGCTGCTAAGGATTTAACCAAATCAATCTCATGAATTCCAGCCACTTTCTTCTTCTCTCTTGCATTCCATTGATATCTATTCAACCCATGTTGTGGAATCTCATGAATTCCATCAACGTTCTTCTTCTCTCTTGAATTCTGCCTCTTCTAGGGTCTTGTTTACTAATATTCCTCTCACGGGCACATCAATGAGAATGTGTGAATGATCATCCACTCAGGAATCCATGTTGTGGAAACTTCTGCTGGAGATCCTTCACTCATTCCCATGTCTCAAGTAATGATTCTAGCTTTATCTGAACATATGAAGAGATCTCATTTCGAAGCTTCCCCAATTTTCCCAAAGGGAAATACCTTGCAAGGAAAGCTTCTACCATTTCATTCCATGTTGTGATGGAAGCTCTTGGCAATGAATGGAGCCACTGTTTTGCTCTTCCTTTCAATGAGAATGGAAAAGCCCTCAAGCAAATTGCATCATCTTAAACCCCATTAATCTATAGCATGTCGAACACTTCAAGAAAGTTCTCAATGTGGTTATTCGGGTCTTCATCGGCTAATTCATTGAACTGTGTGGACTGCTAAACCATCTGAATGAAACAAGCCTTCAACTCAAAATTCTGAGCTACACCTGGTGGCCTAACAATGCTTGATTGTATCCCATGAACTGTAGGTCGAGAAAAATCTGAAAGTGTTTCTCTACTGTCCCTCTTATTTTTCCATATTTTCATATCCTTCAACCTCTATTTTAGCTTTAAGACTTTGTTCTTGTGATGGTTCCTTGCTCTTCTATGCTCAATTTCAGGATCTTCTTCAACCAATGTCAAAGGATTCCCTCAGGTCATACCTTGTAGCTAAAATCAAGAAAAGAAACAATAAAAATGGTGAAATAAAGAAGTATGAAGTAGGAAAATAATGAAAAAGGTAATGACTAAAGTAACCAAGTCTTAGTGTTCCTAATATACTATTCCTCTGCAACGGCGCAAAAAATATGACACACCTCTTACATGCGTGTAACGCAAGTGCATAGGTGTCGAAGTAATAAAGTACCCAATGAGTTGGGTAATCAAATCCAAGGGAACGGAAGTATTAGTAGTAACCACTTCTCTGATATATAGTCAGAATCAAGATTTTGGTAAAACGGACTCAATCAGAAGAATATAAATATCGCAAGCAAGGAACGAAAAAGTTGACTTTTGGGAAGTCTCAATAAATAAAGATGAGATACCCGGGCATTGCTCCCCCTAGGATAAAACATGAAATGCTAGACTTACTATGTGTTTCCAAACTGAGTTAAACGAGTCAAGGTAATCTAAGAACAATCGGTCCCTATCTCAAGGCAACCGATACTAGTCCCCTACTAGGTCTCGGGGGATAAATCACTCAATCTCAACACCTCACACCACATATGACAACAATAAACTCTAGAAGTTCCTAAGCATACACCTGATTCCTAAGGATAGACCTAACCCTACTTCTAGGTGAAAGATCCCAAACCCCCTACAAGGTCCCGGTGTATAAATCTCTCAATCTCATGCCTTACACAAAATATTATTGGATAAATCCTAGGGAATACGGAGATAAAATGTACTAATAGGAGGAGAAGGGGACACTCCACTATCTAATGACTCACCCTCTCAACCCCCTTCAATCTTGGAGTTCTAACTCTAATGGAGACCTCTCTCTCACCAAGGCAACAAATCATGCAATACAAATCAACAACAAGGATCAATACGACATGAAAGAAATGAGAAAACAAGATTAAACCTCAATTAAACTTTGATTTAATAGAAAACATAAAGTAAGTTAATACCAAGATAAGATCCTAGGGTTCACATGTACAAATACCTACTAGGGTTTAGCCCTCCATGGGGTAAATTACAAATCAAATAATAATGCAATGAAACTCAATAAAAGCCATGCAATATCTTGCATTCGTGATGATGGCCTTGATGGGTCACTCAACATATTAAAGGATCCCTCTATGAAGTTAGGTTGTTGAAGGCTTCCTTGTTGCTATAACGAAGTCTATAAAAGTTGATGAGGAATGCCCCCCAAATTCGCCAAAGAACTCCTCTCAAAACCCTAGCCGCTTTACCTTTGAAATGCTAGCAAAAAATCTAAAAATAATAGGGCAAAAGGGCTACTTATAGTAAAAAAAAACTGGTTCTGTCACGTACCTTCACTAGACCGTGTAGGCTAGAAAACACCCACGCGACCGAATGGAAATTTCACACAGTCACATGAACAGTGATTTGCTATAGTACTTTGCTACAATGCTTTTCATAACAAGGCTCCACACTCTTCTCTTGAGGCCACATGGATGGGCAAAAGTCCACGTGGTAGATTATAAGACTTCTCATCGTCTAACCATCATTGAGAAGGTTCTTGAATTCTTCTCACAAGTAGGAACATAGGAGTGTAGCTGCCTTTATGTTCTTCTAACTCATAATTTAGCTTGAAGTCTCTTGGAAGTTAGCACACACCCCGCATGTGCATGAGCTCCTCTTGTGCCTTAATCCTTGTGTTATACAAAAACTCCCAAAAGGTGTCTTCATGACAAATCTTTGCTTCTTTTTTCTTCTTTCAAAGCCTTCACAACCTATTTGCATAAAGGAATACAAAATACACTTTATGAGACATAAACCATAGTAAAAATGATGCTCAATGCATGTAAAACAAATAGAAAAATATGTGTACTCAAGCAGTTATCAGTGTGCTTTATCAAACCACTCTGATCAGGGTACTTGTTCTGTCTCAGTATTCCGGTGGCTTCAGTGGAGTGTTACCAAGATCGCCTAGCACTTGGAGATTCATTTATCTCTTGAGCCGTCTTTCCCCTATTATATCACCACACCATGGGGAGTAACCAGTACCGATAGAGCCTTGGATTTCAGTTTATCTTCCCCTAATGCTGTCTCTAATTCTTTAGAGAGCATTCCATTTTGATCATTGCATAGCTACTTTTCTTTTCAGTTTTTAGTATTTGGACTTGTATTTCTTTTCGTATTTTGTTAGACTTGTGTGAGTTCAGTTAGTAACAGATGTTCCCTATTAAACTAACACTTTGGTCTGTTTATTTTGATGCACCTTCCTTTTGCATTTTTAGTTTTTTGTTATGTTATTATGCTTGGATTATTAGGCTTCACTTTTGTGTCTCTCATCTCATCTCAAGATTGGTTGTGGTGGATTAGCTAATCGAATGCATCTTGAGGGTGGCAACATCACTCTCTGTGTTCAGGAAAGTCGTACAAACCCCCTTTTTACTTTGGTTCTCAATCTTTAGACTTTACTACCTATACTTATACATTGCAGACAATGTACCATTTAACCGTGGCGAGGGTTCTTGTTTTATGGATGATTGATTTTTATGGATAATTGCATGACTTAGGAGGATTTATGATTGTTGTTGATAGAAAATCTTAAGTTTAGGGGGGGATTATGCATGTTAAGGCCCTTAGTATGAGTCAAATTGTTTACTCACTCTTTTGTTAAAAACCTAGATCAATTCACATTACCCGAGTTAGGGAGCAACTTGTTTGGGTTGAAAATTTTTTTGGAGTCTTGTGTGTTCTCATTAAAATAAACTAGAAAGTCAGATTCCTTGTGGGATGCCCTACTCGATTACTTTTTTTATCATATAATAAGATGGTAGAAAGAGGTATCGCCTTGAAAGTGTGAAAGCCACTCTTGAGTAGTCGAATTTTGGGAATTACAAGTGTACATTTGATGACCTATTGGGAGAAAGGGCTATCTTTAAGGTGTATGAAGCTACTACCTAGTTAGTTTAGTAAGAATTAAAGTCATTGTTCATTTTGCTAAACCAGTAGCACATGGGGCATTCAACTCAGGGGTAAACACACTTATTAGGGTTTTAAAACAAGAGTGAGGTTTTTATTTGAGTAGTTGTGATCTTGTCCCTAACTGCTTTTGATCGCTCTAAATTTTAGTGCACTCTATATTAATGAGATCAGAGGTCATGCACTTATCCTTTCATTTACATCAAATAGAAATTTGTTGAGGACAAGCAATGATTCAAGTGTGTCGGTATTTGATGAGTGCATTTTATATCATATTTTGCATACCTCCAAATGTACTCTTTAGCTTATATTTTAGCGTATTTTGTCTATAAATGATGCTATTCTGGGTATGTTTGTCTCTACTACAAATTTTTAGGGATTGTAACACATATAGAGTGAAATCAGGGACAAAACCAACCAAAGAAGACAATTCTTCTAAGTGTCAAATGCAAGCACAAGCAGAGCACGAGCATGCTATCTTCCAATAGTTTTCTCTGTCCAGGACTCCTTTGGTTGTTAGCGAGAGCATGGGAAAAGAATGGGGGTGCTATCTCCCATTGATTACTTAGGGCTAGGAGTGGCCTATTGACACGTTTGATTTGTGTGTGTGTTCCGCAAGTGCATGAGTGTCGAAGTAATAAAATATCCGGTGAGATGGGTAGTCGAATCCATAGGCAACAGAAGTATTAGTAGTAACCACTTCTCAGTTATCTAGTCAGAATCAATGACAAGATCCCCTTGCGTATATCCCGCAAGTGCACGGGTTTGTCGAAGTAATAATCCCGGATGAGTGGATATCGAATCCACAGGGAGTAGGGAATAAAAACACTTAATCCGATTCTTAGCTATGTGAAAGATCAGTAGTGATAAGTGTGACAATGATTCAATTCTCAAAAGTAAAAACAACAAGTAAGAGAGCACGAGTAAAGGAGGAGGTAAGGCAATCGATAAAGATGGGGTACTCGGATAATACTCCGCCTAGGATAATCGTTCAAGTGCAAAAACCCTCTATTATGTTTCCTAATCAATGCAATGGTGAGTCGTGGAAATCCTTAAATACATAGTCCCAAATCTAAGGTCAACTATGCCTAACTCTATACATGTCCCGGAGGAGAGATTAGATAACTTCTCAACCTCGCACTCGAATAGGGTTGCAATGAGCTCTAGGGATTCCAAGTGATAAATCTCTTCCTAATTATAGACCTAACCCTTTGGTCCAGGTGGAAGGCCCTAACCACAATTAAGCCCTAGATACTATGATCACCTCAACGCTTCACTCCGTTGCACGCGTAACTAAGCCCCAGCGGAGGGTCATCCCTTAGACCATTCACTCTATTATAGCTGCAAAGAACTCGAGGAACGGAGGTAGAATCTATCACGCCAGAGGGGAAAGGGGACGCTCCTGTACCTCTCGACTCACCCTCTCAACCCTCTTCAACCAAGCTTTGTCTAACGCTCGTGGTGTGTCACTCACTCACAAGCTTACCAACAAGAACTCTCAACCCTAGTGTCACTCTAGGGGAAATGTTCATACAATCAAGCATTCAAGGTTGGAACTCACAACAAACATCAATTAACTAAAAACATAATAAAGAGATTCAATGAAACAAATACATCCTAGGGTTCACAAATACCCAAGTAACCACTAGGGGTTTAGCTCTCCATGGAGCTAAGTACAATCAAATAAATAGAATGTAAAAGCAATGAATCCATAGAGAAACCCCCTCGATAGTCGTGTCGATGGTCTTGTGGAAAGTCCTCTACTCGTCGTCCAAGGATTCCCTTGTCCGGTATAGGATACGCCTCAACGGAAGTTCCCCTACCAACCTTCTTCCTAAAGAATGACGATGTCGGAGCCGTAGAACCTCTCCAAAACCTTAGCCAATACCTCTCAAAACCCTAGCCGAAACCCTCTCTCAAGTTGGGGAAAAGATGGAGAAAAGAATCCTCAAATTAAGGCTGAAATCGGCTTTAAATAAGGGCTGGAATCCGGCATCTATGCGGTCCTATGGATTTTTCACACGCCCCTATGGAATCTCCCCATGGGCGTGGGTAATTTCCACACGCCCGTGTGGATTCTCTGGAATTGTGATTTTCGGCCGGCTATGGACAGTGCTGCTACAGTACCTTTGCTACAGTGCTCTGCTATAGTGCTTGGCCTAAAATACTTCCCGAGTCCATACTTTCATTTAGGTGATGCAAACTGGCACAAATTCACGTCGTGGATCGCTTTGCTTCTTTAATAACGGACAAGTTGGTGGAGATCTTGTTCTATGTGCATAAGTCGGAATGCTTGAATGTGACTGTCCCTTGTGCCCCTCCAAATGGTTGTGCTAACTAAAATACGAGGAGGTTGGCACACACTCTAGTATCTCACACTCGACCTATGTCTTCGCGTTTGGACCTTAGCAAGATTTCCTCCAAAATCGGTGCGTTATGATGCACATTGGTTTCTTTCCTTCATACTCTGCCTCACAACCCTACCTGCACGAAAGTAACATAAAAACACACATATTAGTGTAAAAACCCGAGAAAAGTAATGCTCAACATAAGGAAAGAATGCTTCGCATTCATAACACACAAGCACTTATCAATAAGTCGGAGTGCTTCATTGTGACTGCACTTGTGCGCGTCCAAATGGTTGTGCAAACTCAAATACGGGGAGTTTGGCACACACTCTAGCATCTCGCACCCGACTTATATCTTTACGTTTGAACTTTAGCAAGATTTCCTCGAAAATTGGTGCATTGTGATCCGCATTGGCTTCTTTCCTTCATAATTGGTTTCACAACCCTACCTGCATAAAAGTAACATAAAAACACACATATTAGTGTAAAACCCGAGAAAAGTAATGCTCAACATAAGGAAAGAACGCTTTGCATTCATATCGCACAAGCACTTATCAATCAAGCATCGTGATGAAATGAACTTAATTGCAAGAATATGAATAAGCATGTAAAGGGAAAGTACAAAACAAGGGAGACCTTAATTAATAAAAATGAGGCACCTAGGCAACGCTCTTCCTATGATCCAACATGAAGCACAAGACTTACTAAATGTTTCTAACCGAGTTAGATGCGTTGAGGTAATCAAAGAACAATTAGTCCCTGCCTCTAGCATACCGATACTAGTATCCTATGAGCTCCTGGTAGAGAAATCGCTCAATCTCAACACCTCACACCACATATGACCTCAATAAACTCTAGTGATACCTAGGAGTGCTACGGATTTCTAAAAATAGATCTAACCCTACTTCTAGGCGAAAGATCCCTAACCCCCTATAAGGTCCTCATGGAGAAATCTCTCAATCTCATGTCTTACATCAAATATGGTTGCATAATTCTTAGGGAATACGGAGATAGGAAGCACTCAACGGAGGGGAAAAGGGATACTCCACTATCTCATGACTCACCCTCTCAACCCTATTCAATCTTGGAGTTCTAACCCTAATGGAGACCTCTCTCTCACCAAGACAACAAATCATGCATTACCAATAAATCACAAGGATTATGGCATGCAAGCAATGAGAAAATAAGATTAAAACTCAAATAAACTGGGATTTAATGGAAAACATAAAGTAAATCAATACAAAGATAAGATCGTAGTGTTCACATGCCCAAATAAATACTAGGGTTTAGCCCTCCATAGGGCAAGTTACAAAGCAAAGAATAATGTAATGAAAAGCAATGAAAACCATGGAATAAACCTTACTTGAATTAGTGATGATGCCTTGCTGGGTCGCTCAAAGTCTTGAAGAATCCCTTTCTGAATGTAGGTTGTGGAAGGCTCCCTCGATGCTAAGATGGAGAAAAGATCAATAAAAGTTGGTGAAGAAAGCCCACACATTTGCCAAAGACCTCCTCTTAAAACCCTAGCAGTTTCTCTCTTAAAACGCTAGAAAAAAGTCTCTAAATAATACGGCAAAAGGGCTATTTATAAGCCTAAACTGCGTCTGTCACGTGCCTCCACTCGATCGTGTGAACAGAAATTCCCACGCGACAACGTGGAATATTCACGCAATAGTGTGAACAGGGTTTTTACTTTAATACTACTATGGTAAATTTCCACAACACTTTGCCACAAGTAGGTTATAAGACTTTTTATAGTCGAATCATCATTTGCAAACTCTTGCATTCTTCACACAAGTAGGGACATGGGGGTGTGACTATATTTGTGCCCTTCCAACTAACAAGTTAGCTTGAATCCTCTTGGATGTTAGCACACACCTCCATGTACATGAGTTCCTCTTGTGTCTTGATCCTTAGGTTGCACAAGAACTACCAAAATGTGTTGTCCTAACCCATCTTTGCTTCTTTTTCATTCGTCAAAGCATTCACAACCTAATTACATAAAAGAATAGCAAATACACTATATGAGACATAAACTATGGTAAAAATCATTCTCAAAACAAGTAAAACATACAGAGAAATATGTCTACTCAATCACTTATCACCTATACTTTTAAGGGAAGCATGGTCTGCGGGCTCCTTTCATGGGCATGCTCAAGTTGAGCATGAGTGGAGCACGACGGTGCTCTCCCCATGATTTCCTCTAGATGACACTTAGCCCTTTCACATAGAAGCTTCAAGAAGAGAATGGTCCAAGCACGACTATGTTGAGACTGTGTCGAGCGTGAAAGTTCCTTATTAATCCCCAAATTTATGGTTTCTTAGCATCTTTGGTTAGGGAGTCTTCTTCTCCAGCTTGGGAACTCTCAGGAGAATGATGATCAGCCATTTCCACTTCGAGCTAAGTAGGCCAAGGGTAAGTTAGAGACACCAGAGAAGTGGAGTTACCTATCACATGGAGTTCTTAAAGTACATTAGAGGTGACCTTGTGAAAGGGGGAAGTCTAAATTTTTCTCTTCCTTGTGTTTATCTTTCTGTCTCATTTATTTGAATTCAGGAGGGGCTGAACATTCCACGATGCCCAGGGATTGTGAACTATGTTGTCTCTTATACTTTAACTACTTGAGTTCTAATACTTGTGGAGTTCTATTATTTTCTTGTGTCATTTTCTTCTGGTCATATGTGGTGTGAGGTGTTGAGATTGAGTGATTTTTCCACTGAGACCTCGTTGGGGACTAGTATAAGTGATCTGGAGGGGGGGGGGGACTAACTATTCCTTGATAACCTTGACTTGATTAACTACGCTTATTGTTAAATCCAAGGGGGAGCATTGCCAGGGTACCTCAAATTCATTTATTAAGATTTCCCTTATTTTTACTTTTTCTTGTTTGCTTGTGACATTCATATTACTCATGATTAAATTCATCACATTATATTCTTGATTCTGATTAGAAAACTTAGAAGTAGTCATTACAAATAATAACGTTCCTTGTAGATTCGACTACCCACCCTTTGGGTACTTTATTACTTTAACACTTTTGCTACACACACATAAGAGGTGTGTCACAAATCATGCACACCAGTCAAACATAAGATCAATAAGGCAAGCAAGAAATAAGAAATCAAGATTGAAACTTAATTAAACTCGGATTTAATAGAAAGCACAAAGTAAATTAATGCAAAGAATAAAATCCTAGACTTCAAATGCCCAAGTATCCAATAGGGTTTAGCTCTCCATTGAGCAAGTCACAAAAAAAAATAATGCAATGTAAATCAATAAAAATAATGGAATTAAACACCTTTGAATTCTTGATGATGGCCTTAATGGGTCATTCAATGTCTTGAAGGATTCCTCTCTGAAGATAGGTCTTCCTCAATGCTATAATAAACAAAGAATCCATCAAAGTTGGTAAAGAACGTCCCCAAATTCACAAAGACCTCCTCTCCAAACCCTAGCAACTTTTCCTCTCAAAAGTCGTGACAAAGTCCCCAAAGAATAGGGCAAGTCAGTGTTTTAAACTCAAAATCTCATGTATGTCATGTGCCTCCACCTACCCAGGTTTGCTGCCACATGCCTCGGTGGCCTCCAGAATTACCCACCCGACCGGGTGGAATTTTCACCTGGTCGCGTAAGCAGTGATTTGCTACAGTGATTTATTATAGTGCTCCTATGAACTAGTCTCCAAAACTCTTCCCTTGACGCCATATGGATGGGCACACATTGCCTTGGTAGGTTATGAGGTTTTTTATCATCTAATCATCATTAGGAAGGTTCTTGAAGTCTTCACACAAGTTGAGACATAGGAGTGTGGCTGCCTTTGCGCCCTTCCAACTCACAATCTAGCTTGAATTCTCTTGGAAGTTGGCACACACCCTCATGTGTATAAGCTCCGCTTATGTCTTGATCCTTATGTTACATAAAAGAATGCCAAAATGTGCCTTCATAACCTATCTTTGCCTCCATTTCTTCTCTGAAGGTCTTCACAACCCTACTTGCACAAAGGAACACCAAATAAAATTTATGAAACTAAAAACATGATAAAAATAATGCTCAATACATGTAAAATATATAAAGAAATATGGTTACTCAAGCACTTATCAATTCTCTATAGGGCAACAGAGGAGCTAGAAATAGGACATTTGGCAACTCCATGCCCCTACCACAAGTGCTACTGTTCATAACTGACTCTAACCTTGAGCTACTACCCATCAGAAGATCTATTTTCAGGGTCAAAACATCCATTTTTCAGCGATAGCATCACTATTGCTGACTTTATAAATTCTGGTTCCTTTCTGTTGGGTTCCTCTTGAAGCTCAACAAGATTCATTACTGGTCATAGATTCAAGTAGTTACTTAGCTTCATCAGGATACTTGTTACTAAGAGACCCACCCACCACTGCATCATTAAGTTGGTGAGTTAAATAGTTCACTCCATTGTAAATTATCTACAGATGCATCCATGAAGCAAATCTTTGATGAGGTCATCTTTTAAAGAGGTCTTTAAATCTTTTATAAACCTCAAATAGTGTCTCAAACTCCCCTTGTTTAAATGTTGAAATCTCCTACCTCAGCTAGGCCACTTTACTCAGTGGAAAAATACCTTCCTCGGAACTTTTCAACCATGTCCTTCAATGTCTTAATTGACCATAGTTATAGAGATGTGAGCCAATGGTATATCCTATCTCTCAGACTAAATGGAAATAGTCATAATTGGATTGCATCATTAGATACCCCTTTTATTTTGAAGGTATAACAAATTTGGAGAAACGATAAAGGTGATCATGTGTGTCTTCATTTGCAAGGCAATTGAATTGAACTGAATTATGAACCATGCCAATTGTACTTGCTTTTATTTTAAAATTGTTAGAGGTAATGGTTTGTGCTTGGACACTAAATTCTTCACCCGTGAACTGTGGTATTTCATATTTAGATAAAGTGCATCTCTCTTGGGTCATGATTGACGATTCTCTATCCTCAACTTCAATGTTTTGTTCACTTGAGCCTTCACCAACTTCTCTTAGTCTCCAATGTATGGATTTTTCAATTTCATGATCTGGTGTAATTAAGTTTGATGGATTCGCACATGTCATGTATGGTACCTTGCAAAAATCAAGAAAGATGGTATAAAGTTAAGATCAAAAGAAAACAAAAGAAAAGATAAATGAATTAATGGTTAGAGTAATATGCTAAAAGTTTCCTAGCATTCCCTAAGTGTCACTGGCAACGGCGCCAAAAACTTGAATGATTTCCCATAAGTGTACGGGGTCACCAAGTAATACCTTGTGTAAAGACACTAGGATCGTATTCCTCGGGGTTAAGGATCTACTATTACTCTTGCACCGTCTACTTTCTAGCTTAACTCTTGATTGAGAGAATCTAATTAATTAAGTACAAGAGAACAAATAAAAGGCCAATACAAATTAAAGATAAAGGCAAAAGATCACAACAATGATTCACAAAGGGCCATGGATGTGGATCCCCTTACGGAGCCATCATGATGCAAAGATGAAGAACAAAAGATACAAAGGTTGTTTGGACCGAGGGATTTCTAGATTAGATCAACCCCAATCTTTTTCTGGTTAAACCCTAATCCCATATGAGGGTTGATTAGAATATTTTCCATATCAACACTCCTACAATTTCATTAAGAACAAGAAAATGCAAAAATAAGAGTAAACTCCTTCCAGGTCTACTCTTAAGAATAGAAGGGCTATTAACATCCAATCTCTCGGCATGTCGGTACAGGCAACTCCTTTTAATCCATTCAAGATCTAATACATGTGAGCAGGTCACATTAAAATGTAAAACTCATAAAATAATTATTAATCTCTCCATATGTAATTCTAACATGAAGACACAAAGGATTAAATTGCAAACTAAACCCAAGCAATAGAATTGAGTTAGCGATCATCCAAAATACATTATGAACCCCCTAGATTTCACCGACATTTGCTGGCCTTGGAGATCTAGTGTGCCATCAAACAAATGCAAACACCAATATAGACCAAAATACAAGTTCATAAATGACACTCCTAGGATGAAAAGATGATGAAGATGAGGTAGACTGGGGAGAATGATGCTTCCCTCTCCCAAGGATCGCCGAATGATGCTTCCCCTAGCCGAAGTTCGCTTCTCGGTCCTAAAACTCCTCTCTTTCCAAGGTGGTGGATCTCCCCTTTAAAGGATGATGCTTTAAAACCTCAAAAGCTGTCAAAATCACCTTGAAAGATTACTACCATTTCTAGCTTTCTCCTCTTCTGACAGTGGCCAAGAACCCCTTCTCTAGCATTAAAAGATTCCTTTTATACCCCACGAGCCATACGACTTATATGGAGGACGTATGAAGACTATATGAAGCCAAAATAATGAGAAATTACTGCATACCGGAGTCAATACAGGGGGTCATATAGGTATAATAAGGACCCGTATGGAGGCCACATGACTTAGGCTAAACTTTCTGTCGTGAAAAATCTCCAGGTGCTACAGTAAAACTACTACAGTATTACACAACCTCGTTTTATCCTTCTTTTTGCCCTAAATGTATCTTCATATTCTCTATGGTTTCGTTGCACCCTACAAAGCAAATAGTACATGACTAAGCACAAAACGAGCATCAATTCTTAACAAAATACATGCTAAGTATATAAAATACATATAACATAATTGATAAGTGCTTGTGTATAAGTAATATAAAGTATACTTTTCTTACATTAAGCATTACTTTTATTAGATTTTCTCACTCATTCATGTGTATTTGTGCTCTTTTGTGCATTTAGGGTTGTGGTGACAAGTTTGGATGAAAGGAAGCAAAAGTAGATCGTGAATGCATTTGTTGATGAAGTTTTTGGATTGAACAAACGAGAAGACACAAGTTGTGCTCAAAGACATGTGGGTGTGTGGCAACCTCCATTATGCTCGAGTGAATACACATAGTGGAGGGGCACAAAGGTAGTCATACTCACATGTTTTGACTTCTGCAACATTATCAAGAGATTCTTCAATGTAGTTTCATTGAAGATGAGACGTGTATCCATTTATGTGGCCTTGATGAAAAGTGATAAGTGCTTGTGCGATACGAATATGAAGTGTTTTTTCCTTATGATGAGCATTACTTTTATTAGGTTTAAGCACTCATACATTTTTATTTGTGTTCTTTTACGCATGTAGGATTGCGAATCTAAATATTGAGAAAAGAAGCCAATGTAGGTCGTGAATGCACTATTTGATGAAATCTTGGGAAGGAACAAACGCAAAGACACAAGTCGGTCTCAAGATACGAGAATGTGTGCCAACCTCCAGATATTCAAGTGAGTACAATGATGTGAAGGAGCATAGGGGCAGTCACATTCGAGTATACCGATTTGTGCATTGATAGCAAGATTTTCACCAATGAGTCCGTTTATTAAAGAAGCGACACGATCTATGGCGTAAACGTGTGCCTGTTTATGTTACCTCGATGAAAAACATGGTTTCAGTTGTGTTTCTGGCTAGTATTGTAGCAGGTTACTGTAGTAAAACGCTGTAACAATTTACTATAGCAATACTTTTCATGGGCGGCTGAAAATGTGATTTCCAGAGAATCCACACGGGCGTGCAGAAATTCCCCACGCCTGTGTGTATGCCTGATTCCAGCATCTTTCTTTCCATCTTTTCTCCAACTTTCGAGAGGCTTGCGGCTAGGGTTTAAAGAGGTATTGGCAAGGCTTTCGGAGGGGTTCTACGCCTTTGACACCGTGATTCTCTTAGAAGATAGCCATTGGGAGAACTTTCATCGACACCAATTTAACGAGGTGTGCCCTAGGCTTGACAAGGGGACCTTTAAAGAAGGTGTGGCCACTCCATAAGACCATCGACATGATTATCGAGGGGTTTTTCTATGAATTATTTATTTTTACTTCTGATTTTACGATTGATTGTATCTTGCTCCATGGAGTGCTAAACCCCTAGTGGGTACTTGGATTTGTGAACCCTAGGATGTATTTGTTACATTAACCTTTTATTATGCTTTCCTTAATTGATGCTTTTAATTGAGTTCCCATCTTGAATGCTTGTTGAATGATCTCTCACTTAGAGTGACACTAGGGTTGAGAGTCAATATTGGTAATCTTTGTGGATTGGTGACACGCCATGAGGGTTAGACAAAGTAAGATTAGAGAGGGTCAAGAGGGTTTGTCGAGAGGTAACGGAGCATCCCCTTTTCCCTCTGATGTGATTTATCCTACCTCCACATTCCAAGAGATCTTTGCGGTCACAATAGAGTGAAGGGTTAAGGGATGAACTCCGCTGGCGCTTAGTTGTGCGAGCAACAGAGTAAACCGTTGAAGTGACTTTAACACCTGGGGCTTAATTGTGACTAGGGGTCTTTCGCCTGGACCAAAGGGTTAGATCTACATATAGAAATACGGTTTATCACTTGGAATCCCTAGAGCTTCTTGCAACTTCACACAGTGTGAAGTGATGAGACTGGTCAATTTCTCCTCTAGGACATAGTGTAGAGTTAGTCACGGTTGACCTTAGGTTTGGGATCTTGTGTTTAAAGATTTCCATGACTCATTAAGCATCAATTAGAAGACGTAATAGTTGGTCTTACACTTGAAACATTAGTCCTAGGGGGAGTATTGTCCGAGTACCCCACTTCTATCGATTGCTTTTCCTCTCATTTTATCGTGTCTTTCTTTCTTATTTCTTTTAGTCTTTTCATATCAATCTTATTCACACCGTCATTGATTCATTCTCATTCTAGTTAAATAGCAATCATTGTATTTCTATTCACTATTCCCTATGGATACGATACCCACTCACCTAGGATTTATTACTTTAACAAACCTGTGTACTTGTGGGTCACACACAAGGGGTGTTGTCAAAAAGAGTAGATCCGATAGCATTTTGGTGAAGTGCTGTAGTAGTTAATTTAGTAAAACATAGTAGTAAAATCAATGTAGCAGTCACTGTTTACAGCGCCCAGGAAACAAAGACATGGAAATTCACACGGGCGTGTGGAATTTCCACATGCCCATGTGGATGACCCATTCCAACCCTATAAATATCGTTTGAGAGTTTTTTTAGGGATTTCTTCCTATCTTTGCCCATCTTTAGAAGCGCTCGTGGCTAGGGTTTGGAGAAGATTTTGCTAGGTGTTTGGAGCTATTCTACCATCTTTGACATCGAGTATGTTTGGAAAAGAGCTACTGGGGGAGCTTTCATCAGCGTTGATTCGGCGAGGTGTGACCTAGGCTTGACAAGGGAGCCTTTGGAGAAGAAGAGGCGTCTCCATAAGACCATCGATATGGAATACAAGAGGGTTTTATCTATGGAATGCATGCATTTACTTTGATTTCATTGTTGATTGTATTGCTCAATGGAGAGCTAAACCCCTAGTGGGTTCTTCGACTTGTAAACCCTAGGATGATTTTGTTTTATTGAATTTTATTATGCTTCCTTAATTGAACTTTTAATTGAGTTTCAACCTTGAATGCTTCTTGAATTGATTTTCCATTAGAGTGACACTAGGGTTGAGAATCTATCTTGGTAATCCTTGTGGATGAGTGACACTCCATTAGAATTATATAAAGCAAGGTTGGAGACGGTCGAGAGGATGGGTCAAGATGTAAAGGAACATTCCCTTTCTCATCCAATGTGGTTTATCCTATCTCCATATTCCAAGAGTTCTTTGTGGTCATGATAGAATGAAGTGCTAAGAGACAAACTCCACTGGGGCTTAGTTGTGCGAGCAATAGAGTGAAGTGTTGAAGTAATCCTTAGTGTTGGGCTTAATTGTGACTAGAGGTCTTTCCCCAGGGGAAAAAAGGTTAGATCTATATTACGGAATAGGGTTTATCACTTGGAGTCCCTAGACCTTTAAACAACCTTACACAGTATGAGGCGTCAAGAGTATCCCTTTCCACCGGTGCATAGTGTAGGGTTCGTAACTATTGACCTTAGGTTTGGGACTGTGTGTCTTTGGATTTTCATGACTCAATAAACATCAGTTAGGAGACATAATAACTACTCATGCACTTGAAATAGTAGTCCTGGGGTGATCAATGTCCGGGTACCCCATCTTTCTATCAATTACCTTTCCTTATTCCTATTGAATTTCCTTTCTCTATTCTTTATTTTATTTGCATTGATATTGTTTCCCAAAATCACAATTTTGTTCACTCGATTGCTAAATAGCACCACTACTTGCTTCCTAACAACTATTCCTTGTGGATACGACTACGCACTCAATAAGGGGGGTACTTTATTACTTTGAAAACCCGTTCACTAGTGGTATACACATTGACACACCCCTTGTGAGTGGGTATCGCAACTGCATGGGTTGTCAAAGTAATAAAGTACCCTTGTGTTTGAGTAGTCGTATCCATAAGGAATAGTGCTCAGAAACACAAGTATTGCTATTTAGCTATAGAGAAGATGATGTAAGAGTGGTGTGAACAATATAAATGCAAATAAAAATAAAGGAAATAAGAAAGAGACGCAATGAAATAATTAGAGAGGCAATCGATAGAAGGTGGGGCACCCTGAAATTGCTCTCCCGAGGACTATTGTTTCAAGTGTAAGACATCTCACTATGTCTCCTAATTGATGTTTAATGAGCCATGGAAATCCTTAAACACATGATTCCAAACCTATGGTCAACCATGACTAACCTTACACTATGCCCCGGCCAAAAAGAATATTCTTGACACCTCATACTATGTGGGGTTGGAAGAAGCTCTAGGGACTCCAAGTGATAAACCCTATTCCCTAATATAGATATAACCCTTTGGTCCTGGCGAAAGACCCCTAGTCACAATTAAGCCCCAGCACTGAGAATTACTTCAATACGTCACTCTATTGCTTGAGCAACTAAGCCCCGGTGGAGTTTATCTCTTAGCACTTCACTCTATCATGACTGCAAAGAACTCTTAGAACGTGGAGGTAGGATAAATCACATCGTAAGGGAAAGGGGATGTTCCGCTACCTCTTAACTCACCCTCTTGACCTTCTCCAACCTTCCCTTGTCTAACCCTCATGGTGTTCACTCATCCATAATGGTTACCAAGATAGATTCTCAACCCTACTGTCACTCTAAGGGAAAATCGATTAAAAACATCAATTAAAGAAACATAATGAAAGATAAATGAAACAAAATCATCCTAGGGTTTACATATCCAAGCACCTACTAAGGGTTTAGCTCTCCATGGAGCAAGATATAATCAATAATGAAATCTAATGTAAAAGCATGAAATCCATAAGTAAAACACCCTTGTAGCCAATATCGATGGTCTTGTGGAGTTGCCTCATCTTCTCCAAGGGTTCCCTCATCAAGCCTAGTGCACATCTCGCCAAATCGATGCCGACGAAAGCTCCCAATGTGAACATTATTGAAGTCATAGAAAAACTTCACCCACCAACAAATGTGAAAGGAGTTCTTCGTTTCTTGGGACACGCAGGTTTCTACCGGTGGTTCATTAAGGACTTTTCATAAATCACTTAACTGTTGACAAAAGTCCTTTAAAAGGATTCTCTCTTTGATTTTGGGAATGATTGTTTGGTTGCTTTTAATTTGTTGAAAGAGAAATTAGTGCAAGCACTGATTTTGATTACATAGGATGGGAATGAACAATTTGAGTTCATGTGGGATGCGAGTGATTATGATATTGGAGTAGTTTTGGGATAAAGGAAGGGTAAACAGTTCTGACCGATATACTATGCTAGTAAGACTCTTGACAAGGTCCCCTTGCTTATATCCCGCAAGTGCACGGTTTGTCGAAGTAATAATCCCGGATTAGCGGGGTCGAATCCACAGGGAGTAGGGAGTAAAAACACTTAATTCGATTCTTAGCTATGTGGAGTATCAACAATGATAAGTGTGGTAATGATTCAATTCTCAGAAATTAAAAGCAACAAGTAAGAGAGCAAAAGTAAGGAGGAGGCAAGGCAATCGATAAAGATGGGGTACTCGGATGATGCTTCACCTAGGATAATCGCTTCAAGTGCAAGAACTCTCTATTATGCTTCCTAATCAATGCAATGGTGAGTCGTGGAAATATTTACATACATAGTCCCAAATCTAAGGTCAACTATGCCTAACTCTATACATGTCCCAGAGGAGAAATCGAACAATCTCAACACCTCGCACTCGCATAGAATTGCAATGAGCTCTAGGGATTCCAAGTGATAAATCTTTTCCTAGATTTAGACCTAACCATTTGGTCCAGGCGGAAGGTCCCTAGCCACAATTAAGCCCTAGATACTAAGATCATCTCAACGCTTCACTCCATTGCACGCGCAACTAGGCCCCAGCGGAGGTTCATCCCTTAGACCATTCACTTTATTATGGCCGCAAGGAACTCGAGGAACGGAGGTAGAATCTATCACGCCAGAGGGGAAAGGGGACGCTCCTGTACCTCTCGACTCACCCTCTCAACCCTCTCCAACCTAGCTTTGTCTAACGCTCATGGTGTGTCACTCACTCATAAGGTTACCAACAAGAACTCTCAATCCTAGTGTCACTCTAGAGGAAATGTTCATATGATCAAGCATTCAAGGTTGGAACTCACAATAAACATCAATTTATTGGAAGCATAATAAAGAAGTTCAATGAAACAAATACATCCTAAGGTTCAGAATCACCCAAGTACCCACTAGGGGTTTAGCTCTCCATGGAGCTAAGTACAATCAAAGAAAACGAATGTAAAAGCAATGAATCCATAAAGAAACCCCCTCGATGGTCGTGTCGATGGTCTTGTGGAAAGTCCTCTACTCGTCGTGCAAGGATTCCTTCGTCCGGTATAGGATACGCCTCGATCGAAGCTCCCCTACCAACCTTCTTCCTAATGGAATCATGTTGTCGGAGCCATAGAACCTCTCCAAAACTTTGCCCAATACTTCTCGAAACCCTAGCCGAGGCCCTCTCGCAAGTTTGGGAAAAGATGGAGAAAAGAATACCAAAATCGGGGCTGAATCGGCTTTAAATAGGGCTGGAATCGGGCAACTCCACGGCCGTGGACGATACACGCGCCCGTGGGGAATTTCCACACGGGCGTGGATAATTTCCACACGCCCGTGTGGATTCTCTGTTTCTCTGATTTCTCAGCCGGCTGTGAACAGTGCTGCTACAGTAATTGCTACAGTGCTCTGCTTCAATCTTCGGCCTGAATATATAACTTCCCAATTCCATACTTTCATCGGGGTAACGCAAACGGGCACACGTTCACGTCGTGAATCACTTGCTTCTTCAATGATATACATGTTGGTGGAGCTCTAGTTCTTATATGCATAAGATGGAATGCTCGAGTGTGACTGCCTTTGTGCCCCTCCAAATGGATGTGCTCACTCGAATGCGAGGAGGTTGGCACACATTCTAGCATCTCACACTTGTCCTATGTCTTCCCGTTTGAACCTTAGCAAGATCTCCTCCAAAATAGGTGCATTATGATCCACATTGGCCCATTTCCTTCATACTCGGCCTCACAATCCTACCTGCGTAAAAGTAACATAAAAACACACATATTAGTGTAAAAACCCGAGAAAAGTAATGCTCAACATAAGGAATGAACGCTTCGCATTCATATCGGACAAGCACTTATCAAACTCCCCCACACTTAAGCTTTTGCTTGTCCTCAAGCAAAAAATTCAACATTTTGTGCATCAATGAAGAAATTATTGAAAGTTCTTGGCCTTAGGTTAACCAAAGTATACAAAGATAGCATTATACAAGTAAGGAAAATTTCAACACTAAATACCAAAAATTAATGCTCTAGCTAAAAACTTGAATCAGAAAGGACAACAACCCAAATTTCGTGTAAGTGTGTGAACTCACTCAAAACAACCCAAGTTATACTCCTCAAAGTTCTAAGTACAAGGGACTTATCTATCTACAAAAGTGATAAAAATTTTAAAAGATGGTAGTAGCTTCACACATCCTCTAAGGTAGCCCTTTCTAAAGCGGCCGCTAAAGTGGCTTTCACACTTTCGAGGTGGTAGCTCTTTCTACCCGAGTGGTAGCTTTCACTCATCCTATGAGATAGCTCTTTCTCTCATTAGGGCATAACTAGTATCCGACTTGTGAGAGTAGCTTCATACTTCATAGGTGGTAGCTCTTTCCACCCAACAAATACAAATAAACAATAAAACTATTTTGTTCTTTCTTTTCATTTTTTCCATTTTTTTTTCAATTTAGCAAAAGAAGTAAACCTAACTAGTCCCTTTAACATCAAACATGAGTTTCCAATAGAGTTCAAAGAGTGAGTAGTGCACTAAGTGTAAATCGGGCAAAAATTCCTAAAAATTCAAGCAAGAACTAGAGCATGAAAACATTCAATGTTAACAATTCTCCTAGACTTAAGAATACAAACATTGTAACTAAGGTGAACTGCCATTGGCTATGTGAGCATATATCAATCAAGAACAATAGAAAAGATGTGCGCATCATGAAACTCTCCCCCACACTTAAGTTGTATATTGTCCTCAATGTACTCATGCAAGCTCACTCAAAATATATCATTCAAAAAATAGATGTGGGAGAAGCAATCAAAACAATACTCCCCTGACTACTAGTGTTGTGTTTTGATGAAGCTAATTCATTGGGAGTAGTGTTCCAACGGGTTGTGAAGCACGCACGGCCAAGTGCCGAAGCACCTTGACCGTGCCCATGACTAAGTCTCAATTTCCAAGAAGACAAGACCATCTCCAAAGTAAGTGTGCGGATAGCAGGGTTACGAATGTTCAGTAACTTGTGCCAATTACCGACCAATAATAATTTCTTGACCTCGTCAGCCATATCATCTGCTAGTTGTATCTTCCTAAGTAACTCAACATCTGGGATTCGCGTTTGACCAAACTTAAGCTTCTCTAACCGCCCAAACCGAGCTTGATGCGTAGGTAGTGTGAATTCCATAACTTCTGGTTCAGGGGCAGGCTTTCGAGGCCGCTTAGCAATTGTTTTCTTCAATTTGGTAGCCATACCGCATGTATTAGAAAAAGGAAAAATCAATCGGTCCCATTCGGGCCTGCGGAAAAATGAGAACACACGGTCGTGCGGAAATTCCGCACGCCCGTGCGCATCCACGGGGCATGGAAACCGCACGCCCCTTGTAGCCAATCTCCATGCCACCTCTCTATTTCACTTCCATATCGTCGTAGAAACAAATTATAATCAGTTCAGCAAGAAAACGATACATATTAACCATTTCAATCGCAGATAATCAGTTAGAATCCAACGAAATCGCACTTAAACACTCCTACAATCCACACAATGCTCTATCAATCAACTCGAAGACGACAGTAGCAGGGAACAAGAATGTCAGATAAATGCTCTTTGGGTGGTTTAGGGTTATTTGGGGAGAAGGGTGTGACTCTTGTATTGGGAGAGCGGATGGTCATTTAAATCCTGAAGAACCACACGGGCGTGCGGGAGTTGTCCACGCCCGTGTGCCCTCAAATGACGGGTTCACAGGGGTGAACGCATGCCCCTGTGGCCTTACTGGATATCCGAGAGAAATGTATACACGCCCGTGTGTAAATTCCGCATGGGCGTGGACATTCACATGCCGAACTCACAGGGGGCAGCTGCACGCCACTGTGTTTTCTCGGGATGGAGGAAGCAACCTGCAGAGATTCGCATGGGCGTGCGGAAATTACCCACGCCCGTGTGTGGTTCACAAGGTTACCCACAGGGGCGAGTCCACGCCCTTGTGTGTTCTCGGGAAAATCTGCCCAACTCTGCAGGAAGGCACACGCCCGTGCGGAAATTACCCACGGGCATGTGCCGGTCGCATGGTCGTGCACAGGGGCAGCCGCACGCCCATGTGCCCTCTCTGGATGAGTTCACAGTGCACATCCACGGGTGTGCGGAAATTCCCCACACTCATGTGTTTTCTCTGGATGACTTAGAAAAACCTGCAGGCTCTGCAGAACTAGTCTGAACATGTTTACACACTCAGAGCCTGCCCTATTATGCAAAATTTACCAGATAAAAACACAAAATAGAACTCAAATGACCAAACTTCGCCAATTCGCAACAAAATAGACAATGAATGCTTTTAAAAACCCACAATAAAATTGCAGCACAAGCACTAAAAAAATTGAAACACTAACACTTAATAATTTATTCATGCAAACAAACTAAACTAAAAGGTACAAAAATAGAAAACACTTGGGTTGCCTCCCAAGAAACGCTTGTTTAACGTCACTAAGCTTGATGTATCTTTCTTACCTCACGGGGGTTCATGGAGGAAAAATACTTCTCTATTGTCACTGCAAATTTCTCCGCCATGGTATGGTTTCAGCCTATGTCCATTCACCTTGAATGTGCCCTTCTCTGAATGACTAATCTCAATGGCTCCATGAGGTGAAACTTTGGTTACGGTATACGGACCAGACCATCTTTATTTAAGTTTTCCCGGGAATAAACGTAAACGGGATTTGAATAGTAGCACCTGATCGCCGACTTTGAAGTCTTTCGGGATTTTAATATGCTTGTCATGGCACTTCCGAATTCTTTCCTTATATATCATTGTATTCTCATATGCCTTCATCCTCCATTCATCTAGCTCATTGAGATGTAATATTCGTTGCTCTCCAGATTTGCACAAGTCGAAATTCATCAATTTAATTGCCCAATACGCTTTGTGCTCTAACTCCACCGGTAAATGGCAAGATTTTCCATACACTAAATTATAAGGAGTGGTCCCTATTGGTGTTTTGTATGCTGTTCTATGTGCCCAAAGCGTGTTGTCCAACCTTTCAGACCAATCTCGTTTACCTTGTTCCATTGTTTTAGTTAAGATTCTCTTGAGCTCTCTGTTTGTAACCTCCACTTGCCCACTCGTTTGTGGATGGTAAGGTGTCACAAGATGATGATGAACCCCATAACGCTTCAACACTTTCGCTAATTGTGCGTTACAGAAATGTGTTCCCCCATCGCTAATGATAATTCTTGGAGTTCCAAATCGAGCAAATAACTTTCTAAGAAATTTCACCACAGTTCTTGAATCATTAGTTGGAAGACCTGGGCTTCCACCCACTTGGAAACATAGTCAACTGCTACCAAAATGTATTGATTGCCATTGGACTTTGGAAATGGTCCCATGAAATCAATTCCCCATACATCAAACACCTCGCAAAATTACATAGGATTTTGAGGCATCTCATCCCTTCGTGATAGGTTTCCAGCCCTTTGACAACTATCACATCGTAAAAGGAATTGATGAACGTCTTGGAATAAAGTCGGCCAGTAGAACCCAGCAGCTAGAACCTTCTCTGCAGTTCAACTTGATCCATAGTGCCCCCCCACTGGGCCTGAGTGACAATGCGCAATGATGTTCCATCCTTCCTCTCTAGAAACACACCTTCGCACCACCTGATCTGTGCAAATACGGAACAGGTACGGATCTTCCCAGAAGAAATTCTTTAGATCACTGAAAAATTTCTTCTTCTGTTGAAAGCTTAAGCCTTGCTTCAATACCTTTCCTGACAGATAATTTGCAAAATCCGCAAACCATGGGGTATCTTCTGATTCTGATTCCTGTACCGCATATAGGTGTTCTTCGGGGAAGAAATCATTAACTTCCTTGCTTGCCGGTTCTTGCCCCTCACAACCTTCTAATCTCGACAAATGATCGGCAACCACATTCTCTATCCCCTTTTTATCTTTGATTTCCATATCGAATTCTTCCAACAACAATATCCACCGAATCAATCTCGGCTTTGCATCTGCCTTGTTAATGAGATAACGGAGTGCAGAATGATCTGTGAACATGGTGACATTAGATAGGATGAGATATGGTCTGAATTTATCATAAGCATACACTACTGCTAATAATTCCTTTTCAGTAGTGGTGTAATTCTCTTGTGCACTTGTGAGGGTCTTGCTAACATAATAGATCGGTTGAAATTGCTTATTTCCTCTGCCCTATAACCGCTCCCACTGCATAATCACTAGCATCACACATTACTTCGAATGGCTCATCCCACTTTGTCAATTATCTCAATCTTCGCCTTATCCACCTCCATACCTACTTGAGAAATCTTATGTCCAAGGACGATGCCTTCTTGCACCATAAAGTGACACTTCTCCCAGTTAAGGACGAGATTCGTCTCTTCACATCTCACTAATACTCTTTCCAAATTGTTTAAGCAAGCATCAAAAGAGTCCCCGGACACTGAAAAGTCATCCATGAAAACTTCCATAATATCTTCGAGAAAGTTATCAAAAATGGCCGTCATGCAACGCTGAAATGTTGAAGGGGCGTTACACAACCCGAAAGGCATTCTTCTATAATCAAAGGTACCATAAGGGCAAGTAAATATAGTTTTCTCCTGATCTTCTGGGGCTATCGGAATTTGAAAGTATCCAGACATGCCATCAAGGAAACAGTAGAAATGATGTCCTGCTAATCGCTTCAACATTTGGTCAATGAAGGGCAAAGGAAAGTGATCTTTCCGAGTGACATCATTTAGTCTTCTATAATCAATGCAGACTCGCCAACCAGTCACTGTCCTTGTGGGGATTAACTCATTTTTTTCATTACTCACTACTGTTCTTCCTCCTTTCTTTAGGACAACTTGGGTCGGACTCACCCACTTGCTGTCGGATATGGGGTAGATGATTCCTGCATCCAAAAGTTTTATTACCTCCGCCTTAACAACCTCCTTCATATTCGGGTTCAATCTTCACTGAGATTGGATTACAGATTTATAGTCATCCTCCATTAGGATCTTATGAGTGCAGAATGATGGGTTTATACCCTTAATGTCGGAAATCTTCCATGCGATAGTTGATTTGTGCTTTTTCAACATGCTAACAAGCTTATCCTTTTGCTCCGTAGACAAGTTTGACACCACGATTACGGAGAGTTTAGAGTCCTATATTAGAAATGCATATTCCAAATGTGCTGGAAGAGTTTTAAGCTCAAGTTCTGGTGGTTCGACAATTGATGGCCGCAAGCTACCCTCCTTCAATTTATCAATCTCCTCGAAATCATTAGCCTCATGTTCACAGTTACTTTCTTCCTTATCCACCTGGAGATCTGTTTCTTTACAGTCTGCAAGGGATATCAACTTGTCCATTCCACAGAATTCCAAATTTGAAATAGCAACACCAACTGAAAAGAGTTCTTGCCTCTAATCTCGATAGGAAGAATCAAACCTAGCAAGGATTCTTTCTATACTGTCATCAAATTGGTCATTCATTGACACTGACGTGGATTCCTCAAACTGCTTTATCACACTATCTAACTCACAGCTTTGCCCTTGAATCCTGGCGATGTACTCTTCAACCGACTCTTCCAATGGTTATTGAGTTGTACATTGTCCATGATAGGAATAACACGATGTATCATTCAATGCAACTGTTTGAACTTTCTGCTCTACGTGTTCAACCATTCTCATGATAGTGTCAAATGATTCAAACATGTTAATCATTTTTTGCAACAAAAAGAAATAAGAAAAGATTAGAGCAATGATAGAATAAGAAGATATAAAATAGAATGTGTAGTGAAATAGCTAAGAAAACAAAGTGCAAAGTATCTCTAAACGCCTAGCTCTCCGTCAACGGCGGCAAAAACTTGACAAGGTCCCCTTCCTTATATCCCGCAAGTGCACGGGTTTGTCAAAGTAATAATCCCGGATTAGCGGGGTCGAATCCACAGGGAGTAGGGAGTAAAAACACTTAATTCGATTCTTAGCTATGTGGAGTATCAACAATGATAAGTGTGGTAATGATTCAATTCTCAGAAATTAAAAGCAACAAGTAAGAGAGCAAAAGTAAGGAGGAGGCAAGGCAATCGATAAAGATGGGGTACTCGGATGATGCTTCACCTAGGATAATCGCTTCAAGTGCAAGAACTCTCTATTATGCTTCCTAATCAATGCAATGGTGAGTCGTGGAAATCCTTACATACATAGTCCCAAATCTAAGGTCAACTATGCCTAACTCTATACATGTCCCGAAGGAGAAATCGAACAATCTCAACACCTCCCACTCGCATAGAGTTGCAATGAGCTCTAGGGATTCCAAGTGATAAATCTTTTCCTAGATTTAGACCTAACCCTTTGGTCCAGGCGGAACGTCCCTAGCCATAATTAAGCCCTAGATACTAAGATCACCTCAACGCTTCACTCCATTGCACGCGCAACTAAGCCCTAGCGGAGGTTCATCCCTTAGACCATTCACTCTATTATGGCCGCAAAGAACTCGAGGAACGGAGGTAGAATCTATCATGACGGAGGGGAAAGGGGACGCTCCTGTACCTCTCGACTCACCCTCTCAACCCTCTCCAACCTAGCTTTGTCTAACGCTCGTGGTGTGTTACTCACTCACAAGGTTACCAACAAGAACTCTCAACCCTAGTGTCACTCTAGGGGAAATGTTAATACAATCAAGCATTCAAGGTTGGAACTCACAATAAATATCAATTTATTAGAAGCATAATAAAAAAGTTCAATGAAACGAATACATCCTATGGTTCACAATCACCCAAGTACCCACTAGGGGTTTAGCTCTCCATGGAGCTAAGTAAAATCAAAGAAATCGAATGTAAAAGCAATGAATCCATAAAGAAACCCCCTCGATGGTCATGTCGATGGTCTTGTGGAAAGTCCTCTACTCGTCGTCCAAGGATTCCTTCGTCCGGTATAGGATACGCCTCGATCGAAGCTCCCCTACCAACCTTCTTCCTAATGGAATCACGATATTAGAGCCGTAGAACCTCTCCAAAACCTTGGCCAATACCCCTCGAAACCTTAGCCAAAGCCCTCTCGCAAGTTGGGGAAAAGATGGAGAAAAGAATACCAAAATCGGGCTGCATCGGCTTTAAATAGGGCTGGAATCGGGCAACTCCACGGGCGTGGACGATACAAGGGTCCGTGCGGAATTTCCACACAGGCATGGATAATTTCCACACGCCTGTGTGGATTCTCTGTTTCTCTGGTTTCTTGGCCGGCTGTGAACAGTGCTACTACAAAACTTGCTACAGTGCTCTGCTACAATCTTCGGCCTGAATAACTTCCCAATTCCATATTTTCATCGGGGTAACGCAAACGGGCACACGTTCACGTCGTGAATCACTTACTTCTTCAATGATATACATGTTGGTGGAGCTCTTGTTCTTATATGCATAAGATGGAATGCTCGAGTGTGACTGCCTTTGTGCCCCTCTAAATGGATGTGCTCACTCGAATGCGAGGAGGTTGGCACACACTCTAGAATCTCACACCTGTCCTATGTCTTCTCGTTTGAACCTTAGCAAGATCTTCTCCAAAATAGGTGCATTATGATCCACATTGGCCTATTTCCTTCATACTCAGCCTCACAACCATACCTGCATAAAATTAACATAAAAACACACATATTAATGTAAAAACCTGAGAAAAGTAATGCTCAACATAAGGAAAGAATGCTTTGTATTCATATCACACAAGCACTTATCAGATGTGTTCAGAGGTAGTGAGCGCTATCCTTAGAGCACACAAGGGCGTGTGTATGCCTCTTTGAATGACCCTGTCGAAGTTATACGGGCATGGGTAATTTCCACATGCCCGTGTCGATGTACTAAACACCAAAGGGCGTGATTCCTCTTTAAAATCCACTCGCCTCCCTTCATTCTATAACTCCCAAAGGCTCAAAGAAAGCCTCTCTTCACCTACCTAACCCCTCTCCATTAATTTATAGGGATTTAAGTGTGTTTTCCGGCCGCATTCGAAAGTTTTTAACTCTTAATTCATCGGTAAGCTTCTCTTTCTCTTATCTACGCCCATTTTTTGTTTCTTTTGCTTATTGCACTAATTTCACATAATTTACATGTTTAAATTGGTAGTGGATGTCTTTAGAAAGGATTTAGAGTGTTATTTGTGTATTTTTGAGTTTATTGGAGCTTGCGGCCGTACGCTTTTCACTGCCCAAAGATCCACACAGGCGTGTGGAATTTCTACATGAGCATGTGGATTCCTGTAGAACTAGTTTTTAGAGTTTGATTTGATTATTTCTTTTTTATTCTTTCAGGTATGGCTCCCTGGTTAAAGAAAGCAGCTGGCAAGCATCCCCGAGAGCCCTCGCCGAAGCACATGGAGTTTGCGATCGCCGAGCATAAGGCTTGGTTTGAGAGATTGTCAAAGCTCAAGTTCGGACAATCTAAAGTCCCCGATGTGAGCGCACTCACAGAAATATAGTTGAGGGACGAGATGGCCGATGAAGTAGAGGAATTGCTTTCAGTTGGTAGCTGGTGCAGACTATTGTCTATTAGAGAGTCGGCTATTTGTATGCTGACATTGTAGGTGTTAGATCATTTGAGTTTGACTGATCATATACTAGTTTTTCTAGCATTGAAGCTATATAGTTCCGTTCTTTCGTTCAGCACCACAATATTAGCGTTACTCATTTCTCTGTCTGACTTGGTCTTTTATGATGAGGCGTAGCTACCGACTGATTACCTGGTAGTTTGACTCCACAGCGTGCTTATAGAGCACTATGTGGATAGGGGTAGTATGAGCCGGGTGTGTCCAAGGTTACATGTTTTTCTCGGGCCTTCATACCAATACATCCACACCGTTCTGAGCAGATCAGTGAACGACCGTGGTGATAGCAAGGGAATCTTGAGCTGACAGTGGCTACTCTAGTTATAATCGATGGTATAGAGAAAGCCATTCCACCTAGGGCACATTCTGGCAGAGTACCTTGAGGCACCAGAGTTAGTATGCCAGAGTGGGAGTGATCTTCTCAAGCCTATACATCACCAGACTCATCATCGGGATGGGTTTATTAGACACTATTAGAGGGGCCGAGAAGATGATTGTACCATCTCCCCTTTGCTTGGAGACCATGTGTTTGATGGGGATGATCCGCAGGTACGGGGACAGAGTGTATGTTATGATCATGCCCTTGCTAGAGACAGCTGAGGGTGAGGGAAATGTAGCAGTGGGGTCTCAGCTTGTTCCTGAGCCACAGCCAGAACATATGGAGACAGAAGCACCCCCTATAGCATAGGGGTCACCACTAGTTCGGATCATTTCTCTTTCTCAGGCCCATGATTGTTTTGAGAGGCTCGAGAGTGTTGTACGTGTACTATGGACTAACTTGGCTGAGGCTCACGTGACATAGGCAGTGAACCATACTGAGGTGATGGCATGTCTCGACATTTTATACCAGCTACTTGAGTGAGACGTGATCTCACAATTTGTCATGGGACTTTGTGCTCCACCGACTTCTCTGGCATCCCCAGCACCACCATCATCACCACTGCAGCACCAGCAACATCACCGAGAAGAGCAGTAGAGATAGCAACACCCAACCAACGCTTGAGGCGTCTTTACTTTTATTTATCTTTATGTTTTCATATTTTATTCCTGCATTTTATTTTGGACTTTATCACTCAGAATGGATTTTTCTTTTGAGTTTATCTTTTATTTTTGGTTGTTTGGAGTTGTATTTCATTTTCGTATCTTTATAGACTCAAGTTTATTTTGTTTTTGTTGAGCTTCACTGAACCCCCTTGTGTATACATGCAGATTGGCTTGTGAGTTTTGGAATTGAGGAATAGTTATGGGCACGGTCATATAGCTTTTCACATGGCCGTGTGTGCTCCACAACCCGTTGGAACTCAACTCTCAATGAATATAGCTCCATTAACCGTACAATTAGGAGTTCATGGGAGTATTTTTTTCAATTGCCCAACTCCACACATGTTTTGATTGTTATACTTCTTTATTGTGCTTGCATGCATACATTGAGGGTAATGTACATCTTAAGTGTTGGGGGGGGAGGGAGTTCACATTACATGCGTTCTATACTTATGCATTCATTGTTCATGCTCATGTAGGCAATGTGATTCATCTTAGTTGCAATGGTTGTATTCTTGAGTTTAGGAAAATTTTCAACATTCAGTACAATCATGCTCTAGTTTTTACTTGAATTTTTAGGATTTTTTGAACGATTACCATTTGTTGCACTACTCATTCATTAAATTTTGTGGAAACTCAAGTTTAATGTTTAAGGGACTGTTTTAGCTTGTTCATGTTCTTATTTTACTTGCTTTAAAAAAAATAATAATAAGTGTTTGTTGGGGGTGGAAAGAGCTACCACCTATGAAGTATGAAGCTACTCTCATAAATCAATTGCTAGCTATGCATTAATGAGAGAAAGAGCTATCTTATAGGATGAGTGAAAGCTACTACAGTAGTAGAAATGGCTACCACCTCGAAAGTGTGAAGGCCACCTTGGTTGCCGCCTACGAAAGGGCTACCTTAGAGGGTTTTTGAGGCTACTTCCATTTATTATTTTGTATATAAATAAGTCCCTCTTAACAAGATTTTTGAGAAGTACATGTTGGGTTGACTTGAGTGAGTTTACACACACTTACATAATATAGGGTTGTTGTCCTTTTTTATTCAAGTTTTTAGCTAGAGTAATGATGCTTCTTATTTGGTGTTAGAATTGTTCCTTACTTGTAGAATGCCACTTTTGCATGCTTTTGGTGAACCTAAGGCCAAGCACTTCCAATTTTCTTTCTTTCATGCTTGAATGTTTTATTATTGCTTGAGGAAAAGAAAAAATTTAAGTGTGGCAGAGTTTGATAAGTGCTTCTGTATAAGTAATATGAAGTATACTTTTCTTACATTGAGCATTATTTTTATTAGATTTTATTGCTCATTCATGTGTATTTTTGTTCTTTTGTACATTTAGGGTTGTGGAGAAAAGTTTGGGTGAAAGAAAGCAAAAGTAGATCGTGACCGCAATTGTTGATGATGTTTTTGGATTGAACAAACATAAAGACACAAGGTGTGCTCAAAGACATGTGGGTGTGTACCAAACACTCTTCTCTTGAGGCCACATTTCCGGGCACACGTCCATGTGGTAGGCTATAAAACTTTTCTTCATCGACGTATCTTTGAGAGATCTTACAATCTTCACAAAGAGAAAGAATATGAAGATGTGGCTGCCTTTGTGCCCTTCTAACTAGTGAATTCACTTAAATCTTTTTGGAAGTTGGCACACATCTCCACGTTTATGAACTCCTCTCGTGTCTTTGCCCTTGAATTGAACAAGAACTCCCAACATTGTGTCTTTATAGCCTATCTTTGCTTCCTTTTTACTCTTCAAGGCATTCACAACCTATATGCATAAAAGAACACCAAATACACAATATGAGACATAAACCATGGTAAAAATGATGCTCAATGCACGTAAAACATATATAAAAATATGTCTACTCAAGCACTGACAAGGTCCCCTTGCGTATATCCCGCAAGTGTACGGGTTTGTTGAAGTAATAATCCCGGGTGAGCGGGGTCAAATCCACAGGGAGTAGAGAATAAAGACACTTAATTCGATTCTTAGCTATGTGGAGTATCAACAATGATAAGTGTGATAATGATTCAATTCTCAATAATTAAAAGCAACAAGTAAGAGAGCAAAAGTAAGGAGGAGGTAAGGCAATCGATAAAGATGGGGTACTCGGATGATGCTTCACCTAGGATAATCACTTCAAGTGCAAGAACTCTCTATTATGCTTCCTAATCAATGCAATGGTGAGTCGTGGAAATCCTTACATACATAGTCCCAAATCTAAGGTCAACTATGCCTAACTCTATTTATATCCCGGAGGAGAGATTAAATAACCTCTCAACCTCGCACTCGAATAAAGTTGCAATGAGCTCTAGGGATTCCAAGTGATAAATCACTTCCTAATTATAGACCTAACCCTTTGGTCCAGGCGGAAGGTCCCTAGCCACAATTAAGCCCTAGATACTAAGATCCCCTCAACGCTTTACTCCATTGCACGCGCAACTAGGACCCAGCGTAGGTTCATTCTTTAGACCATTCACTCTATTATGGCCGCAAAGAACTCATGGAACGGAGATAGAATCTATCACGTCGGAGGGAAAAGGGGACGCTCCTGTACCTCTCGACTCACCGTCTCAACCCTCTCCAACCTAGCTTTGTCTAACGCTCATGGTGTGTCACTCACTCAAAAGGTTACCAACAAGAACTCTCAACCCTAGTGTCACTCTAGGGGAAATGTTCATACAATCAAACATTCAAGGTTGGAACTCACAATAAACATCAATTTATTGAAAGCATAATAAAGAAGTTCAATGAAACGAATACATCCTAGGGTTCACAATCACCCAAGTACCCACTAGGGGTTTAGCTCTCCATGGGGCTAAGTACAATCAAAGAAATCTTATGTAAAAGCAATAAATCCATAAAGAAACCCCCTCGTTGGTCGTGTCGATGGTCTTGTGGTGAGTCCTCTACTCGTCGCAAGAGATCCTTTGTCCGGCCTAGGATACACCTCGCCGGATCGATGCCGACGAGAGCTCTCCCTATTACCTTCTTCCAAACGACGCGCGATGTCGGAGCTATAGAACCTCTCCAAAACCCTAGCCAATACCCCTCAAAACCCTAGCTGAAGCCCTCTCTCAAGTGGGGAAAAGATGGAGAAAAGAATACCAAAATCGGGGCTGAATCGGCTTTAAATAGGGCTGGAATCGGGCAACTCCACGGGCATGGACGCTACACGCGCCCGTGCGGAATTTCCACACGGGCGTGGATAATTTCCACATGCCCATATGGATTCTCTGTTTCTTTGATTTCTCAGCCAGTGTGAGCAGTCTTTTGCTACGATGACTTGTCGCATTATTCTCTGCGAGTGCTTTCGCTTCAATCTTCGGCCTGAATATATAACTTCCCAATTCCATACTTTCATCGGGGTAACGCAAACGGGCACACGTTCAAGTCGTGAATCACTTGCTTCTTCAATGATATACATGTTGGTGGAGCTCTTGTTCTTATATGCATAAGACGGAATGCTCGAGTGTGACTGCCTTTGTGCCCCTCCAAATGGATGTGCTCACTCGAATGCGAGGAGCTTGGCACACACTCTAGCATCTCACACCTGTCCTATGTCTTCACGTTTGAACATTAGCAAGATCTTCTCCAAAATAGGTGCATTATGATCCATATTGGCCCATTTCCTTCATACTCGGCCTCACAATCCTACCTGCCTCCAAAATAGGTGCATTATGATCCATATTGGCCCATTTCCTTCATATGTGCTATAACATGGATTTCTCTACTGTTGTGAAATAACAATTCTATCAACTTTTTTACTAACAGCTTCAACCTAAAAATAAAGAGCAATGAGTAGATCAATCATCATGTAAACTCCTTGCAAGAAAAAGTAATATATGACAAAAGAAAACAAAGGAGAATGATTGAAGAATAAGAAAGTGTGAAATAGAACAAGTGATAAATAGTAAAAATAGCAAAGTGCAAAGTGTCTCTAAAATGCCTATTCCCCAGCAAGGGTGCCAAAAACTTGACAACGCCCCGTGCGTATCACCCACAAGTGCACGGGTTTATCGAAGTAATAAACCAAAGGTGAGTAGGTATCATATTTACAGGGAATAGTGAATAGAAACACAACAATTGATATTTAACTAGGTAGAGAATGAATCAATGATGGTGTGAATAGGATTGATATGAAAAGACTAAAAGAAATAAGAAAGACAGGCACGATAAAATGAGAGGGAAGACAATCGATAGAAGTGGGGTACTCGGACAATGCTCCCCCTAGAACTAATGTTTCAATAGCAAGACCAACTATTATGTCTCCTAATTAATAGTTAATGAGTCATGGACATCCTTGAATAAACAGTCCCAAACCTAAGCTCAATTGTGACTAACTCTACACTATACCCCAGAGGAGAAATCAAATAGTCTCATCACATCACATTGCGTAAAGTTACAACACGCTCTACGGATTCCAGGTGATAGACCCTATTCCTAATTGCAGATCTAATCCTTTGGTCCAAGCGAAAGATCCCTAGTCACAATTAAGCACTAGTTGCTAAAGTCGCTTCAACGCTTCACTCTGTTGCTGGCGTAACTAAGCCCCAACGGAATTCAATGATAAGTGCTTGTGCGGTAAGAATGCGAAGTGTTCTTTCATTGTGTTGAGCATTCCTTTTCTCGGGTTTTAACGCTAATATGTGCGTATTTATGTTACTTTTATACAGGTAGGGTTGTGAGGCCGAATATGAGAGAAAGAAGCCCATGTGTGCCAACGTCCTCGCATTTCGAGTTAGCACAACTATTTGGAGGGGCATAAGGGCAGTCACAATCAAGCATTCCGACTTGTGCATATAGAACAAGATCTCCACCAACATGTCCGTTATTGAAGAAGCAAAATGATCCACGATGTAAACATGTGCCCGTTTGCATTACCTCGATGAAAGCATGGATTTGGGAGTATTTCAGGATGTTACTGTAGTAGAGTACTGTAGCAAAAACTATAGCAAGAATATTGTAACAATACTGTTCACAGCCGACCGAGAAAATAGGAAAACAGAGAATCCACACAGGCATGTGGAAATTCCACATGCCCGTGTGAAAAATCCACAAGGACGCTCACACGGGCGTGTGAAATCCCGATTTTAGCCCTTTAAAAGCCGATTTTAGCCCCGATTTCAACATTCTTTTCTCTATCTTTTCCACAACTTGAGAGAGGGCTGCGGCTAGGGTTTTGAGAGGTATTAGCTAGGGCTTTGGAGAGGTTCTACGGCTCTGACATCACACACCGTTTGGAAGAAAGTTAGTGGGAAAGCTTTCGTTGGCACCGATCCGGTGAGGTGTATCCTAGGCCGGACAAAGGGACCCTTGCGACGAGTAGAGGACTCTCCACAAGACCATCCCCATGACTAACGAGAGGGTTTTCTATGGATGCTTTGTTTTTACATTCGATATCATTGATTGTATCTATCTCCATGGAGAGCTAAACCCCTAGTGGGTACTTGGGTATTTGTAAACCCTACGATGTATTCGTTTCATTGAATCTCTTTATTATTGACAAGGTCCCCTTGCGTATATCCCGCAAGTGCACGTTTTTGTCGAAGTAATAAACCCGGATAAGCGGGTATCGAATCCACAGGGAATAGGGAATAAAAACACTTAATCCGTTTCTTAGGTATAAACAAACCCCCTCGATGGTCGTGTTGATGGTCTTGTGGAAAGTCCTCTACTCGTCGTCCAAGGATTCCCTCGTTCGATATAGGATACGCCTCAACGGAAGCTCCCCTACCAACCTTCTTCCTAAGGAATAATGATGTCGGAGCCGTAGAACCTCTCCAAAACCTTAGCCAATACCCCTGAAAACCCTAGCCCAAGCCCTCTCTCAAGTTGGGAAAAAGATGGATAAAAGAATGCTGAAATCGGGGATGAATCGGCTTTAAATAGGGCTGGAGTCAGGCGACTACACGAGCCTGTGGATTTTTTCACACGCCCGTGTGGATTCTCTGAATTCCTGTTTTCTCGGCCGGCTATGAGCAGTGTTGCTACAGAACCTTGCTACAGTGTTCTTCTACAGTATCCATCTTGAATAGCTTCCCGAATCCATACTTTCATTGGGGTAACACAAACGGGCACACGTTCACGTCGTGTATCACTTGCTTCTTCAATGATAGACAAGTTGGTGGAGCTCTTCTTCTATGTGCATAAGTCGGAATGCTCGAGTGTGACTGCCCTTGTGTCCCTCCAAATGGATGTTCCAACTAGAATATGAGGAGGTTGGCACACACTCTAGCATCTCACACCCGACCTATGTCTTCGTATTTGAACCTTAGCAAGATTTCCTCTAAAATCGGTGCATTACGATCGACATTAGCTTCTTTCCTTCATACTCGGCCTCACAACCCTACCTGGACGAAAGTAACATAAAAATACACATATTAGTGTAAAAACCCGAGGAAAGTAATGCTCAACATAAGGAATGAACGCTTCTCATTCATATCGCACAAGCACTTATCAATTATGCTTTCAATTAATTGATGTTTATTGTGATTTACAATCTTGTATGCTTGATTGTATCAATAGTCCTCTTAGAGTGATACTAGGGTTGAGAGTTCTTCTTGGTAACTCTTGTGAGTGAGTGACACACCATAAGAGTTAGACAAAGCTAGATTGGAGAGGGTTGAGAGGATGAGTCGAGAGGTAGCAGAGCGTCCACTGTCCCCTCCGGTGTGATCTATCCTACCTCCACATTCCAAGAGTTCTTTGTGGCCATAGTAGATTGAATGGGCTAAAGGATGACCTTCCGCTGGGGCTTAGTTGCGAGTGCAACGGAGTGAATCGTTGAAGTAATTTTAGCATCTAGGGCTTAATTGTGGCTAGGGATCTTTCACATGGACCAAAGGATTAGGTCTATACATAGGAATAGGGTTTATCATTTGGAATCCGTAGAGCTCATTGCAATTCTATACGAGTGCGAGGTGTTGAGATTGTTCGATTTCTCCTCCGGGACATGTATAGAGTTAGGCATGGTTGACCTTAGATTTGGGACTATGTAATTAATGATTTCCACCACTCACTATTGCATTAATTAGGAAGCATAATAGAGATTTCTTACACTTGAAACGATTGTCCTAGGCGGAACAATATCCGGGTAACCCATCTTTATCGGTTGCCTTACATTATGCTTTACTTGTGCTCTCTTTCTTGTTGTTTTTACTTTTGAGAATTGAATCTTGTCACACATATCACTATTCATTTTCCACATTAGTTAAGAAACAACTCAAGTGTCTTTATTCCCTACTCTCTGTTTATACGATACCCACGCATCTGGGATTATCACTTCGACACCCGTGCACTTGCGGTTTACACGCATATACGGACATGTCATATTTTTGGCGCCGTTGCCAGGGAGTTGGCATTTACAGATACTTTGCAGTTTGTTTTCTTAGCTATTCATTTATTCATTCGATTTCATACATTTTTATTCTATCATCGTTCTTATTTCTTTTTCTTTCTTTTTGTGTGCAGCTCCATGTTATGACCCGAGGGAACACCTCAATATTGATTGAAGGAGATCATGAGCTCGAACGTACACTTAGAAGAAAAGGGAAACAACCTGTGCAAGAACAGTCTAATCTAGCTGATTTGGACATAGAAGAATGTGAAAACATGGCAGAACAGAATGAGCAGCAGTGGACATTATCCGATTATGCCAGACCTTCACTATTGGGGACACAATCGAGCATTGTACGTCCCCCGATTATAGCTCAAAACTTCAAGCAAAAGCTGACATTCATGCACATGTTGTAGCAATCCGCACGGTTTAATTGTTTAGCGGATGAGTATCCAAATAGTCATATAGAGAACTTTCTGGAGGTGGGTGATTTGCAGAAGATAAATGTGGTAACAGATGATGCCATCAAGTTGAGAGCCTTCCCATTTTGCTTGAAAGGGAGAGCGAAAAAGTGGCTACACTCATTACCTAGAGCATCAATTACCACATGGGAGGAGATGGTAGATGCTTTTCTTGGTCGATATTTCCCACCCGGAAAATCTGCAAAGCTTAGGAATGAGATCTCATCCTTTGTACAATTGGAATTGGAGTCTCTATTTGAGACATGGGAAAGGTTCAAGGAGCTCTTGAGAAAGTTGCCGCAACACGGATTCTCGTAGTGGATGATTGTTCAGACCTTTTACAACGGTCTGAATCTGAGTACAAAGCAACTCTTAGATGCGGCATCAGGAGGTACCTTAGGTAGAAAGACCCCCGGTGAGGCTCGTCAATTAATTGAAAAAATGGGGTTAAATAGCTACCAATGGAATGCCACGGATAAGAAAAAGGTGGCTGGTTTCCATGAGATAGATGAAGTGACTTCGTTGTTGGCTCAAGTGGAATCATTGAGTAAGAAGTTTGATCTTCTAACTTCAAACAGAGTAGCGGTCGTGATTACATGTACCGGGTGTGGTGGAGGACATGCTCCCTCCGATTGCCCGATATCTATTGGTGATGCATCTTCAGTTGAGAATGTTGATTTTGCAGGTAATGGCACGAGGACTCAAGAGAACCCATACATCAACACCTATAATCCGGGCAATTTCTCGTGAAATAACCAAGGTCCACAAAAGGCCATGGGGCCACCGGGTTTCCAACAACAAGGCCCCAATGTGGAAACATAGTTTCTTGTTTGGAGACCCGAATGACCAATTTAGAGAAGGCCTTGTCTAGGTTTGTGCAATCGTCAAATACAAGGTTTGAAGCAGTTGAGGCTACACTTCGTAACCATACCGCCTTCTTACATAGTCTTGAAAATCAAGTAGGGCAGATTGCGAAGTCTTTATCGGAAAGGCCACATGGAAGTTTGCTGAGCAATACCGAGACCAACCCTAGAGAGCATCTGAACATGATCACTTTGAGAAGTGGTCGTGAGGTTGACGGTAGGCTTCCGAGTGAGAAGCCAAATGAACATGCACCCGAGGTTATAGAGGTTGAAGAGGAAACAAGCAAAGAGAAGGAGGTGGCACCCCCACCTTCGAAGCCAAGAATCCCTTATCCCTCTAGATTGAAGAATGACCAAGGGGATGAACAGTACAAGAAGTTCCTGAGTTTGTTCAAACAACTCCACATTAAGATTCCTTTTGTTGAGGCATTGGCCCAAATGCCTAAGTATGCAAAATTCTTGAAAGACTTGTTGACCAACAAAAGGAAGTTAGAGGAGAGTGCTTCAGTGATTTTAGATTTATCTTGCTCGGTGGTTTAACAAAAGAACATGCCGAAGAAGAAGAAAGACCCGGGAAGCTTCATCATTATGTGTAATATTGGCAATCTAGGTGAAGAAATGGCATTGGCGGACTCAGGGGCTAGCATCAACGTCATGCCATACACCTTCTGTCAAAAGCTAGGCTTGGGCGAGCCAAGACCTACTCGGATGACTTTGCAACTAGCGGACCGAACGTTGAGACATCCGAGAAGTATCATCGAGGACGTGCTTGTCAAGGTGGACAAGTACATTTTTCCGTTTGACTTCGTGGTGCTAGACGTCGATTAGGATGCGGATGTACCATTGATACTTGGGAGGCCGTTTTTGCTAACTTCCAAGGCATTGATTGACATGGACGGCGGAGAGCTAACTTTGAGAGCTGGAGATGACAAGCTCACATACCGCCTTACTGAAGCCATGCGACATTTTCTTGATTTCAATGATACTTTGTATTTTCTAGACGCTGCTGATGAGATTGTTGATGAATACATACAGGAAATGTTCAATCCGTATCCATACGAAGGCTTGTTCGACCAAGAGAAGGACAATGAAGAGATCATGAAGCTTGGTTCGATGGAAGAAGTCCCATCTACTCTGGGGATCTTGAAGAAGGTGCTCCAAAAATTGAAGAGGGCTAGGAGACACCACCGGAAATACTCCAAGGATGTTGGAGACATGCATGAACCAAACAAACTGGGTGAATCATTGCTAAGTAGTCCCAAGCCCAACAATTCAGCCTCTATCCTTAAGATATTTTGCTCATCATGTTTCCAAGCCATGGGTAAGAGGGAAACTTTCATCTATGAGCCCCCGTGAGTTAAGACAAGGTACATCAAGCTAAGTGACATTAAACAAGCGTTTCTTGGGAGGCAACCCAAGTGTTTACTGTTTTCTTAATTTGGTAGTTTAGTGTTGCTTGAATAAATTGTTGAGTGTTGGTGTCTTGATGTTTTATATTTCTGCTGTGATTTTATCGTGGGTTTTCAAGTTCATCGTGTGTTTTCATGTGATTTTTGCGAAGTTTTGGCTGTTTGAGCTATTTCTCATGTTTTTCACCGGTAAAAATTGCATAATAGGGCAGGCTCTGAGTGTGTAAACATGTTCAGAAATTTTCAAAAGAGCCTGTAGAATTTTTTAAGGCATCCAGAGAAAACACACGGGGGTGTGGAATTAACACACGCCCGTGGTTTTGTATTGCGAGCTCATCCAGAGAAGACATAGGGGCGTGGACTCGCACCTGTGAATGACCATGCAATCCTCGCATGCCTGTGGGTAATTTCCACACGGGTGTGTGAATTCCTGCAGAGATTAGCAGTTTTTCCCGAAAGCACACTGGGGCATGGACTCGCCCTTGTGGGCGACCTTGGGAAAATCGCACAGGCGTGGGTAATTTTTGGACGCCTGTGCGAATCCCTACAGAGGAGCTCTCTTCATCCCGAGAAGTAACAGGGGCATGCACTTGTCCCTATGAGTTGGGCTTGTGAATGCCCATACCCGTGTGGAATTCCACACGGTAGTGCAGAACACTTAGCAATTTTTCTCGGATGTCCAGAGCAGCCACACAGGCGTGCGACTGCCCCTGTGGGTCGGGCGCACGGCTGTGGGTATTTCTCACATGCCCGTGTATTTGCGTTCAAAGGAGTGAGTGTTTTCCTGAGACCACAGAGGGGCATGCACCTACCCCTGTGAAGCTTTTCTGTGGAGGCGCACGGGCATGGGTAATTTTTGCACGCCTGTGTGGATGCGCAAAATTCCAAGAGACGCGAGTTTTTCTTTAAAATCTTTGTGGATCCTCTTCTTCTTCATCTCCAATCACCCGAAAACCATTCCTGATCAACTTCTCTGCCCTTCACCGTTAGTTTTGGAGGATTTTTCATCACATTTCATGCCGATTTTCGAAGTATTATCATCTATTTCATCGATAACCACTTTTATCCTCTTTTCTTCACAATTCTTGGGTTTTGTTTGGATTAAAGATCTTGAGTTATGCCAATTTTCATAATATAATGTCTTATGCATGTTTAGGAAGCCCTTAGGGACGGTTTTAAGTTGAATTTTTGGAGAATTGGTCCACAATCCTGGGTTCTCACACCCCGAAGATCGACACAGGCGTGGGTCATTTCGATAAGCCCGTGTGGAATTCTGCAGTTTGCTATTTCTGAGTTTATTTGATTGTTTCTTCTTCATTTATCGCACGAATGGCACCGCACACATTGAGGCAAGAAGTCAAGTGCCCTAGGGAGCCTTCGCCCTGGCTAGCATACATTATATTTCCGAATCCTGAACATCAAGCTCATTTCGAGCGGCTATCAGGGCTTAGGTTTGGACAATCCCGGTTCGTGGACCTGAGTGTGCAAAGTGGTGTCCAGCGGGGTGATAAGTTAATCAGGGAGTTGGAGGCGTTGATGGCCGTAGGAGGCTGGCAGAGGTTGTTATCTATATCAGAGCCAGTTTTGCGGCCGCTAACTTTAGAGGTGATGGGGACTTTTTAGTTTGTGGATGACATACAGTTTAGAGTGTTCGGTCATCAATTTGCTATGAGTATTTCTAAGTTTTTAGTTCATATGGGCTTGTATGATGAGGCATATATAGAAACCGAGGAGTATGGACATCTACCAACAGATTACTTTAGCACCTTGAGCCCACAGTAGGCTTATCAGGTCTTGTGCGGACAGGGCCACATGAACCGGGAGTATCCAAGGCCACATGTTTGTCTCGACTGAGCTACAGATATTTATTCACTGTCATTAGCAGATCTGTGGATGGGCGAGGTGATAACACTAGTACTCTGAGCCGACAGAGTCTGTTTTATCTATATTCCATGGCTACGTCTGTGCCTATTCATCTGGGCCACGTTGTGGCGGATTACATGCGATACCAGGGCCAGAACAGGAGAGTAGGAGTATTATTTGTTGGTCCCTATATTACTAAACTTATTCTTGGGATGGGTCTCGGTGATGCTCTTCGGGATATCGATCAGACAGTTATTCCCTCTACTCTTGGACTCGATACTCTCAGGATGATGGGAGTGGTGCACATATATGGCCCTAGAGCTTACATTTTAGCCACTACCACCACTGAGAGCGGCGAGTGCGGTAGGGATACAGTGGAGGGTTCCGCACCGACGGTGACTGAGACCACAGGGTGCCCAGGTACCCTTTTAGGAGCCTATGATCGTATAGAGAGGCTCGAGAGCACTGTGAGTGTATTGCGGTTTGAGATCATCGAGATGCGGTCAATATAGTCAGCACAGTATGTTGATATGATGGCCCGTTTCGATTTCTTACGACAGCTATTGAGAAGTAGACCCCCAACCCCTCCAGCATCTTCTTCACAACCTCGACTGGCAGCCCTTGATCTAGCACCACCAGCAGCAGTTGATCTAGAGCACAATATCAGCACTTGATTTTTATTTTCCTCGTCTTTTACTTCCGCATTTGATCTTGGACTTGTATACTCAGAAATGACTTCCTTCTGAGTTTATTTTGTATCTCGAGTTGTATTTATTTTCTTATCTTTTATATACTCGAGTTATTTTTGTTTTGAGCTTCACTAAACCCCCCATGTATGCGTGCAGCTGGTCTTGTCATCATGGAAATTGAGACTTTGTCATGGACACGGCCAAGATGTTTCGGCACTTGGCCATGTGAGCTTCACAACCCGTTGGAAAACCACTCCCAAGGAGTTAGCTCCATAAAATGCAATAGTATGAGTCAGGGGAGTATTGTTTTGATTGCTTCTCCCACATCTGAATCTAATTGATTTACATTATAAATGAGCTTGCATGTGTACATTGGGGACAATGTACCACTTAAGTGTGGGGTGGAGTTTCATAGTGCACGCATCTCGTTTATACTAGTTTTGATTGATATACATGCTCACATAGCCAATGGCGGTTCACTTTAGTTGCATTGATTGTATTCTTGAGTTTAGGAGAATTTTCAACATTGAATGTTTTAATGCTCTAGTTTTTGCTTGAATTTCAAGGAATTTTTCCCTGATTGACACTTGTTGCACTATTCACTCTTTGAACTCTTTTGGAAACTCATGTTTGATGTCTAAGGGACTAGTTTTATTTGTTTCTTGTGTTAATTCTAAAAAAAATGGAAAAATGAGAAGAAAGAACAAAATAGTTTTGTTGTTTAGTTGTGCTTGTTGGGTGGAAAGAGCTACCACCTATGATGTATGAAAGCTACTCTCATAAGTCAGATACTAGTTATGCCCTAATGAGAGAAAGAGCTATCTCATGGGATGTGTGAAAGCTACCACCCCTGTAGAAAGAGCTACCACCTCGAAAGTGTGAAAGCCACCTTAGCGGCCACTTTGGAAAGGGCTACCTTAGAGGATGTGTGAAGCTACTACCCTTTTTGAATTTTTGTTATCTTTTGTAGATAAATAAGTCCCTTATACGTAGAACTTTGAGGAGTATACTTTGGGTTGACTTGAGTGAGTTCACACACTTATACGATTTCGGATTTGTTGTCCTTTTTTATTCAAGTTTTTGGCTAGAGCATTGATTTTTCGTATTTAGTGTTGAAGTTTCCTGTACTTGTAGAATGCACTCTTTGTATGCTTTGGTAAGCCTAAGGCCAAGCACTTCCAATATTTCTTTCGTCTATGCTTTAATATTTTAATTTTTGCTTGAGGACAAGCAAAAATATTAAGTGTGGGGGAGTTTGATAAGTGCTTGTGTGATAAGAATACGAAGTGTTCCTTCCTTGTGTTGAGCATTACTTTTCTTGGGTTTTAATGCTAATATGTGTGTATTTATGTTACTTTCATGCAAGTAGGGTTGTGAGGCCGAATATGAGAGAAAGAAGCCAATGTGGGTCGTAATGCACCAATTTGGAGGAAATCTTGCTAAGGTTCAAACGCGAAGACATAGGTCGGGTTCGAGATGCGGGAATCTGTGGCAACCTCCTCGTATTCGAGTTAGCACAACTATTTAGAGGGGCACAAGGGCAGTCACATTCAAGCATTCCGACTTGTGCATATAGAACAAGATCTCCACCAACATGTTTGTTATTGAAGAAGCAAAGAGATCAACGACGTAAACACGTGCCCGTTTGCGTTACCTCGATGAAAGCATGGATTCGGGAGTATTTCGGGCCAGTACTGTAGTAGGGCACTGTAGCAAAAACTATAGCAAGAATACTGTACCAGTACTAATCACAGCCGCCCAAGAAAATTGGAAAACAGAGAATCCACACGGGCGTGTGGAAATTCCACACGCCTGTGTGAAAAATCCATAGGGGGCCTCACACGGACGTGTGAAATCCCAATTCCAGCCCTTTAAAAGCCGATTTCAGCCCCGATTTCAGCATTCTTTTCTCCATCTTTTCCCCAACTTGAGAGAGGACTGCGGATAGGGTTTTGAGAGGTATTAGCTAGGGCTTTTAAGGGATTCTACGACTCTGACATCGCACGCCGTTTGGAAGAAGGTTAGTGGGAGAGCTTTAGTCGGCACCGATCCGGCAAGGTGTATCCTAGGCCGGACAAAGGAAACCTTGCGACGAGTAGAAGACTCTCCACAAGACCATCGCCACGACTAACAAGGGGATTTTCTATGGATGTTTTGGTTTTTACATTCAATTTCATTGATTGTATCTAGCTCCATGGAGAGCTAAACCCCTAGTTGGTACTTGGGTATTTGTGAACCCTAGGATGAATTTGTTTCATTAAATCTCTTTATTATGCTTTCAATAAATTGATGTTTATTGTGAGTTCCAATCTTGTATGCATGATTGTATGAATACTCAGCTAGAGTGACACTAGGGTTAAGAGTTCTACTTGGTAACTCTTGTGAGTGAGTGACACACCATGAGAGTTAGACAAAGCTAGATTGGAGAGGGTTGAAAGGGTGAGTCGAGAGGTAGAGGAGCGTCCCCTTTCCCCTCTGGTGTGATCTATACTATCTCCACATTCCAAGAGTTTTTTGCCGCCATAGTAGATTGAATGGGCTAAAGAATGACCTTCCGCTGGGGCTTAGTTGTGAGTGCAACGGAGTGAAGCGTTGAAGTGATTTTAGCATCTAGGGCTTAATTGTGGCTAGGGATCTTTCACCTGGACCAAATGGTTAGGTCTATATATAGGAATAGGGTTTATCATTTGGAATCCCTGGAGCTCATTGCAACTCTATACGAGTGCGAGGTGTTGAGATTGTTCGATTTCTCCTTCGGAACATGTATAGAGTTAGGCATAGTTAACCTTAGATTTGTGACTATGTAATTAAGGATTTACACCACTCACTATTGCATTAATTAGGAAGCATAATAGAGATTTCTGGCACTTGAAACGATTGTCGGGGTACTTTCAAATCCCAATTGCCCCCCAAAGATCAAGAGAAAACAACTTTTACTTGCCCTTTTGGTACTTTTGCTTATAGAAGGATGCCTTTTGGACTTTGTAACGCACCGGCCACTTTCCAAAGATGTATGACGGCCATCTTTGATGACTTGTTAGAAGATATAATGGAGGTCTTTATGGATAACTTTTCGGTATTTGGGAATTCTTTTGAGGCATGCTTGAAGAATCTTGAGAAGGTACTTATGCGGTGTGAAGGGACGAATTTAGTTCTAAATTGGGAGAAGTGTCACTTCATGGTTCAAGCGGGGATCGTCCTTGGTCATAAAATTTCTAGCCAAGGAATTGAGGTTGATCGAGCAAAAATTGAAACAATTGAAAAACTACCTCCTTCAACCAATGTCAAGGCAATTAGAAGTTTCTTGAGGCATGCAGGTATCTATCGCCGATTCATTAAAGATTTTTCCAAGATTGCTCAACCAATGACCAAGTTGTTAGAGAAAGACACCCCATCAGTCTAGGCGGGATGAGATGCCGTAAAATCCAATGCAGTTTTATGAGGTTTTTGATGTGTGGGGCATCGACTTTATAGGGCCATTCCCTAGCTCCAATGGGAATCGTTATATATTGGTCGCCGTGGACTATGTGTCTAAGTGGGTGGAGGCTCAAGCTCTCCCTACAAACGATGCTAGAATAGTAATCAAATTCCTCAAGAGATTGTTTACTCGTTTCGGAACCCCTAGAATCATCATAAGTGATCGTTGGACTCATTTTTGCAATGCCCGATTTGATAGAATTCTGAAAAGATACGGTGTGAGCCATCATCTTGCCACACCGTATCATCCATAAACAAGTGGGCAAGTGGAGGTAACCAATCGAGAATTGAAGAGAATTTTATCAAAGTCGGTGGAGCATAGTCGGAAGGATTGGTCGGAAAGATTGGATGATACATTATTGGCATATCGGACAGCATATAAAACTCCGGTGGGAACCACGCCGTATAACCTTGTTTATGGAAAAGCGTGACCAAAGAAAGTTGCAGTTGAATGAGTTCGATGAGTGGAGACTAAGAGCCTACGAAAATGCACGAATCTACAAAGAAAGAATACATTCATGGCATGACAAACACATTAGACTGTATAAGGATTTCAAAGTATGCGACCGACTGTTACTGTTCAATTCCCGGTTGAAGTTGTTCCCGGGAAAATTGAAATCAAGATGGTCAGGTCCATATGAGATTACTCAAGTATCTCCACACGGTGCAATTGAGATCACTCACCCGGAGAAAGGAACATTCAAGGTAAATGGACATAGATTGAAGCCTTACTTCGAAGGGGATGTGGAAGTTGCTAGGAAAGAGGTTTTTCATCTTTATGAGCCACCATGTGTTAAAACAGGTACGTCAAGCTAAGTGACGTTAAACAAGCGCTTCTTGGGAGGCAACCCAAGCTTTTAGTTAGTTTTTAGACTCAAAATTTTAAATTCTGCAGAAATAAATTCATGAGTGTGTGCCTTGATTAATTTTGTTGATCGCTGGTGTTTTCGTGGAATTTTTTCAGTGACTTGAAGTGTTGTTTATATGTATAACATGGTTTAGGGTGAATTTGATGTTTAATGTTGAAAAATTGGTGTTAATTTGGAGTTTTAGGCACTTTGTGGACTGTCTGCAGAAATTTTGCAGTCCACACAGCCGCGTGGAATTTTCACACGGTCGTATACAGTACCCACACGGGGGTGTGGAAAATCCACACCCCCATGTGCCTATAAGAATATGAAGGGGCACTATTCATCATCTTCTATTTTCAAAGAACCCTTTCATCTTCCACCTTCCACTACTATAAAACTCTAGTTTTGATCTCTAAAACCAATTGTTTTCAAATCTTTGGAGGATTAGAGGTAATTTGCTGGCAGTTTACACCAAGTTTTCTTCTTCGATTTGCTCCGGTGAGCCTTCACTCCCTTCCACCCTTTCCATGTTCTTCAAGGTCATTTTCATGGAGTTTCCATGGTATTTTTATGATAGTTCTCATAGGGAATCATGCTAGAAACTTGTTCAATGTATGAGAATGATTTGTATGATGCGTAGGAGCCCAACTCCGGTCAAAATTCTGGAGTCCGGCGTCCACGCGGTCGCGCGGCCTGCCTACGCCACAGCGAGGGATGGCCGCGCGTTGGCCACAGGGCCACGCGGGCGCCTGGATCCTTGGCCGAGAGCAGCTGGCCCACGCGGGCGCGTGGCCTCGCAGGGTGCATCCCGCGCGCCCCCTCGTGGTTCGCCCGCGCGGGCGCGTGGTTGCTCGGCCAAGCCGAGCACGCGCCCACGTGGGCGCGTGGGCTGGAACAAAGGCCAAGTGGCCTTGTTTTTCCCCCGGCTCACTGTTCTTGCGCATGTGGTGCCCAGTTTACACTGTATTCATGCCGAACTGATGTTTTGAAATGTTTTCTTCGCAGTTATGGCATGACGGACCAAGAGGTTAGCACAGAAACGTTCTCGCCATGATAGGGAGCCAACCCCACCACCGGTAATCGAATTTCCTGACCCCGTTCATCAGCAGCGGTTTGAGCGTCTCCAGCACCTGAAGATTGGATAGTCGTGTTTTATCGACTGGGATGCACTAGAGGACATTGGTCTTGCTGAGGAGGTCAGAGCACTTATTAGTGTGGGGGGTTGGGACTGATTATTCTCCATTCAAGAGCCCGTCATGCGAGATATCACCTTGGAAGTTCTTGTCTCATTTTCTTTTGATCGTGACATAGTTTATATCAGTTTTGACGTTTCCAATGCCATTCGTTTTCGAACTTTCGGTCAGCCGCATTGGATGTCTTTGACCCATTTCTCAATATATCAAGGATCGTACGATCAGAACTATGCTGATACTATCGAGTACACTGAGCTCCTCACCGATTATCTTTATAATCTCACCCCGGGCTAGGTTTTCCATGATCTATGCGGTGGTCGTCAGTATTCCGCAGGCTAGTCAAAGGCCTCATTGCTTACTCGACCGGCACACAAATACATCCATGTTGTTCTTAGCATGTCCGTGACAGGTTGGGGAGATGGTACTAGTTCACTTCACAGGACAGATCTTTTGTACCTCCATTCCATGGTCCATGGAGTCCCTCTCCACCTAGGATATGTGGTTGCCAATTACTTTCATCATCAGAGTGAATATTTGCGATTGGGAGCATTGTTCGCAGAACCCTACATCACTCGTCTTATGTTCAAGATGGGTCTTATCCGCTCGGTCAGAGGCGAGGAGAGAGTCAGTAGTCCAGCACCATTGGGTTTGGCTACCCTCCGTTTGATGGGCATTGTGAGACATACAGGCTTGGGGGGATATGCACTAGTAGAATTGTCATCTGTGGACGATGAGGAGCATGCTGAGGCTATAGAGGCACCACCTGCAGCCAAGCCCATAGTCACCGAGGCAGGTCCGGCAGCATCAGCCGATCTCGAGTCATCTTCTCCTCGAGTTCACGAGCGTCTGGCTCAACTCGAGGCTGTCATTGCTACCATCCTTGAGAACCAGGCACAGATTCTGGAGCGTCTTGATCATATTCAGCAGACTCTTGACGAGGAGGTCTTATCCGCTTCTGTGGCAGCACCATCACCAGCTCCAGATACTGACGCTTGAGGCGTCACACTCATGAGACTGTTATTTTAGTTTCTTGCTCTTAGTTGTTTTCTTAGTAGCTTTTAGACTATTGTACTCATAAAGGCTTCACCTTCTGAGAGTTATCTTCTTGTCTTTCTTTTGTGCGAGTATATGCTTTATTATGTTATTTGTATGAACTTATATTTTCTTTTATATTTTGTTGAGCTTCACTGAACCCTTTATATTGTGTGCGGATGGCCTTGAGAGTGATGTTGATAGTGTTTTAGTCATAGACATGACCATGTGATGTTGTCACATGGTCGTGTGAGCTTCACAACCCATACAAAAAGCCCATGAGTTAGACTTCACCAAACGATTAATGAGGAGCTCAGGGGAGTATTGTTTTAATTGCATTCCCACATACATTATGCTTCCATTGTTATTACTTTTTTTTTGTACTTGCATGCGTACATTGAGGACAATGTACATCTTAAGTGTGGGGGAGGGTTCACCTTATACATGACTTTTACTTGTGTTTTCATGAGTATGCTCTTGGTGCCAATGAAGGTTCACCTTAGGGTTTAGAGTTTAATTCTTAGATTTTGGAGGTTATAAACATTGGATTTTACCATGATCTAGTTTTCATCCAATTTTCTTTGAATATTTTTGTCCGATTGCTCTTTGTGCACTTTTCTCACTCATTAGACCTATGAAGACTCTAGTTCATTATGTTTGGGACTTTAGTGTGCTAGTTTAAAAAAAAAACAGAAAAAAAACAAAAAAAACAAAAAAATTGAATTGGAATTTGTTTATTGTTTGTACATAGGGGGTGGAAAGAGCTACCACCCATGATGTATGTAGCTACTCTCATAAGTCGGATACTTGTTATGCCCTAATCAGAGAAAGAGATATCTCATGGGATGTGTGAAAGCTACCATCCTTGGTAGAAAGAGCTACCACCTCGAAAGTGTGAAAGCCACTCGGGAGGCATCTTGGGAAAGGGCTACCTTAGAGGTTGTGTGAAGCTACTACCTATTCTTTCTGTTTATAAATAAGTCCCATGTTAATAAGAACTTTTTAGTGGACATAGTGTTGATATGAGTTGAGTTTTTCACACACACACGCATTTCAATTTTATCACATTCATTTTTGATTGGATTGTTTGCTAGAGCATTGATTGTTTTGTCTGGTGTTTGATTCTCTTCATGACTGTAGAATTCTATTCTTGTACGATTTTGGTGAACCTAAGGCCAAGCACTTCTCTTTTCTTTCCTTGAGTTTAATGTTTCATTTTGCTTGTGGACAAGCAAAGACTTAAGTGTGGGGGAGTTTGATAAGTGCTTGAGTAGACATATTTTTATATATGTTTTACATGCATTGAGCATCATTTTTTACTATGGTTTATGTCTCATATTGCGTATTTGGTGTTCTTTTATGCATATAGGTTGTGAATGCCTTGAAGAGTAAAAAGGAAGCAAAGATAGGCTATAAAGACACAATGTTGGGAGTTCTTGTTCAATTCAAGGACCAAAGACACGAGAGGAGTTCATAAACGTGGAGATGTGTGCCAACTTCCAAGAAGATTCAAGTCAATTCACTAGTTGGAAGGGCACAAAGGCAGCTACATCTTTATGTTCCTTCTCTTTGTAAAGATTGCAAGACCTCTCAAAGATACATCGATGAAGAAAAGTTTTATAGCCTACCACATGGACTTGTGCCTGGACATGTGGCCTTCAGAGAAGAGTGTGTGGACAGCGTTTTGTGAAAAGTACTGTAGCAATTTTACTGTAACAATGTCACTATAGCAGTACTGTAGCAAAATTATTGTTATGCGGCCGCGTGGAAATTCCACATGCCCGCGTGGAAATTCCTGCAGACCATGCGGCCGCGTGGAAAATCCACACGGGCGCGTGAGGGCACGTGACAGGCGCGATTTTGGGCTTTAAATAGGCCGTTTGCCTTATTTTTGAGGGACTTTTGGAAGGGTTTTGGAGAGCACTTTGAAGACAAGGCGGCTAGGGTTTTGGAGGAGGTCTTTGGCGATATTGGGGAGCATCCATCACCAACTTTGATCGATCTTCTCTCCGTCATAGCATAGAGGGAGTTTTTTGCGACCTAGCTTCAGAGAAGGATACTTCATGGTTTTCATTGCTTTTCATTGTATTCATCATTGTTTTATAACTTGCTCCATGGAGGGCTAAACCCTAGTAGGTATTTGGGCATGTGAACCCTAGGATCTATGTTTTTGTAATGATTTGCTTTATGTTTCTATTAAATCCGAGTTGATTTGAGTTTTAATCTTGTGCTCCCATTGCTTGTTTAATTAATCCTTATGGTTGATTGGATTCGCATGAATTGTTACTTTGATGTGAGAGAGGTCTCCATTAGAGTTAGAACTTCAAGGTTAAAGAGGGTTGAGAGGGTGAGTCATGAGATAGTGGAGTGTCCCCTTTCCCTTTCGATTGAGTGTTTCCTATCTCCATATTCTCTAAACTTTATGCAACCATATTTGGTGTGAGGCGTGAGATTGAGATATTTCTCTGCCGGGACTTATAGGGGGTTAGAGATCCTTCGCCGAGATTTAGGGTTGGATCTATCTTTAGGAATCGGTTTCACTCTTAGATGTCCCTAGAGTGTATTGCAGTCATATGGGGTGTGAGATGTTGAGATTGAGCGATTTCTCAGCCAGGACCTTGTAGGGGACTAGTACTAGTGGTTTGGATTACCTCGACTCATTAGACTCGATTTAGATGCATTTAGTGAATCATGAGCTTCATGTTAGATCCTAGGGGGAGCATTGTCTGGGTACCTCATCTTTATTGATTGAGATCTCCTTTACTTGTTTTCTCTCTCGTTTGCTTGCTTATTAATTCTCTTGTAATTAGTTCATTTCATTACATCCATTGATTTCGACTAGGTAACTAAGAATTGGTTAATACTAATACTTCCGTTCCCTGTAGATTCGACTACCAACTCACCGGGGTAATTATTACTTCGACACCCGTGCACTTGCAGTTTACACGCATATTCGGACGTGTCACATATAGAACAAGATCTCCACCAACATGTCCGTGACAAGTTCCCCTTGCGTATATCCAGCAAGTGCATGGGTTTGTCGAAGTAATAATCCCGGATGAGCGGGTATCGAATCCACAGGGAGTAGGGAATAAAAACACTTAATCCGCTTCTTAGTTATGTGAAAGATTAGTAGTAATAAGTGTGACAATGATTCAATTCTCAAAAGTAAAAACAACAAGTAAGAGAGCACGAGTAAAGAAGGAGGTAAGGCAGTCGATAAAGATGGGGTACTCGGATAATGCTCCGCCTAGGACAATTGTTTCAAGTGCAAGGACCTTCTATTATGCTTCCTAATCAATGCAATGGTGAGTCATGGAAATCCTTAAATACATAGTCCCAAATCTAAGGTCAACTATGCCTAACTCTATACATGTCCCGAGGAGAGATTAGATAACTTCTCAACCTCGCACTCGAATAGAGTTGCAATGAGCTCTACTGATTCTAAGTGATAAATCTCTTCCTAATTATAGACCTAACCCTTTGGTCCAGGTGGAAAGTCCCTAACCACGATTAAGCACTAGATACTAAGATCACCTCAACGCTTCACTCCGTTGCACGCGCAACTAAGCCCCAGCGGAGGGTTATCCCTTAGACCATTCACTCTATTATGACCGTAAAGAACTCGAGGAACGGAGGTAGAATCTATCACGTTGGAGGAAAAAGGGGAGCTCCTGTACCTCTCGACTCACCCTCTCAACCCTCTCCAACCTAGCTTTGTCTAACGCTCGTGGTGTGTCACTCACTCACAAGGTTACCGACAAGAACTCTCAACCCTAGTGTGACTCTAGGGGAAATGTTCATACAATCAAGGATTCAAGGTTGGAACTCACAACAAACATCAATTAATTGAAAGCATAATAAAGAGATTCAATGAAACAAATACATCCTACGGTTCACAAATACCCAGGTACCCACTAAGGGTTTAGCTCTCCATGGAGCTAAGTACAATCAAAGAAATAGAATGTAAAAGCAATGAATCCATAGAGAAACCCCCTCGATAGTCATGTCGATGGTCTTGTGGAAAGTCCTCTACTCGTCGTCCAAGGATTCCCTTGTTCGGTATAGGATACGCCCCGACGGAAGCTCCCCTACCAACCTTCTTCCAAAGAAATAACGATGTCAGAGCCATAGAACCTCTCCAAAACCCTAGCCAATATCTCTCAAAACCCTAGCGAAAACCCTCTCTCAAGTTGGGGAAAAGATGGAAAAAAGAATGTTAAAATAAGGGCTGAATCGGCTTTAAATAGGGCTGGAATCGGGAATCCAAACGCCCCTGTAGAATTTCCACACGGACGTGGGTAATTTCCACACGCTCGTGCGGATTCTCTGAAACTGTAATTTTCAGCCGGCTGTGAACAGTAATCTGCCAAAAAACTCCCGAATCCACTTTTCATCGAGGTAACATAAACAGGCACACGTTTATGCCATGGATCGCTTTGCTTCTTCAATGATGCAAAAGTTGATGGAAATCTTGAGTGTGACTGCCCTTGTGCCCATCCAAATGGTTGTGCAAACTCAAATACAGGGAGGTTGGCACACACTCTAGCATCTCGCACCCGACTCTTCGCGTTTGAACTTTAACAAGATTTCCTCCAAAATCGGTGCATTGTGATCCACATTGGCTTCTTTCCTTCATAATTGGTTTCACAACCCTACCTGCATAAAATTAACATAAAAACACACATATTAGTGTAAAAACCCGAGAAAAATAATGCTCAACATAAGGAAAGAACACTTTGCATTCATATCACACAAGCACTTATCAGTCCGTTATTGAAGAAGCAAAGCGATCCATGACGTTAACGTGTGTCTGTTTGTGTTACCTCGATGAAAGCATGGATTTGGGAGTATTTCGGGCCGGTACTGTAGTAGGGTACTGCAGCAAAACTATAGCAAGAATACTGTACCAGCACTGTTCACAGCCGGCTGAGGAAACAGGAAAACAGAGAATCCACACGGTCGTGTGGAAATTCCACACGCTCATGTGAAAAATCTACAGGAGCGCTCATACGGGCGTGTGGATTCCTGATTCCAGCCCTTTAAAACCTGATTTCAGCCCTGATTTCAGCATTTTTTTTTCATCTTTTCCCCAAATTGAGAGATGGCGGCTGCTAGGTTATTGAGAATTATTGTCCAGGGCTTTGGAGAGGTTCTACGGCTTCAACATCGCGTGCCATTTGAAAGAAGGTTAGTGGGGGAGCTTTCGTCGGCACTGATCCGGCAAGGCGTATCCTAGGCCAGACAAAGGGACCCTTGCAACGAGTAGAGGACTCTCCACAAGACCATCACCATGACTAATGAGGGGGTTTTCTATGGATGCTTCCTTTTTACATTCGATTTCATTGATTGTATCTAGCTCCATGGAGAGATAAACCCCTAGTGGGTACATGGGTATTTGTGAACCATAGGATGTATTCATTTCATTGAACCTCTTTATTATGATTTTAATTAATTGATGTCTATTGTGAGCTCCAACCTTGGAGACTTGTTTGTATGAATGCTCCCGTAGAGTGACACTAGGGTTGTGAGTTCTTCTTGGAAACTCTTGTGAGTGAGTGACACACCATGAGAGTTAGACAACGGTAGATTGGAGAGGGTTGACAGGGTGAGTTGAGAGGTAGTGGAGTGTCTCCTTTTTCCTCCAGTGTGATCTATCCTACCTCCACGTTCCAAGAGTTCTTTGCGGCCATAGTAGAGTGAATAGGCTAAGGGATGACCTTCCGCTGGGGCTTAGTTGTGAGTGCAACGGAGTGTAGCGTTGAAGTGATTTTAGCATTTAGGGCTTAATTGTGGCTAGGGATCTTTCACCTGGACCAAAGGGTTAGGTCTATACCTAGGAATAGGGTTTATCACTTGGAATCTGTAGAGCTCATTGAAATTCTATGCGAGTTCGAGGTTGAGAGGTTATTTAATCTTTCCTCCGGGGCATTTATAGAGTTAGGCATGGTTGACCTTAGATTTGGGATCATGTAATTAAGGATTTCCATGACTTATTGTTGCATCAATTAGGAAGTATAATAGAGGGTTCTCGGACTTGAAATAATTGTCCTCGGCAGATCAATATCCGGGTACCCCATCTTTATCGATTGCCTTACCTTCTCCTTTACTTGTGCCTTCTATCTTGTTGTTTTTATTTTTGTTATTTCATATTTTGTAACACTTATCACTATTCATCTTCCACATTAGTTAAGAAACAACTCAAGTGTCTTTATTCCCTACTCTCTGTGAATATGATACCCACTCATCTGGGATTATTACTTCGACACCCGTGCACTTGTGGTTTACACGCATATACGGAAACATTCTTGAAGCCATTAGAAAGTTGCGTTTCCTCTTTATAAACTGTTCGAGCTTCACTCATTAACAGACTTCCGAACACTCAAGAAACATTCTTTGACCTTCTCCCAACCTCCTGCTATCTATTTTGTGTCGATTGTTTGAGCTTCTTGCCAATTTCAGGGTTTTTAGCTTCATATCATCGGTAAATCCTTGTTTTATCTTGTCGCTACCCTAGGTTGATTCTATTCCATTTTTCTTCAATTAAACCAGCGAATGTTCCTCCTTTCATGCTAAAATGACTATGATATGTATTTAATGAGTTTTAGAATGAAGGAATAGGTGTATTCGTGGATTTTGCCACAAAAGGCCATGCGGTTTTCATGGCCTGTGAATCCACAAGGGCGTGTGGAATTTCCACCCGACCATGTGGATTCTTGCATTATTAAGTTATGAATGAATTTGATCAATTTTTTTGCAATACATGCAGGTATGGCTTCCAGATCGAAGACGATAGCTGGTAAGCATCTTAGAGAGCCTACTCCTGAACCAAAACGCATGGAATTTACACTTCCTGAACATCAAGCTCAATTTGAGTACTAGCGAAGCTTAAGTTTGGTCAGACACGAATCCCGGATGTGAGCTCCCTTAGGGAGGTAAAGTTAGCACATAACATGGCTGATGAGGTTGAGGAGTTACTTTCGGTGGGTAGTTGGCGCTAGCTATTGATTATTCGTGAGCCTGCTATCCGCCTACTCACATTAGAAGTGCTCGTGTCATTTGAATTTGACCACTCTTATGCTCATTTCGATAGCGTTTACGCCATTTAGTTCAGAGCTTTTGGGCGGCATCACAGTATGAGCATCACTCAGTTCTCCGTTATGCTTGGTTTATATGACGAGGGGTTTACTGAGGTGGAAGAGTATGAGGATCTACCAATTGACATTTCAGGAGGCTTAACTCCCTAGAAAGCATATGAAATACTATGTGGTAAGGGATGATATGAACCAGGAGTGTCTAAGGCTTCATGCCTTTCTCGACCTAGTTACAGATATCTTCACGCCATCTTGTGTAGGTCAGTGAATGGTCGCGGCGATAGTACAGGATTCCTAAGCAAGCAGGAACTTCTATATTTATACACTATGTTACGAAAAGAGCCGATTCATTTGGGACACATCTTAGCAGAGTATCTGAAGCACCAAGGATAGTATCCTATGCTTGGTGTCATTTTTGCGAGCCCATACATTACTAGACTCATCTTGTGGATGGGTTTATGAAACACGATCAGAGGGGCCAAGAAAACAATAGTACCGGCACCCCTCGGGCTAGCAACACTGAGACTTATGGGTATGATCAGGAAATATCTGGGTGGTGTTTATGTGCTGAATATGTCCCTACCAGAGCCTCTTTTATCCAATAAACTGCCGCAGAGGGGTCTCAACCAGCTTTAGAGTCACTGCTTGAGGGAGATCAGACAGAGACGACATCTCAGGTGATAGAGGCGGCATCTCCAGTGACAGAGGACCCACCCCCCGTGCGCATGTTTTCACCATCTCAAGCCCATGATCATTTTGAGAGGCTCGAAAGTGCTGTGGGGGTGATACGCATAGAGATAGCAGAGGCCCGAGTTGAGATTGATGATATTAGGGCTGGGTAGGCCGTACAGTATACAGAGTTCATGGCACGTTTCGACATATTACAGCTGATCTTAGAGCGAGACGTCTGCTCATCATTTGTCCTGCGGCCGAGCACTCCTCAGGCCCCCTAGGCATCTCCGGCACCACCTCCACCAGCATCCTTTGATCTAGCACCAGCAGTAGCAGAGGATCCAGAGCACGACATCGACACTTGATTTTTTTTTCCCTGTCTTTTATTTCTGCATTTTAGTTTGGACTTGTTTACTTAGAAAGGACTTTCCTTTTGAGTTTACTTTGTATCTCGAGTTGTATTCATTGTCTTATCTTTTATATACTCGAGTTATTTTTGTTTATATTGAGCTTCACTGAACCCCCTCATGTATGCATGCAGATGGTCTTGTCATCATGGTAATTGAGACTTTGTCATAGGCACGGCTAAGATATTTTGGCACTTGGCCGTGTGAGCTTCACAACATGTTGGAACAACACTGCCAAGGACTTAGCTCCATCAAATGCAACACTAGGAGTCAGGGGAGTATTGTTTTGATTGCTTCTCCCACATCTGAATTTAATTGATTTACATTATGAATGAGCTTGCATGTGTATATTAGGGACAATATACAACTTAATTATAGGGGGGAGTTTCGTAGTGCACGTATCTCTTTTATACTAGTTTTGATTGATATACATGCTCACATAGCCAATGACGGTTTACCTTAGTTGCATTGATTGTATTCTTGAGTTTAGGAGAATTTTTAACATTGAATGTTTTCATGCTCTAGTGTTTGCTTGAGCAGGCAAGAACTCCTGTATCTTCATTCGATGGTTCAGAACACACCGATCCATTTGGGACACATCATCGTGGAGTATTTATGACATCAGGGGTAGTATGCTAGATTAGGAGTGATCTTCTCGGATCCCTACATCACGAGATTGGTTATGGCTATAGGTCTTTTGACCATGATTCGGGGGATCAAGAAAGTGAGTATCCCTACTCTGTTGGCATAGAGACATTGAGACTGATGGGGATGGTTCGCAGAGTTCGGTCCAGAGTGTACGCCTTGATTTCACTTAGCCCAGAGGCAAGAAAGGGAGGCGACGTTGATGCCTAATAAGTGCTTCTGCGATAAGAATACGAAGTGTTCTTTCCTTGTGTTGAGCATTACTTTTCTCAAGTTTTAACGCTAATATGTGTGCATTTATGTTACTTTCATGCAGGTAGGGTTGTGAGACCGATTATGAGAGAAAGAAGCCAATATGGATCGTAATACACCAATTTGGAGGAAATCTTTCTAAGGTTCATATGCGAAGATATAGGTCGGGTTCGAGAGGCGGGAATGTGTGCCAACCTCCTAGTATTTGAGTTAGCACAACTATTTGGAGGGGCACAAGGGCAGTCACATTCAAGCATTCCGACTTGTGCATATAGAACAAGATCTCCACCAACATGTCCGTTATTGAAGAAACAAAGCGATCCATGATGTAAACCGTGTTCCCGTTTGTGTTACCTCGATGAAAGCATGGATTTGAGAGTATTTCAGGGTGGTACTGTAGTAGGGTACTGTAGCAAGAATACTATACCAGCACTTTTCATAGCCGACCGAGAAAATAGGAAAATAGAGAATCCAAACGGGCGTGTGAAAATTCCACACGCCCGTGTGAAAAATCCACAAGGGCGCTCAAACGGGCATGTGGATTCCCGATTCCAGCACTTTAAAAGCCGATTTCAGCATTCTTTTCTCCATCTTTTCCCAAATTGAAAGAATGCGCGGCTAGGGTTTTGAGAGGAATTATCTACGGTTTTGGATAGGTTCTGCGGCTCCGATATCGCGCACTGTTTGGATGAAGGTTAGTGGGAGAGCTTTCGTCGGCACCGATCCGGTGAGGTGTATCTTAGGCTAGACAAAGGGACCCTTGCGAGGAGTAGAGTACTCTCCACAAGACCATCGCCATGACTAACGAGGTGGTCTTCTATGGATGCTTTGTTTTTACATTTGATTTCATTGATTGTATCTAGCTCCATGGAGAGCTAAACCCCTAGTGGGTACTTGGGTATTTGGGTATTTGTGAACCCTTGGATGTATTTGTTTGATTGAATCTCTTTATTATGCTTTCAATTAATTGATGTTATTGTAAGTTCCAATCTTGTATGCTTGATTGTATAAATACTACCCTAGAGTGACACTAGGGTTGAGAGTTCTTGTTGGTAACTCTCGTGGGTGAGTGGCACACCATGAGAGTTAGACAAAGCTAGATTAGAGAGGATTGAGAGGGTGAGTCGAGAGGTAGCAGAGCGTCCCCTATCCCCTTTGGTGTGATCTATCCTATCTCCACGTTCCAAGAGTTCTTTGCGGCCATAGTAGAGTGAATGGGCTAAGGGATGACATTCCACTGTGGCTTAGTTGTGAGTGCAACGGAGTGAAGCGGTGAACTGATTTTAGCATCTAGGGATTAATTGTGGCTAGGGATCTTTCACCTGGACCAAAGGTTTAGGTCTATACATAGGAATAAGGTTTATCACTTGGATTCCATAGAGCTCATTGCAATTCTATACGAGAGTACTAGGTCGATAGGTTATTTAATCTTTCCTCCCGGACATGTATAGAGTTAGGCATGGTTAACCTTAGATTTGGGATCATGTAATTAAGGATTTCCATAACTCTCTTTGGATATGATACCCACTCATTTGGGATTATTACTTCGACACCCGTGCACTTGCGGTTTACACGCATATACGGACGTGTCAATGCCGAGGCTTCTCAACCCTATCTCGAGCCTTAGCCGACACAGATGTGGACCGAGGCTCCTTCTGCAGCATAGGATCCACCCCTGGTGCACATGTTTTCACCATCTCGAGCCCATGATCATGTTTGAGTGGCTCAAGAGTGTTATAGGGGTGTTAAGGACAGATATTGTTGAGGTCCGAGCAAAGATAGCGGAGGTCCGGGCGACACAGGCTGCTCTGTATGCAGAGTTCATAGCATGTTTTGATACGTTACAGCAGATTCTTGAGCGAGACGTTGCCTCATCATTTGTTCAGCGACAACGAACTCCTCAGGCTCCTCTAGCATCATCATCACCACCTCCACCGGCACCATTTGATTTAGTACCAGCAGCACAAGCAAAGCCTACAGCGGACAACACCAACATTTAATTTTATTTCTCATCGTTTTTATTACTTCTACATTTTATTTTGGACTTGAATTCTCAGAAAGGACTTTCCTTCTGATTTTATTTTCATTTTCATTGTCTCGAGTTGTATTCATTGCCTTATCTTTTGTATACTCGAGCTGTTTTTGTTTTTATTAAGCTTTACTGAGAACTAGTCATTGACACAACCAATGTGCGCCGTGTGTGCTTCACAACCAGTTGGAACTTTACTTCCAAATATTTATCTCCATCAAACACAACACTCGGAGTCAGTGGAGTATTGTTTCAATTTCCACTTTCACATCTATACTTGATTGCTTTATTTTCTATTGTGCTTGCATGGGACATTGGGGACAATGTACAACTTAAGTGTTGAGAGCTGGAGTTTCATAGTGCACAAATCTTTTATATTAGTTTGATTATTATACATGCTCACATATCTAATGGTGGTTTGCCTTAGTTGCTATGATTGTATTCTTGAGTTTAGGAAAGTTTTTGATATTGAATGTTCTCATGCTCTAGTTTTTACTTGAATTCCTAGGAATTTTAGCCTGATTCACACTTGTTGCACTACTCAATCTTTAAACTTTTTTGGAAACTCAAGTTTGATGCCAAAGGGGCTAGTTATAGTTATTTCTTTTGTTAATTTAAAAACAAAAACAAAAAAAAAACATTTCATTGTTTAGTTGTGCTTGTTGGGTAGAAAGAGCTACCACCTATGAAGTATGAAGCTACTCTCATAAGTCGGATACTAGTTATGCCCTAATGAAAGAAAGAGATATCTCATGGGATGAGTGAAAAGCTACCACCCGGGTAGAAAGAGCTACCACCTCGAAAGTGTGAAAGCCACCTTATAGCCCACTTTGGAAAGGGCTACCATAAAGGATGTGTGAAGCTACTACCATCTTTTCAAATTTTCATTGCCTTTTGTAGATAAATAAGTCCCTTTTACTTCAAACTTTGAGGAGTATACCTTGGGTTGACTTGAGCGAGTTTACACACACTTACACTATTTTGGGTTTGTTATCCTTTTCATTCAAGTTTTTAGATAGAGCATTGATTTTTCGTATTTAATGTTGAAACTTCTCTTACTTGTAGAATGCTCTCTTTGTATGCTTTGGTGAACCTAAGCCCAAGAACTTCCAATATTTCCTTCATTTATATATTAATGTTTTAATTTTTGCTTGAGGGCAACCAAAAGCTTTAGTGTGGGGGAGTTTGATATGTGCTTGTGTGATAAGAATGCGAAGTGTTCTTTCCTTATGATGAGCATTACTTTTACCAAGTTTTATCGCTAATATGTGTGCATTTATGTTACTTTCATGCATATAGGGTTGTGAAGTCGAATGTTATAGAAAGAAGCCAATGTAGATCGTAAATGCACCATTTGGATGAAATCTTGAGAAGGATCAAACGCGAAGACATAAGTCAGGTTCATGATGTGAGAATGTGTGCCAACCTCCTCATATTCAAGTTAGCACAATGATTTGCAGGGTGCACAAAGGCAGTCACATTCAAGTATTCTGGCTTGTGCATGTATAGCAAGATTTCCACCAATGTAGCCATTTATTGAAATAGCAAAGCGATCTACGACGTAAACGTGTCCCCGTTTACGTTACCTCGATGAGAACATGGATTCGGGAGTATTTCAGGCCGGTACTGTAGCATGTACTGTAGCAAACACAATAGGAATTCATTGTAGCATGTATTGTTCACAGTCGACCGAGAAAAGTGATTTCCAAAAAATCCACACAGGCGTGTGGAAATTCCAAATGCCCATGCGTTATTTCAGCGGGATGTGTGGTAAATCCACAGGGTCATGTGGATTCTCGATTCCTGCCCTATTTAAGGCCGATTTTAACCCCGATTTCATCATTATTTTATTCATCTTTTCCCCAACTTGGGAGAGGTTCTATGGGTCTAACATCATGCTCCGTTTGAAAGAAGGTTAGTGGGAGAGCTTTCATTGGCACCGATCCTGTGAGGTATATCCTAAGCCAGACAAAGGGACCCTTGGATGAGTAGAGGCTTCTCCACAAGACCATCGTCACGATTATCGAGGAGTTTTCTATGGATTACTTGTTTTTATATTCGATTTCATTGATTATGACTAGCTCTATTGAGAGCTAAACCCCCTAGTAGGTACTTGGATTTGTGAACCCTAGGATGTATTTGTTTCATTAAACCTTGTTATTATGCTTTCATTAATTGATGTTTTATTTGAGTTCTAATCTTGAATGCTTGATTGTTTGAATGATCCCTGAGAGTGACACTAGGGTTGAGAGTTCACCTTGGTAACCTTTGTGTGTGAGTGACACACCATGAGAGTTAGACAAAGCTAGATTGGAGAGGGTTGAGAGGGTGAATCGAGAGGTAGCGGAGCGTCCCCTTTCCCTACTGGTGTGATTCATCCTAACTCCATTTCCTCAAGTTCTTTGTGGTTATAGTAGAGTGAATGGGCTAAGGGATGACCTTCCACTGGGCTTAGTTGTAGAGGCAACGGAGTGAAGTGTTGAAGTGATTTTAGCACCTAGGGCTTAATTGTGACTAGAACTTTTCACCTGGACCAAAGGGTTAGGTCTACATCTAGGAAGAGGATTTATGACTTGGAATCCCTAGAACTTATTGCGATTTTATACGAGTGCGAGGTTGAGAGATTGTTCATTTTCACCTCTGGGACATGTATAGAGTTAGACATGGTTGACCTTAGATTTGAGATCATCTATTGAAGGATCTCCATGACTCATTAATGCATTAGTTAGAATACATATTAGAGGGTTTTCGCACTTGAAACTATTGTCCTAGGCGGAACAATATCCGGGTACCCCATTTATATTGATTACCTTACCTCCCCTTTACTTGTGCTTCCTCTCTTGTCTCTTTTACTTTTGTTAGCATTACATCTTGTTACACAACTATTATTCACTTTTTTGCTTAGTTAAGAAACAATTCAAGTATTTTTATTCCCTACTCTCTGTGGATACGACACCCACTCATCTCGGATTTATTACTTTGATGTTGCAGTGAATTGAGAGGTAGCAGAGCGTCCCTTTTCCCTTCCGATGTGATTTATCATACCTCCATTTCCTAGAGTTTTTTGTGGTCACAATAGAGTGAAGTGCTAAAGGACAAACTCCATTGGTGCTTAGTTGCGTGAGTGATAGAGTGAAGCGTTAAAGTAAACTGTAGTATCTGGTGCTTAATTGTGACTAGGGGCTTTTTCGTTCGACCAAAGGGTTAGGTCTACATATAGGAATAGGGTTTATCACTTGGAATCCGTAGAGCTTCTTGCGACTTTGGATAACGTGAGGTGTTGAGACTAATCAATTTCTCTACTGGGACATAGTATAGAGTTTGTCACGGTTGACTTTAGGTTTGGGACCGTGTATCTTTGTTTGTCCATGACTCATTGAGCTTTAGTTAGGAAGCATAATAGATGGTTTTACACATGAAGTGATAATCCTGGGCATTACTTTTAGCAGGTTTAAGTGCTAATACATCTGTATTTGTGTTCTTTTGCGCATGTAGAGTTGTGAAGCTATGTATTGAGAAAAGAGGCCAAAATTAAATCGTAAACACATTATTTGGTTGAATCTTGGAAGGAACAAATGCGAAGACACAAGTGGGACTCCAAGATATGTGAATGTGTGCCAACCTCCATGAGTTGGAGGGGCACAAAGGCAGTCACTTTTGCGTATCCTGACTTGTGCATTGATAACAAGACCTCTGCCAATGAAGCTTTTGATTGAAGAAAACGTGCGATCTATGGCATAAACATGTGCCCGTTTATGTTGCCTCAATGAAAAGTGAGAGTGTTTTGGCAAAGTACTGTAGCAGGTTACTATGGCAAAACATTATAGCAAGTACTACAGCAGTTACTGTTCACAACCGCCAGAAAATAGGATTTCCAGAGATTCCACACGGGCGTGTGGAAATTCCACAAGCCCGTGGGAAAATCCACGGGGGCGTGTAGATTCCTGATTCCAGCCCTATTTATGCCGCGATTTAGCCTGATTTTGGGGATCTTCTTTCCCCCTTTTCTCCAACTTTCATCCATCTTTTGAGAGGTCTTCGGCTAGGGTTTAAAGAGACTTTTGGCATGTCTTTGGAGTGGTTCTAAGGATTCAACACCGCGCTCCACTTGGAAGAAGGTTATTAAGGGAGTTTTCGTCAGCACCGATCCGGTGAGGTTACCCTAGGCTAGACAAGGGGACCTTTGGAGATGACTTGGCTACTCCACAAGACGATTGACATGACTACCGAGGTGGTTTTCCTATGGAACACTTGTTTTTACTTTTGATTTCATTGTTGATTGTATTGTGCTCCATGGAGAGCTAAACCCCCTAGTGGGTACTTGGATCTTGTAAACCCTAGGATGTTATTGTTTCATTGACCTTTTATTATGCTTTCCTTAATTACTCTTTCAATTGAGTTCCAATCTTGATTGCTTGTTGAATGATTTCTCCTTTAGAGTGACACTAGGTTGAGAGTCCATCTTGGTAACCGTTGTAGATGAGTGACACACTACGAGGGGTTAGACATTGCTTTATTGGAGAGGGTTGAGAGGGTGAGTCGAGAGATAGCGGAGCGTCCCCTTTCCCCTCCAGTGTGATTTATCCTACTCCATTTCCTTGAGTTCTTTGCAGTTATAATAGAGTGAAGTTTTAGATGATGAACTCCGTTGTGGCTTAGTTGCGCGATCAATAGAGTGAGGCGTTGAAGTGACTCTAGTGTCTGGGGCTTAAATGTGACTAGGGGCCTTTCACCAGGACCAAAGTGTTAGGTCCATACATAGGAAGAGGGTTTGTCACTTGGATTCCCTAGAACTCCATGTCACTTTACATAGTGTGAGGTGTTGAGACTGAGCGATTTCTCCACTGGGACATAGTGTAGAGGTAGTCATGGTTGACCTTAGATTTGGGACTGTGTGCTTAAGGATTTCCACGACTCAATGAGCATTGATTAGGAAGTACAATAGTGGGTCTTGTAGTTGAAACATTAATCCTAGGGAGAGCATTGTCCTAGTACCCCACTTCTACTGACTGTCTTTCCTCTCACTTACTATTGCCTCTCATTCTTGTCTCTTTTATTTTTGTTCACATTACATTTTATCGACACTATCATTGTTCACTTTCATATGGCTAAGTAGTAATTTGAGTATTTTTACTCCATACTCCCTGTAGATATGATACACCACTCACCTGGGATTTATTACTCGATAAATTGGTGCACTTGCGGGTCACACGCAAGGGGTGTTGTCACAATGGTAGTTCCTTGATGAACAATGGTTGTTGTAATGACTGTTATGTTCAAACATAGAATAGGGGAAAGATGAGCCATAACGGGCGTTGTCCACCCGTTGTGCGTCAGAAATGATATTTTTCACTCATCTCATCTCAGTAACACCTTACAACTGAAGGAAGCCTTTTGTTAGCTGGTCATTACTCCATTCAAAGACACAACATACATATCATGGGTATTGTGAGCCCATCACCGATGAGGTATGGGACCTTATTTCAGATCAAGGCTGGGATCAGTTCTTTGGCATCGATGAGCCGACATACTAAAAGCTCATGATGGACGCCATAAGCTCTTTTGAGCTTAACTGTACCATCATCAGCCTAGGGCATCAGGAGATGATCAGTTTCCAAATGTTTCAGGAGGAGTATATGATGTCCTACACAGACTTCTCATTCTGGATGGGGTTGGTAGACATGGAGTACACCCACAGGACATTATACTCGGAGCTCCATATTGACCTACCGATTTACCTGAGCCTAGATCAGCTTTGGACCCTAACACTTTACGGTAATGAGACTTACGTGTATGGGACCTCGAAGGCATCTATCATAGGACGCCGGGTGTTTTCCTACCTCCACGCCATTTTATGGTGGACGTTGACCTGTAGAGGGGACAACACGTGACTCATGAACCTCCGAGACTCGTATTTTCTATAGAGCATGGTAGCTCAGGAGCTGATTCACATCGGTCACGCGCTCTCCTACCAGTTGAGACATTAGTCTCAAGAGCCTAGCCTGGCGACCATATTCCTTGGTCCTTATATCACCAGGCTTACATGATGCTTGGACTAATCGATCTATGTGCAGACATGCACCGTGTAGGGGGTAGACAGCCGCTCAAAGTCAACATTCTCGGGGCCATGCCCATGATTGAGCGGTGGGACACACCCCATGGGGTGCAGTATTAGGTGGTCCATGGGACTAACTCTGAGTCTTCAGACGATGAGGAGTCTCTTCCAGATAACACTGGCATTATAGTTCCAATGACGACGATGACTACCGCACTGAGTACATCAGCTCTATTAGTTATTGAGGAGCGTTTCACCCATCTCGAGGAGGGTCAAGTGAGGATCGAGGGTCAACTTCAACAGATCCTGGTGTATCTGCAACATTATGACCCCTTGATTACTCTGTCATCGAAGTCTTCTCCGCTTTCACCAACATGACCAATCCTCCACTGGCCATATACAAAGCCGAACTTCCCCTGCGGACTTCGACCATTTTTATTTGATATACCACTTTTGTACTTTTATATTTTTGTACATTATACATTTTATTATAGCAAGGGACACTTGCCTTGCTGCTTTTGTACCTTATGATCTTAGTGGATTTTATTTTTATAGTAGTTTATTGTTTTATTTATTATTTTGTTTAACTACCCTAATTGTGTCCAATTAGAGTTTGAGGTGATCGGGTACTTTTTTTACCCACACAACCTATTGCTTGGATAAAGGTATCTTCATCACCGTAGTCATCCAAACTAGGAAATCAAGGGGGTACTAGTGACCATACACTCTTTTAATTTGTTTTAATTATATATCACTACACTTGTGCATACATGCATACATTGGGGATAATTTACATCTTTAAGTGTGAGGAGGGAGTGTATGATTGCTTTTCTTTAGATGATTTTTGAAAATTTTGTACTAAACTATACTATGTTACCATACTATCTATCTTGTAAAATGTTTTTTAAGGGTGCTTGTATCTTATACACATGCTAGTGTTGATCTTTGAAGGCATTGCACTTACTTTTTAGAGTTTCTTTGGTCTAGGGACATGATATGCTAGACTAATGATAAGTGCTTGTGCGATATGAATGCGAAACATTCATTCCTTATGTTGAGCATTACTTTTCTTGGGTTTTTTCACTAATATGTGTGTTTTTATATTACTTTCGTGCAGGCAGGGTTGTGAGGCCGATTATGAAGGAAAGAAGCCAATGTGGATCACAATGCACCGATTTTGGAGGAAATCTTACTAAGGTTCAAACGCGAAGACATAGGTCGGGTGTGAGATGCTAGAGTGTGTGCCAACCTCCTCGTATTCTAATTGGCACATCCATTTGGAGGGGCACAAGAGCACTGCAGTAAAGTACTATAGCAGCACTGTTCACAACTACTCGAGAAAATAGGAATTCAGAGAATCCACAAGGGCGTGTGGAAATTATACACGCCCGTGTGGAAATTCCACATGGGCGTGTGTAAAATCCAAAGGCCCGTGTGGTCGCCCGATTCCAGCCCTATTTAAAGCCGACTCAGCCCCGATTTCAGTATTCTTTTCTCCATCTTTTCCCCAACTTGAGAGAGGGCTTCGGCTAGGGTTTTGAGGGGTATTGGCTAGGGTTTTGGAGAGGTTCTACGGCTCCGACATCGCGCGTCGTTTGGAAGAAGGTTATTGGGAGAGCTTTCGTCGGCACCGATCCGGCGAGGTGTATCCTAGGCCAGACAAATGATCCCTTGCTACGAGTAGAGGACTCTCCACAAGACCATCGACACGACCATTGAGGGGGTTTTCTATAGATTCATTGCTTTTACATTCTATTTCTTTGATTGTACTTAGCTCCATGGAGAGCTAAACCCCTAGTGGGTACTTGGGTATTTATGAACCCTAGGATGTATTTGTTTCATTGAATCTCTTTATTATGCTTTCAATTAATTGATGTTTATTATGAGTTCCAACCTTGAATGCTTGATTGTATGAACATTTCCCCTAGAGTGACACTAGGGTTGAGAGTTCTAGTTGGTAACCTTGTGAGTGAGTGACACACCATGAGCGTTAGACAAAGCTTGGTTGGAGAGGGTTGAGAGGGTGAGTCAAGAGTTACAGGAGCATCCACTTTTCCTCTGACGTGATAGATTCTATCTCCGTTCCTCGAGTTCTTTGCAGCCATAATAGAGTGAATGGTCTAAGGGATGAACTTCCGCTGGGGCTTAGTTGCACGTGCAACGGAGTGAAGCGTTTAGGTGATCTTAGTATATAGGGCTTAATCGTGGTTAGGGATCTTCCACCTGGACCAAAAGGTTAGGTCTATAATTAGGAAGAGATTTATCATTTGGAATCCCTAGAGCTCATTGCATCTCTATGCGAGTACGAGGTTTAGAGGTTATCTAATCTCTCCTTCGGGACATGTATAGAGTTAGGCATAGTTGACCTTAGATTTGGGACTATGTAATTAAGGATTTCCACGACTCACCATTGCATTGATTAGGAAGCATAATAGAGGGTTCTTGCACTTGAAATAATTATCCTAGGTGGAGCATTATCCGAGTACCCCATCTTTATCGAATTCCTTAGCTCCTCCTTTACTCGTGCTCTCTTACTTGTTGCTTTTACTTTTGAGAATTGAATCATTGTCACAATTATCACTACTGATCTTTCACATAGCTAAGAAATGAATTAAGTGTTTTTATTCCCTACTCCCTGTGGATTCGATACCCGCTCACCCGGGATTATTACTTCGACAAACCCGTGCACTTGCGGGATATACGCAAGGGGACCTTGTCAACTAACAATTATTTTGTTGCTTCTCTAGAGTTTGACTACTTTACGAGTCTTTCACCTACCTTGTGTCCCTCTTGACTGCACCTTGCACCTTATGTTTGTCTAGTGAGTGATGTTTTATAATGGGAGTATGATCAGTACATACTTTATTGCTCCAAGATAAAATATATGTACATCAGAAAGAGCTACCTCCTTTATAGTGTGTAGTCACTCACAACAAGGGATATGAAGTGTATGCCCTAATGGGAGGGAAGGCTACCTCCTGGGAAGTGTGAAAGTTACTGACTATAGAAAAACACTCACAAACAAAAATGAGAGAAAAAGGGTAATCAAGCATAAAAACTATGAAAAGTGTAAGCCTGAGACTAAAGAAAACCCCAAAAACTTTCTTTAAAAAATCTAGACTATAAGATAGTGGACTAGGAGACCAACACTTACAAAAGCACTATTTGTCATAGAGTAGACTACTCTTTGTAGAGGAATAATTATGCTACCTGGCATCTGATTGTTTTCCCTGTACTACTGAAACTCCATAATAAATTGCTTGAGATCAAGCACTTACCATGTATTCTCTTTTTATTAGTTTGTTTTTGCTTGAGGATAAGCAAATGCTTAATTGTGGGGATATTTCATAAGTGTTAAACAGATCATTAATTGTGGGGATATTTCATAAGTGTTAAACAGATCATATTTTCTATATCATTTACACTGTATCTAGCATGAAATTGTAGTTGTTTAGCATCTCATTAGAACAAAATTTCATTCTTTTATTCACAACGACCTTTATTTCTATTTTATGAAGAAAGAAGTGAATTTGAGAACATTTTGAAGCAAAATGAAGCAAGTTGTTGAATCAAGACTGCACCACAACTAACAACGAGCGTTATGACAACACGCAACAGCCGTTGGCTACACTCACCACTACCTAAGAAGTGGTCGTGAAGTTGAGAGTAGGCTCCCTAGTGAGAAGACAAATGTTGAATCACCCGAGGTCATGGAGGTTGAGGAGAGAGCCAAAGAGAAGAAGGTGGCACCCCCACCTTACAAGCCAAGAATCCCTTACCCTTTATGATTGAGGAATGACCAAAATAATGAGCAATACAAGAGGTTCTTGGATCTATTCAAGCAGTTCCACATCAACATTACATTTGTGTAGGCATTGTCTCAAATGCCTCATTATGTAAAGTTTCTCAAGGACCTCTTGACTAGCAAGAGGAAGTTGGAGGTGAATGTATTTGTGATCTTAGATGCTTCATGTTCAGTGGTGTTGCAAAAGTTTATGCCGAACAAGAAGAAAGACGCCGGAAGCTTGATCACTCCATGTAACATTGGTAATTTGGGGTAGAAAAGGCATTATCAGATTCAGGGACTAGCATTAACGCCATGCCTTACACATTCTTTCAGAAGCTAGGCTTGAGAGAGCCTAGTCCCACTTGGATGACACTTCAATTAGCCGATTGAAACAATTAGACATCCGAGGGGCATCATTGAAGATGTACTTATGAAAGTTGACAAGTATATATTTCCTGTAGACTTTGTGGTGTTGGATGTTGATGAGAATGCTGAGGTTCCATTGATACTTGGGAGGTTATTCCTGCATACCTCTAAGGCTCTTATTGATATGGACGATGGGGAGTTTACATTACGAGTTGGTGATGACAAGTTGACATATCGCCTAGCCGAAGCCATGTAACATTCTCTTGATTTTGATGACACTTTATATTTTCTTAACACTACTGATGAGTTAGTTGATGAATATATGTAGGAAATGATGTATCCCAGTCCATTTAAGGGGTTACTAGATCAAGAAGTGGAGAATGAAGAAGTCTTATCACATGGTCTAGAGAACAAGTTGCATCCTACTCCGGGGATCATGAAAAAGATGGTATAAAAGATGAAACGAGCAAGGTGATGTCACAAGAAGCTTCACAATGCTAGTGAGGATATACATGTACAGAGTAAGGGTGATGAACCCTTGTTTGGTAAAAAGTTTGGTAACTCTCCCTCTACCTTGAAAAGATTATGTTTATCATGCTTTCAAGTTGTAGGTAATAGGGCAATCTTCATCTATCAAGCTCAGTGACGTTAAACAAGCGCTTCTTGGGAGGCAACCCAAGTCTTTATTGTTTTTCTAGGTTTTCGTTTAGTTCTTGCATGAATACGAGCTTTAGTATTGGTATCTTAATTTTTACATGCTATTGCTATGTTTTTCTCGTGGATCATTGGTGTTTTAGTGTGCTACATTATGAGTGGCAAAAATTTTAGGTCGTTTGAGCATATTTTAATGTCTCTTTGGTAAGTTTTTCTAGATATATGCAACCTTCATATGTGCATAAGAGTTGCAGATTTTTTTTGTAAAGTCTATTGACATACCCCATTCCGTGTGTGTACTACAAGTGGATGGGTTGTCGAAGTAATAAATTACCCTATTGAGTGAGTAGTCGTATCCATAGCGAATAGTGCTTGGAAACACAAGTATTTCTATTTAACTATAGTGAATATGATTTAAGAGTAGTGTGAACAATATTAATGCAAATAGAAATAAAATAAAGAAGAAAGAGACGCAATCAAAAAGTAGGATACGCAATAGATAGAAAATGGGGCACCCAGACATTGCTCACACAAGGACTATTGTTTCAAGTTCAAAACCAATCATTATGTCTCCTAACTGATGTCTAATGAGTCGTAGAAATCCTAAAACACACGGTCCCAAACCTAAGGTCAACTATGACTAACCCTTACACTATGCCTCAGCGGAAAGGGATACTCTCGATGCCTCACACTATGTGGAGTTGCATGAAGCTCTGGGGATTCCAAGTGATAAACCTATTCCATAATATAGATCTAACCCTTTAGTCCAGGTGAAAGACCCCTAGTCACGATTAAAAACCAGCACTAAGGATTACTTCAACGCTTCACTATGTTGTTTACACAACTAAGTTCCAGCAGAGTTCATCTCTTAGCACTTCACTCTATCATGACCGCAAAGAACTCTTGGAATGTGGAGGTAGGATAAATCACATTAGAAGGGAAAGGGGACGTTTCGCAGCCTCTCGACTCACTCTCTTGACCCTTTCTAACCTAGCTTTGTCTAACCCTCATGGTGTGTCACTCATCTACAAGGATTACCAAGATAGATTCTCAACCCTTCTATCACTCTAAGGGAAATTAGATTCAACAAGCATTCGAGGTTTGAACTCAATTAAAAACATAAATTAAAAAAACATAATTAAAGGTCAATGAAACAAAATCATCCTAGGGTTTACAAGTCCATGAACCCATTAGGGGTTTAGCTCTCCATGGAGCAAGATACAATCAGTAGTGAAATCAAATGTAAAATCATGCAATCCATAAGTAAAACCACCTTGTAGCACATATCAATGGTCTTGTGGAGTAGCCTCATAATCACCAAGGGTTCCCTCGTCAAGCCTAGGGCACACCTCACCGAATTGATACCAACGAAAGCTCCGACAACAACTATCTTCAAAAGGAATGCGGTGTTGAATGCCGTAGAACCACACCCAAGACCTAGCCAAAGCCTCTCCAAACCCTAGCCATGAGTGCTACCAAAGATGGGGAAAATATGGGAAAAAGATTCTTCAAAACGTCTCAAGTCCCAGCTTAAATAGGGTTGGAATCAAACATCCATACTGGCCTGTGTAATTTATACACACCCATGTGAATTTGTAGGAATTTAATTTATGTGAGCTGTGAACAATAACTACTACAGTACTTTGCTACATTGATTTGCTACATTAACAACTATAGTGCTTCGCCAAAATACTTCCAAATCGACACTTTTCATCGAGGCCACATAAATGGGCACACATTCTTGCTGTAGATCGCGTTGCATTTTCAATCTAATCACATTGACGAAGATCTTGCTAGTATTGCACAAGTCGGAACACATGAGTGCGACTGCCTTTGTGCTCCTCCAAACTATGTATTTTCACTCGAGCACAATGGAGGTTGGCACACACTCACATGTCATTGACCATAACTTGTGTCTTCGCGTTTTTTCACTCCAAGATTTCATCAAAAATATGCATCCCCAATCTATGTTTGGTTCTTTTCTTCGACTATTGTCTCCACAACCCTACATGCATAAAAGAACACAAATACACATGTGTAAGCGATAAAATCTGAGAAATGTAATGCTCAATGTATGAAAAGAATACTTTGTATTACTAATACACAAGCACTTATCATCTGTATTTTCTTCTATGTTATCTAGAGAGGACACACAGCCATGTGGAATTTTCACACGGCCGTGTGTTTCCGTATAGAGCTCAACTTCTCCATCGCGAGAAGACACAGGGGCGTGTGAAGGAACCTATGAACGACCTTGTGACCATCACATGCCTGTGGGTAATTTCCACAAGGGCATGTTAATGCCCTAACCTATGAATGGCACACAGGTATGGGAAATTTCCACACGCCCATGTGAAACTCTACAGAGGCTTCATCTCCATCCTGATAGCACACAGGGGCGAGTTAGTGCCCCTATGTGTACCCCTGTTGGCATCCACATGCCCGTGTGGAATTTCCACAGGGAATGTGGAACACTTAGAATTTTTCTAAGAAGGACGAAAAACCACAAGGGCGTGTGTGTGCCCCTGTGGGTGGGGCACACAACCATGGGGAATTTCTGGAAGCCCATGTGGATGCGTTCAGAGGCTAAAGAGGCTATCCTGAGAGCATGCAGGGGTGTGTGTCTGCCAGTGTGAGTGACCATGTGGGAGTCAAATGGAGCGTGGGTGATTTCCACATGCCTGTTTGTATGCACAAAAAGTCAAGTGGCACAATTTTTCTTTAAAGCCTACTCACGCCCCTCCATTCTATAACTACCAAATGCTCAGAGAATGCCTCTCTTCACCTTCCTGATCATTCACCATCTATTTATAGAGATTTGAGTGAGTGCTCCAGCCGCATTCAAAGTTCTTGATTCTCATTTCATTGGTAAGCCTCATGATAAGTGCTTATGCGATATGAATGCGAAGCGTTCTTTCCTTATGTTGAGCATTACTTTTCTCGGGTTTTTACACTAATATGTGTGTTTTTATGTTACTTTTATGCAGGTAGGGTTGTGAGGCCGAGTATGAAGGAAAGAAACCAATGTGGATCATAATGCACTGATTTTGGAGGAAATCTTGCTAAGGTTCAAACGCGAAGACATAGGTTAGGTGTGAGATGCTAGAGTGTGTGCCAACCTCC